>NC_136697.1:28844152-28886900 GCF_947650265.1 Symphodus melops | reverse complement strand
CCACCAGAGCCTGAAGGCAACACGAGCTGTTCACTGTCACCAGCTGCCTGCAGGGATCTGAGTGTTTGTGTGAATCAAACAGGAAGCAGGAGGCGGGGCCTCGTGGTTAGCGGGCAGCCAGGATTCAAATCCCACCTGTGCAACGAGCTTAAAGCTTAAAGCGTGCAAAACTGACCACGACGTGACATCAGCGCCTCAGAACTCTCATCGTCTCTGCTGACGAACACACACACACACACACACACACACACACACACACACACACACACACATCAGAACAATCAGAGGCCGACCTTCCCTCCTCCTCTTCCTCCTCCTCGCTCCGACTGTACAAACAGACGACATGAATATCAACGAGCCGTCAGGAATGAGAGGAGGAGGAGGAGAGGAATTCTCGGAATATTTGGAGCGAGAGGACTCTGTGTGTGTGGTGTGTGTGTGTGTGTGTGTGTGTGTGTGTGTGTGTGTGTGTGTGTGTGTGTGTGTGTGTGTGTTTGTGTGTGTGTGTGTTGTTGTTGTTGTAAACATCACAGAGATGATGACATTTTACTCCAGATCTCTGGCTCTTGTCCGTTTCCATTGAGCCCGTCTCGGTACGGCGTGCATTTTGTGGCGTTTCCACAGACTAAAGGCGGGAAAGATCCGACCCGTACCGTCCTACTTTCTGGGACCACAGCCTTCTCTGAAACACAGCTGGATTGAGTTTATTAATAAAGAGTCACATGACAGTGACAGAGGAGATGAACTGCTGGATTTCTTCTTCGTTGGTTTTGTTTGCGTCACGTTTTTCTCCTTTGTTGAATTTATTAGTTAGTGGTTAGCGGATAGCTGCTATCATGTGACGCTATTAGTTAGCTGTTAGCTGCTACCATATGATGCTATTAGTTAGCGGTTAGCTGCTATCATGTGACGCTATTAGTTAGCGGCTAGCAGTTAGCTGCTACCATATGATGCTATTAGTTAGCTGTTAGCTGCTATCGTATGACGCTATTAGTTAGCAGTTAGCTGCTATCATGTGACGCTATTAGTTAGCTGTTAGCTGCTACCATATGATGCTATTAGTTAGCGGTTAGCTGCTATCATGTGACGCTATTAGTTAGCGACTAGCAGTTAGCTGCTACCATATGATGCTATTAGTTAGCTGTTAGCTGCTATCGTATGACGCTATTAGTGAGCAGTTAGCTGCTATCATGTGACGCTATTACATAGCTAACGTGGCTATTGGCATCCCGCTTACACGCCATGCTACCAAACATGGCACGGGTGGCTGTGGAGACACAAACGGGATCAGGCTTTACTGAACCAAACAGTACTGATCCGTACGGGACCGCTGTGTGGGTCCTTAGATCCTTTCATACGAGGAGCCCGGTGGTTCCAAAGCCTGAATCTGGATCAGAATGACGGATCCTCTTGTCCTGGTTTTATATCAAATTCATCCAGATCCTGATTCTGATCCTGATCCAGATTCTTCAGGTGAAAAACTGGATGTTTGGAGAACGACAGATGAATCGTCCAGCTGATAAAATCGGGCGACATGAAAACATCCAGTGACTCTCGGTATCGGCTAACTTTGTCTCCGATACGACTCCATGTATTCACCAGTCAGACATCATATTACACCAGCAGAGGGCGCTACATGGACCACAGCGAGCACCTTCAGTCTGCAGCGTGTCGAGAGGTGATGATCCTTATAAATCCTTTGTGTTTGATAATGATGGATATCTATATCGTCTATCTCTACGTCGACCCTAAAGTCCCACACCTTACACTGACTCTGGACCAGAGCCTCACGTAGAACTGATCCCCGTCCTGGTCCTTTAGTGATTCATCAGCCTGACAGCTGGAGCGACACAATCGAGGCTAACCGCCGCAGCATCCGTTAACGGGGGAGGAGCAGCCGAGTGCACGGAACCGGAATGATTCAGACTCAGAAACACGCACACACTCTCTGATGGTGCGTTTAGGGACTCTGAAGGTCTGCAGGTCAGAGGTCAGCGTCACACATGACATCACCGCCTCTGAGGGGGGAGGAGCCTAAAACTGTCAAGAAGGTGTAACAGGTCACAAGGTCCTGTTACAGCAGTTCAATAAAGAGGGTAGGGTCCGATCACACATTGAGGCGGGGCCAGCAGAACCAGAGCCCCCCCCTCCCCGTCTAAACAAGACCAGAACCAGAGCCCCCCCCCTCCCCGTCTAAACAAGACCAGAACCAGAGCCCCCCCCCCATCCCCGCCTAAACAAGACCAGAACCAGAGCCCCCCCATCCCCGTCTAAACAAGACCAGAACCAGAGCCCCCCCATCCCCGTCTAAACAAGACCAGAACCAGAGCCCCGCCCCTCCCCGTCTAAACAAGACCAGAACCAGAGCCCCCCCGTCCCCGTCTAAACAAGACCAGAACCAGAGCCTCCCCCCCCTCCCCGTCTAAACAAGACCAGAACCAGAGCCCCCCCTCCATCTAAACAAGACCAGAACCAGAGCCCCCCCTGTCTGAACTTTAAAGTCCCTTGTTCTTCTATAAACGGAACAGCACATTAAATACAGATTAATTCACATTAAATATTCAGCAGAAGAAGAGCTCTAACGATCAGGAATAATGACGTCATGACGTTAAAAATAAAACTTTAACTTCTTTACTCCGGATGATTCTGATGATGTTTGATTATATTTCACTTGTAACGGAGTTATTTCAAACGGATAATTGATCTGTTATTGACGTCACAGATACTGAGCTCAGGACGCACGCGGACCTTTCATCGGTTAATCGATCTGTCGGTCGACTAAACTCGGCTCGGACTCCGTTTGTCTGCAGCTTTGAGCTGCTGCAGGTTGCAGCGCGCGGACACTTCTCAAGAGTTCACGCGAGTTTCACAACAACCTGCTTTGGAAAAAAACAAACAAACAAACAAACCACGCGCACCGCGCAGAGAGCGCGCGGGGAGCGCGCGGGGCTGCAGGTACGAACACCTGACGTCGGTTTTTTTGTTTGAATCTAAAGAGTTTAAACGGAGAGCAGACTCACCCAGAAAGTCCATCACAGTCCTGAGAGAGTTCACTCTCATTCAGCCCAAGCACAGTTTCGCTCTGTCACACACTTCCGCCCCGGACCTTCACAATAAAGGTCGTACTGAGGAAACGAAATCTGGCCGCAAATAACACTGAATATTTTACTGATAGATGAAATCATTGACGTTAAACAGGCCGCTGTGTGTGTTTGACTGTATGTAAATATAAAACATGAAACACCTGGTGTTGTTCTAAGTCTCTGACGGACTCAGTAGTTCTTCTAGTCAACTCTTTTACAGTCAGCTGATCGTGTGCTCAATGATCCATCTACACACCTTTATGATCTACATCACTCTAGTTACAACCACAAGAACTCTAAACACTCCCACACATTAAAACAGATTTAATGTCCCGTTTCTGGACCGGGTCCACATTTAAAGGGACTTTTATTTTGAAGGCTTGTGCTGCAGGATGTCAGGGCTTTATTGTGGCGGTGCAGACAGGTGGGAGTGCAGACTAAGGAATGCAGCAGGTCCAGAGTGTCACCTAAAGAAGAATCCAGGCAACTGAGGACAAACACTTTACATTTATTATTATTATTATTATTATTATTATTATTATTATTATTATTATTATTATTATTATTGTGTTTATTATTATTATTGTGTTTATTATTATTATTGTGTTTATTATTATTATTGTGTTTATTAGTAGAACAACTGTTTAAGAAGTGTTTTATTTTGGATTCTCTCACTCTCTGATGGCTCAGTAAAAACAGGAGCTGTGTGACCTCAGGCTGCTTTCACACGCTGATCATTTACCTGTAGTCAGTGACATCATCTGGTGACATCATGACCTCCACACTTCAGTGAAGGTGAGAGGAAGAAGACGAGGAGTAAGAGGGCAACAAGGAGGCGCTGCAGAAAGTTGAGACCGGTAATGACCGGTCTGTCAGCACTGTAATTAGACCGTACCAACGCCAGTGGACCGACTTGACCACTGTCACTGCTGCTGCTCGGCCTTCACAATAAAACAACAAGAAGAGGAAGAAGAAGAAGAGGAAGAAAAACAGAAAGAGAAGAAGAAGTGGGGGATTTTCATGTTATATGTTGTTACTTCCCCAGTCAGGTTTCACTAACCTCACGTCAGCAACACCAGACTGAAAACCTCAACATGAACTCAGTCTAACACCCGGGTCAAAGCCAGAATCCCACACAGAATACATCCAGTTTATACCCAGTATCAAATCCAGTTTATACCCAGCATCAAATCCAGTCTATACCCAGTATCAAATCCAGTCTATACCCAGTATCAAATCCAGTTTATACCCAGTATCAAATCCAGTTTATACCCAGCATCAAATCCAGTTTATACCCAGTATCAAATCCAGTCTATACTCAGCATCAAATCCAGTCTATACCCAGCATCAAATCCAGTCTATACCCAGTATCAAATCCAGTCTATACCCAGTATCAAATCCAGTCTATACCCAGCATCAAATCCAGTCTATACCCAGTATCAAATCCAGTCTATGCCCAGTATCAAATCCAGTCTATGCCCAGCATCAAATCCAGTCTATACCCAGTATTAAATCCAGTCTATGCACAGCATCAAATCCAGTCTATACCCAGCATCAAATCCAGTCTATACCCAGTATCAAATCCAGTCTATACCCAGCATCAAATCCAGTCTATACTCAGCATCAAATCCAGTCTATACCCAGCATCAAATCCAGTCTATACCCAGCATCAAAACCAGTCTATGCCCAGCATCAAATCCAGTCTATACCCAGCATCAAATCCAGTCTATACTCAGCATCAAATCCAGTCTATGCCCAGCATCAAATCCAGTCTATACTCAGCATCAAATCCAGTCTATACTCAGCATCAAATCCAGTCTATACTCAGCATCAAATCCAGTCTATACCCAGCATCAAATCCAGTCTATACCCAGTATCAAATCCAGTCTACACCCAGCATCAAATCCAGTTTATACCCAGTATCAAATCCAGTCTATACCCAGCATCAAATCCAGTCTATACAGTAATAAATCCAAAATACATCTCTGAAAAAATCTGTATAAAACCAAAAATAAATCCAGTGTCAAACATAATCTGATTCCAGTAACAACTGATAATGCACAGTGTATCTGGCCCAGTATACAACCAGTATAAAAAACAGTTTAAATTGAGTTTCAAACCCAATTTGTACCCAGTACCAACATAAAACAAAACTAATAATGCAAACAAACCAGTATACAGTCTGTATCATAGCCGTTATAAATCAGACTCAGCTCCCAGTTTAATCCCAGTATAAACCCAGTCTAAACTGGTCGTTAGAGGCCTGTGTGTGGGCTGACTGGGTAGATTAACATATAAATAACCTCCCCCCCAACGGGTGGGTGAGGAGGGGGGAGGAGGGGATTAAGGAGGTCAGTGAATAAAAGTTTCTCTGTGGCTGAACAAGCGGGACGGATGGGGGGCGAAGGGGGGGACGAAGGGGGACGGAGGGTACAAAGGGGGGGGCAAGGGGGGGTCCGTGTGATAACTGATCAATAACCTGATCACTGAATCAAACTTTTAAATAAGAGGTCTTTGTGTCCTGACGTTCTCCTGCACCTCGTGTTGGAAACCTGTTCTGGACCCCTGCAGCTCTGGGTGGGAATCCCCTCGGCCCAGGCGTCCCACGGGGGGTCAGCGGGGTCAGTGGAGCTCCTTCAGACGGGCGGATGGACACTGGACGCTTTGTCCTCCAGACATTCCCAATCCACGGCGACGTTCCCACACAAGAGCAGGAAGATTACAAGCTGAACCCGAACGCATCATTGTGACATTCACCTGACTCCTCTGAATGCTACGGTGGCCCCTTAAGGCCAAACACACACATATTTAAAGATTGAGAAAATTCAAAAACATTTTAACATTTTATTTACTGCAAAAAACCCAAAAACATTAAATCTCCCAGAAGGTGAAACGTTTTTAGGTTGTTATTTTTAGAGTCTGGTTAAATAGTTTTTTGCAATCCTGAAATATTTGGCCCTTCAGGGCCACCGTAGGACTACGATCATAAAACTCTGACAGAACTTCATAAAATACTAGTTTTAAATATTTTAGCTAAATTGGTGACACGCCCCCTGCACACATATTTATGGTCTTGTCTTAATCTGGGTCCTGGTCTTGACTGGGTCTCCATCCCTGATTGTCTAGAACTTGGGGGGTTGGCTTGATCTTTGCATGAACAGGAGGAAGTAACGATGAATCGTCCATCTTTATTTACAATCAGTCCTCTGGACAGAGACGCGTTCTGAAATGTCCCAAAGACACTGGTTTTCATCTTTAAACCGTGAGATGAACAGAAACAGTGACAGGATGTCTCAGTGTGACCTCTGAAGACACCGAGTCAAAAACAAACTGTGAACTGAGACATCTGTTCAATCCTCTGCTTGGAATACATCTCTACAAAACTCCAGGATATTCCAGGAAACAAAGGAGTGGAATCTAAATCCAGGACACACACGCACGTAAGAAGGTTTTTTATAGTTCTACAGCCCTTAACACACACACACACACACACACACACACACACACACACACACACACACACACACACACACACACACACACACACACACACACACACACACACACTAACACACACACACACACCCTGTCACAGTTTCAGTGGCTCTAATCTTTACTTCCTGGAGCAGCCAACAGATGTTTGGTTTATTGTCATGGCAACAACCAGCCGCGGCACCCTCTGCTTGCTGCTTACCTAGCATGGTGGCGCCCTCTGCTGGGAAGTCTGGGAACTGTCCCTCTGAGGGGACGCTGACTGTCCTCCGGAGACTCCGGGCCTTGGCGGAGTCTGTCGGGCTCTCCTGAGTCTCTCCCACAGCCTGAGGGGGGAGAGAGGGGGGGGGGGGGGTCTAAGAATGAAAACACTACAAACAAACAGAAACTGAAACGTTTGATTTTGATGCCATGATCTATATATGTGTGATAAATCAGAAAGTAGCAGAGTATTTATTTATTATTTATAATGTACTATAGATTAGATAGGGGCTCAGCCTGTAGAGACGTGGGTTGGGAACCAAAGGGTCGCCGGTTGAAGTCCTGGTGGGGACTAAAACATGGAAGCTGGTCTGGTAACTGGTGAGGTGCCAGGGATACTTTACCCAGAAATACATGTTTGGAGAATGGAAAATAAAAAAGAACCCAAAATAACACAAAGCAAACTAAGAGCTCCAGCCAGGTCGACCAGCAGCTCCAGTGAGCTACGAGCTAAAGTTACTGTTTTCATCAAGACAGTGAGGCAACTGCTGTTTATAATCTAGAGACTAGAACCACAACCTCTAATGGACTTTCAGCCATCAAGGTCTATGTTGCAACCATCACAACCTGTGACTTTTCAAATCTGACATCAAAGGAGCAGTGTGTAACTCTGCTCCCTAGTGTTTAAAATGGGTACTGCAGTCTAAGCTATAACCGTAGTAGAGAGCAGTCTGTGTGTGCACCACTTAGAGACCATTCATATAACAGAAGATGAAAGTGTGTAAGATGTTGTGTCAGTGTCCTGACCTCATCGTCCTTGTTCAGCAGGATGAGCTGGCTGTCGGTCAGGATGCAGAACTTCCTCTCCCAGGCCCCGCTCTCGGTGTATGGACTCTGACCGCAGGAGAACTGATGGGCCGGAGGACCTTTGACATCTGAGAACAGAGAAATGAAATATTGGAAACAAGCTGGTTTGTTTTGGCTCCATACATGGGACACGCGCCCTCCCCACTGCACCACCAGCGCCCCTCAATGACGATCCACTCCAACAACATGTTTAGACTCTTTATTGAAACATGAAGAAAAGCTTCCACAGAGACAGTCTTCAGGTCTGATATCTGACAAACATGATAACAAACCTACAGAGCAGTACCTTTGTAGAATGAAGCTCCAGAATGAGTCAAACACAGGACAGGTGATGGAGCTACCTGTGGGCTGTGAACTACACCAACAAGATCAAAGATGGAACCACGATTTAGTAAGAAGAGTATAACATGGTGAAGTTATTATAACACGGCTGTAGAAGGACTTCACATCACTGTGTGTAGATAATCATTACTGCAGGACATAAAGATACAGATGATGCCTTCAGGGACTCCTCAGAGTTCACGTGATAAAGTCTGAAATCAAACATTCACAGCAGCTGAAGCAACAGACGACAGTTCACCAGATAACACACTGAGCAGATTCACTTTAAACAGACTCCAACAACCGACCAATCAGGATCCAGATTTTACCTGCTGTCCAAATACTCAAAGTTATTCAATTAAATTAAAAAAAACTTTATTTGTACCCGAGGGGCATTTCAAAGGCACAAAGAGCAGTGAACTAGTGACAGTGACTAAAAATATAAAATGTTAATTCAAATACAAAAGTTATAATGAATGACTCAGCAACAACAAAAACAACAACAAATAACCACTAGTCACCATGACAACACAGTCAGACAACCCGAAAGAATCAGTCGAAGATTCAGAACATCATGAGTTAGTGTTCCACAGTCAGAATCAGAAAAACGTTTTTAATCCCAGATGGAAATTCGGTTGTTGCCGTTGCTCGTCATTACGTTGCCGTGGTGACCCCATCAGTTGTTGACAAGGATGGCAAGTCTTTCTCACTGCTCTCGGTGGAATCCCGGTCGGCATGGACAGTCTGGAAGCCGTTCAGGGAGACGTTGTTGTTGGGAACATCCTGATGCAGCCACGTCTCAGTGAAGCACATCAGGCTGCACTCCCGATACGCTCGCTGACTCCTGGGGAACGCCGGTAGCTCATCCATCTTATTCCCCAGGGACCGAACGTTACCCATGATGAGAGTTGGAGACATGGCTTAAAACTCCTCCCTCGCTGCTTCTTTCCACCTCTGCATCCCCCTGTGTCTCCGGAGTTGTATCTCCACTGGGATGGCAACAGTTTATCTCTCGGTGCTGAGCCTGCCGAAGAGGTGATCCCAGCTGTAAACAGTGCAGGGGTTGCTGTGCAACAGTGGTGAGAATGAATGAATCAAAACATGTTGTAGAGCTGTCCAAAAACTCTCCAAAAACTCTCCAAAAACTGTCCAAAAAACATCCAAAAAACTTGCTCCAAAAGACATAGACAGAGAGGACACAGCGCAAGAAAATACCACCAGCCAAAAAGGAATGACAAAAAGACGCAAAGCACCAAGAAATCATAAACGAACAGGAGCGACGGGAACAGGCAGATGGCGCATGAACACAAGTTCTCTGTGACCAACAGTCACAGAGAACTTCTCTGGTAAAATCTTCACTTGTTCCCAAGCTCCAATGTAAGGAAACATCCTGTCAGTGAAAGTGTGTGTGAAGGTGTGTATGTGTGTGTTAGTATCACGATCAGAGAACGACAGCTTTCCTCTGTTACAGTCCAGATTCACTCTGATCCTCTGAGGATTCTTCTTCACTGAGAGATCAGTGACTGAATGTGACGGGGAGGCTGCTTTGTATTTACCATCATTGAACCCTATATTCCAAAATCCAGACAATGCGTCTGTCTTCCTGTTGACGGACTCTGATAACACCCCTAGTACCCAGTGTGTACTGTCTCCAACCTGGACGTCCCAGCTGTGAGTCCCTGAGTTAAAGCCCTCAGAGCCCAGGACAGACCTGTAATAATCTAACCTCTCTGGATTATCAGGAAGCTGCTGACTCTGTCCTCGTCTCACACAGGTCAGATCTTCAGACAGACTGAGTTCTGGGTAGACAGTGTTTGGGTCCAGAATAATCGGACTGTAGGAGACCATGTCCTTCATCTTGGTCCAGATGTTGAAGCTCAGGTTGCCCAGGTGTTTGGCCTGGTCTATCAGAGCTCCTGAGGGCAGCTGTGGATCCTCCAGCAGGGGGCGCTGCTGGACTCTTTCCACTGCAGCCTTGTAGTTTTTCAGGAATGAGACGTCTGCAGCTCTCAGCTCGTCCTCTGTGTCTCTGACTGTGAGTGAAAGAGCTGCTATCTCTCTGCTCAGAGCCTCCATCTCCTCCTTCATCCTCTGACTCTTCTGCTCCTCTTCCTCCCTCAGTGCACACAGCCTGGCCTCCTCTTCCTCTTCTAGAAACTGGTGAAGCTTCTTAAACTGCTCCTTAATCAGCCTCTCTGTGTGTCGGGCCTGGACCTGAATGTGTTCTGCTGTTTGATCAAACTTCACTTTAACTTCTTCAAAATCATTTAACTTCTTCTTTACCGGCTCCAGAGTTTCCTGAAGTTTCTTCTTGCGTTCTTGAGCAGCTTCATCGACGGGTCTGAATCTGTGCTCAGAGTGTTTCTGTGAATCTCTGCAGACGAGACACACCGGCTCCTGATGGTCCAGACAGAAGAGTTTGAGTTTCTCAGAGTGCAGACTGCAGAGATCCTCTGAAGCTCTCTGATCTCTCTCCTGCAGGAAACTCTCAAACAGGTTCTTTAAAGCAAAGTCAGGATTATATCCCCTTGAGTTTCTCCTTTTACAGAGAGGGCACTCCTGGTCCTCCTTCTCCTTCCAGTAGTCCTGCACACACACTCTACAGAAGCTGTGGCTGCAGGACAGCATCACTGGGTCTTTAAAGATCTCAAGGCAAATCGGACAGCAGAGATTTTCCTCTAACTTGGACGCCATTTTACCTCAGAGCCAAACACAGCAGACACACAGTAGCAACTTCCTGGAAAATAATGTCAATGTCAATCTTTTCCCCCTTAAAACTCCTCTTCAGTTTTTGAAATTAGTTTCGTGTTAAAGTTCAGATATTGCAAGGATCCTTGGATTTCTCGTAATCCCAGTATTCCCTCCTGCAGCTGCCTTGTTGTGTTCTGAAGGTGAATCTAAATGTCAGTACTTCAGTGAATCTAGTTTCTATGACGCAGAGCAACAACCTTTGTCCAGGTTGTCTCATGCAAGTCAGGTGAGAGGGTGGAGATTTGTTTAAGATCATTGGCGAATCCCCAACTCTTACATTTTGTGTTGATTCCATAATTAACAGTGTTTCACTGTAAGTTACAAGTCACACAATAATTGTTTGAATCTTTTTAACTACAGAACTATGAATCCACAATTAACAGATTTTTTTTTTCAGGATGTTGAAATAACTACATCATGATATAGATCTGTAAAAAGTCAGAATTCATAATACTTCAGGTCTGTCTCCAAGGTTTTAAGTGAATCATTTTTAAAATACTCTTTTTTCTGATGGAATTTGTGATGGACCATTTACTCTAAAATCAAAAGCAGTGATGTAAACTAGTCACATATTCAAAGTTAATCTTTGAACCTATAAAAGTCAAAAACTTCAATAAAACTTTGTTCCTTCAAATTACAAGTCTGGATGATCAGCGATGAGACTGTCATGGTATCGTATCAGGCAATGCAAAGTCATTACCTTCATCACATGGCAGTTCAGAGTATGAAGGTCACTTACAGCTCAATTATGCCTTATGTCTGGTATTGTTACTGACAGAGACTTCTGCCTGTAATGCTGTTTTGGAAGCTTGTGCATGACAAAACATTGCAATACCACAATGGCAATCATGGGGGCAGTGTGGAGCAGTGTTACAAACGGGTTCAAACCAGACCAGCAAAAGTAGTGAAGAAGAATACCTTGGAAAGTGTTGGAAGTACTCTAGGTGGGGTCCTATAAAGTGTTCCACCTGGGGACTCTAGTGTTGCTGAAGGACTTCAAAAGCCATATAGGCATTGATGGGAATGATTGGATAGTACGGCCTTTCTGACCAGAACCCAAGTGTTGCTTTGTTATAAGACTCCTGTGCAAATTGTGGAGTGGCCACAACAAACACTGTGTGCAAGCGAAAGGTGGTCCATAAATTGACTTAGTATCAGAAAACAGAGGCCCCTGTCATCCAGGTCATGAACAACCACTTGAGAACAAATGAGAACCTATCAATGCATGGATTGTTGCACGGATAAATCATTTTAATTTAATAGTCAAATATACCACATAAAACCCAGACATAAATGGTGCCCCGTGTGAGGCATGCAATAGACCAGCTTTATTGCAGTGTTTTTGCACAGTAATCCATCCAAAGCCCCCTGCAGGGACAGACAGGTGCCTTCACTCAGGCTTCATCCATTTAGTCTGTTTCCTGAATGCCATTCCCCACTCTCTCCCGTCATCTGTGTGAGTATTGCATATTGAGAAAGTGGGAGGAACTTGTTAAAACTGATCCTCGAATATAACATTTAAGGTTCAGATGTGTTGAACACCTCCAATTTATATCAGCTGCAAAATTCCCCAAACCAAGCAACCAGCTGGAGTCTGAGTCAGCTCAGGAGTCTCCAGACCCTGTGGTGTATGTCCAGGACAGCTTAGGGCTGTCTCTGACACTGATGGAGCAAACTGTGAGCCTAAAATCCCAGAGAAGAGGTTCTGAAGTAAATTGTGAAACAGAATTAATTTAGATTCTTTAAACTGCAGCATTTGAAAGTGTTATTACGTATGGTATGTTAGATTGTTATGGCACAATGTTCAGTTTAAATGAAAACAAAGAAGTAAAACCCCAAAGATTTGGCAAAAAGGAACAGATGACTCTTTCAGACAGGGTTGGATATTAGACAGACATAGACCATCATAAGTTAAGACAATCCTTTATTCATCTCGCAAGTGGAGAAATTTACAGTGTTACAGCAGCAAAGCAGGATCACTGCAGACATAGGTACAGGACATTGACACCACCTGTTGTATGTGGAAGGCATTACATGTCCTACAGGACTCCACCCACCTGCACACAGTCTGTTCTCCTACCCTCCTTCAGAAAAACTGGTTAAGTTTAATGGTCTGATTTAAATCTTTCCTCTACCGGATCACCGCAGGGAGGCATCCTGCGACTGCTTTTATTCAATCTATCCTCCAATTCATGCCAGAGTCTACATGAGAGGTATCGTTCTACTCATTACTATATGGAGGTTTTATTGCATTGACTGTACATGGACCTTATGACTGTATGACGGGATAAACTGAATTAAACTGAAGTGTAGTATCTTGTTTGTCAGGGCGTGAATGTATTTAGTCTATACCCAACATTCAATTCACGGCGTAGAAGAGGACGCTGGACACCACAGATGTTCTACCAGTCTGTGGTGTCCAGCGTCCTCTTCTACGCCGTGGTGTGCTGGGGAGGAAGCTGAAAGAAGAGGGACGCAGCACGCCTGGACAGACTAGTGAGGAGGGCCGGCTCTGTGGTGGGCACAGAGCTGGACTCACTGGTGACAGTGGTAGAGAGGAGGTCTCTGGACAAAATGCTCTCCATCATGGACAACACACACCACCCTCTGCACAGCACCTTCACCGGGCAGAGGAGCATGTTCAGCGAAAGACTGCTGTCACAGTCGTGCTCCACGGACAGACTCAAGAACTCTTTCGTCCCCCTATAGGCCATAAGACTGTACAACACTTCACTGTCACGGCAGGGAAGAAGCGCACAGTGATCCCTGGACTCTTTTTTCACTTTTCTCTCACTCCTCATCTGCACTGCTGACCTCAGAGTCAGCCTCCAGTTGGACACTGTGATGCATATTGATAGTCACCTTACTGAGCACTGATCACTTTAATGATAATCACCCTAATCATGTCTGGTTTCATCCTACTGCTGTGTTATGCTACATCTGTAATGGTTGACATGATCACCCTAATTAGGTAACGCCGGTAGCTCATCCATCTTATTCCCCAGGGACCGAACGTTACCCATGATGAGAGTTGGAGGCACGGCTCTCCATAAATCTCTTACGTCTCGGTCCCACTCTCCTCCCTCGCTGCTTCTTTCCACCTCTGCATCCCCCTGTGTGTCCGGAGTTGTATCTCCACTGGGATGGCAACAGTTTATCTCTCGGTGCTGAGCCTGCCGAAGAGGTGATCCCAGCTGTAAACAATGCAGGGGTTGCTGTGCAACAGTGGTGAGAATGAATGAATCAAAACATGTTGTAGAGCTGTCCAAAAACTCTCCAAAAACTCTCCAAAACTGTCCAAAAAACTTGCTCCAAAAGACATGGACAGAGAGGACAGCGCAAGAAAATACCACCAGCCAAAAAGGAATGACAAAAAGACGCAAAGCACCAAGAAATCATAAACGAACAGGAGCAACGGGAAGAGGCAGATGGCGCATGCACACAAGTTCTCTGTGACCAACAGTCACACAGATCTTCTCTGGTAAAATCTTCAGTGGCAGTTCATCCTCAGTTCTTACGTAAGGAAACATCCTGTCAGTGAAAGTGTGTGTGAAGGTGTGTATGTGTGTGTTAGTATCAGGATCAGAGAACGACAGCTCTCCTCTGTTACAGTCCAGATTCACTCTGATCTTCTGAGGCTTCTTCTTCACCAAGAGAAGAGTGACTGAATGTGATGAGGAGGATGCTCTGTATTCACCATTATAGAACCATATTCTCCAAAATCCAGACAATGCGTCTGTCTTCCTGTTGATGGACTCTGATAACACCCCTAGTACCCAACGTGTACTGTCTCCAACCTGGACGTCCCAGCTGTGAGTCCCTGAGTTGAAGCCCTCAGAGCCCAGGACAGACCAGTAATCGTCAATCCTCTCTGGATTATCAGGAAGCTGCTGTCTCTCTCCTCCTCTCACACAGGTCAGATCTTCAGACAGGATGAGTTCTGGATGAACAGTGTTTGGGTCCAGAATGAGCGGACTGTAGGAGACCATGTCCTTCATCTTGGTCCAGATGTTGAAGCTCAGGTTGCCCAGGTGTTTGGCCTGGTCTATCAGAGCTCCTGAGGGCAGCTGTGGATCCTCCAGCAGGGGGCGCTGCTGGACTCTTTCCACTGCAGCCTTGTAGTTTTTCAGGAATGAGACGTCTGCAGCTCTCAGCTCGTCCTCTGTGTCTCTGACTGTGAGTGAAAGAGCTGCTATCTCTCTGCTCAGAGCCTCCATCTCCTCCTTCATCCTCTGACTCTTCTGCTCCTCTTCCTCCTTCAGTGCACACAGCCTGGCCTCCTCTTCCTCTTCTAGAAACTGGTGAAGCTTCTTAAACTGCTCCTTAATCTGCCTCTCTGTGTGTCGGGCCTGGACCTGAATGTGTTCTGCTGTTTGATCAAACTTCACTTTAACTTCTTCACAAACCTTTAACTTCTTCTTTACCGGCTTCAGAGTTTCCTGAAGTTTCTTCTTGCGTTCTTGAGCAGCTTCATCGATGGGTCTGAATCTGTGCTCAGAGTGTTTCTCTGAATCTCTGCAGATGTGACACACCGGCTCCTGATGTTCCAGACAGAAGAGTTTGAGTTTCTCAGAGTGCAGACTGCAGAGATCCTCTGAAGCTCTCTGATCTCTCTCCTGCAGGAAACTCTCACACAGATTCTTTAAAGCAAAGTTAGGATTAAATCCCTTTGAATGTCTCTTGTTACAGAGTGGACACTCCTGGTTCTCCTTCTCCTTCCAGTAGTCCTGCACACACACTCTACAAAAGCTGTGGCTGCAGGACAGCATCACTGGGTCTTTAAAGATCTCGAGGCAGATCGGACAGCAGAGATTTTCCTCTAACTTGGACGCCATTTTACCCCAGAGCCAAACACAGCAGACACACAGTAGCAACTTCCTGGAAAATAATGTCACAGTCAATTGTTTTTCCCTTCTTCAGTTTTTGAAATTAGTTTCATGTTAAAGTTCAGATATTCCAAGGATCCTTGGATTTCTCGTAATCCCAGTATTCCCTCCTGCAGCTGCCTTGTTGTGTTCTGAAGGTGAATCTAAATGTCAGTACTTCAGTGAATCTAGTTTCTATGACGCAGAGCAACAACCTTTGTCCAGGTTGTCTCATGCAAGTCAGGTGAGAGGGTGGAGATTTGTTTAAGATCATTGGCGAATCCCCAACTCTTACATTTTGTGTTGATTCCATAATTAACAGTGTTTCACTGTAAGTTACAAGTCACACAATAATTGTTTAAATCTTTTTAACTACAGAACTATGAAACCACAATTAACAGATTTTCTTTTTACTGAGATTCAATGTCAACAAATAGGCCGAAAGGATGTTGAAATAACTACATCATGATATAGATCTGTAAAAAGTCAGAATTCATAATACTTCAGGTCTGTCTCCAAGGTTTTAAGTGAATCATTTTTAAAATACTCTTTTCTGATGGAGTTTGTGATGGACCATTTACTCTAAAATCAAAAGCAGTGATGTAAACTAGTCACATATTCAAAGTTAATCTTTGAACCTATAAAAGTCAAAAACTTCAATAAAACTTTGTTCCTTCAAATTACAAGTCTGGATGATCAGCGATGACACTGTCATGGTATCGTATCAGGCAATGCAAAGTCATTACCTTCATCACATGGCAGTTCAGAGTATGAAGGTCACTTACAGCTCAATTATGCCTTATGTCTGGTATTGTTACTGTCAGAGACTTCTGCCTGTAATGCTGTTTTGGAAGCTTGTGCATGACAAAACATTGCAATACCACAATGGCAACCATGGGGGCAGTGTGGAGCAGTGTTACAAACGGGTTCAAACCAGACCAGCAAAAGGACTCTAGGAGGGGTCCTATAAAGTGTTCCACCTGGGGACTCTAGTGTTGCTTAAGGACTTCAAAAGCCATATAGGCATTGATGGGAATGATTGGATAGTACGGCCTTGCTGACCAGAACCCAAGTGTTGCTTTGTTATAAGACTCCTGTGCAAATTGTGGAGTGGCCACAACAAACACTGTGTGCAAGCGAAAGGTGGTCCATAAATTGACTTAGAATCAAAAAACAGAGGCCCCTGTCATCCAGGTCATGAACAACCACTTGAGAACAAATGAGAACCTATCAATACATGGATTGTTGCATGGATAAATCATTTTAATTTAATAGTCAAATAAACCACATAAAACCCAGACATAAATGGTGCCCCGTGTGAGGCATGCAATAGACCAGCTTTATTAGTGTTTTTGCAAAGTAATCCATCCAAAGCCCCCTGCAGGAACAGACAGGTGAAGTCAAACAGGCTTCATCCATTTAGTCTGTTTCCTGAATGCCATTCCCCACTCTCTCCCGTCATCTGTGTGAGTATTGCATATTGAGAAAGTGGGAGGAACTTGTTAAAACTGATCCTCGAATATAACATTTAAGGTTCAGATGTGTTGAACACCTCCAATTTATATCAGCTGCAAAATTCCCCAAACCAAGCAACCAGCTGGAGTCTGAGTCAGTTCAGGAGTCTCCAGACCCTGCGGGGTATGTCCAGGACAGCTTAGGGCTGTCTCTGACACTGATGGAGCAAACTGTGAGCCTAAAATCCCAGAGAAGAGGTTCTGAAGTAAATTGTGAAACAGAATTAATTTAGATTCTTTAAACTGCAGCATTTGAAAGTGTTATTACGTATGGTATGTTAGATTGTTATGGCACAATGTTCAGTTTAAATGAAAACAAAGAAGTAAAACCCCAAAGATTTGGCAAAAAGGAACAGATGACTCTTTCAGACAGGGTTGGATATTAGACAGACATAGACCATCATAAGTTAAGACAATCCTTTATTCATCTCGCAAGTGGAGAAATTTACAGTGTTACAGCAGCAAAGCAGGATCACTGCAGACATAGGTACAGGACATTGACACCACCTGTTGTATGTGGAAGGCATTACATGTCCTACAGGACTCCACCCACCTGCACACAGTCTGTTCTCCTACCCTCCTTCAGAAAAACTGGTTAAGTTTAATGGTCTGATTTAAATCTTTCCTCTACCGGATCACCGCAGGGAGGCATCCTGCGACTGCTTTTATTCAATCTATCCTCCAATTCATGCCAGAGTCTACATGAGAGGTATCGTTCTACTCATTACTATATGGAGGTTTTATTGCATTGACTGTACATGGACCTTATGACTGTATGATGGGATAAACTGAATTAAACTGAAGTGTAGTATCTTGTTTGTCAGGGCGTGAATGTATTTAGTCTATACCCAACATTCAATTCACGGCGTAGAAGAGGACGCTGGACACCACAGACTGGTAGAACATCTGTGGTGTCCAGCGTCCTCTTCTACGCCGTGGTGTGCTGGGGAGGAAGCTGCAAGAAGAGGGACGCAGCACGCCTGGACAGACTAGTGAGGAGGGCTGGCTCTGTGGTGGGCACAGAGCTGGACTCACTGGTGACAGTGGGAGAGAGGAGGTCTCTGGACAAAATGCTCTCCATCATGGACAACACACACCACCCTCTGCACAGCACCTTCACCGGGCAGAGGAGCATGTTCAGCGAAAGACTGCTGTCACAGTCGTGCTCCACGGACAGACTCAAGAACTCTTTCGTCCCCCTATAGGCCATAAGACTGTACTACACTTCACTGTCACGGCAGGGAAGAAGCACACGGTGAACCCTGGACTCATTTCTCACTCCTCATCTGCACTGCTGACCTCAGAGTCAGCCTCCAGTTGGACACTTTAATGCATATTGATAGTCACCTTACTGAGCACAGGTCACTTTAAAGATAATCACCCTAATCATGTCTGGTTTCATCCTACTGTTGTGTTATGCTACATCTGTAATGGTTGACATGATCACCCTAATTAGGTAACGCCGGTAGCTCATCCATCTTATTCCCCAGGGACCGAACGTTACCCATGATGAGAGTTGGAGGCACGGCTCTCCATAAATCTCTTACGTCTCGGTCCCACTCTCCTCCCTCGCTGCTTCTTTCCACCTCTGCATCCCCCTGTGTGTCCGGAGTTGTATCTCCACTGGGATGGCAACAGTTTATCTCTCGGTGCTGAGCCTGCCGAAGAGGTGATCCCAGCTGTAAACAATGCAGGGGTTGCTGTGCAACAGTGGTGAGAATGAATGAATCAAAACATGTTGTAGAGCTGTCCAAAACTGTCCAAAAACTGTCCAAAAACTCTCCAAAACTGTCCAAAAAACTTGCTCCAAAAGACATAGACAGAGAGGACACAGCGCAAGAAAATACCACCAGCCAAAAAGGAATGACAAAAAGACGCAAAGCACCAAGAAATCATAAACGAACAGGAGCGACGGGAAGAGGCAGATGGCGCATGCACACAAGTTCTCTGTGACCAACAGTCACACAGATCTTCTCTGGTAAAATCTTCAGTGGCAGTTCATCCTCAGTTCTTACGTAAGGAAACATCCTGTCAGTGAAAGTGTGTGTGAAGGTGTGTATGTGTGTGTTAGCATCAGGATCAGAGAACGACAGCTCTCCTCTGTTACAGTCCAGATTCAATCTGATCTTCTGAGGCTTCTTCTTCAATGAGAGAACAGTGACTGAATGTGATGAGGAGGCTGCTCTGTATTCACCATTATAGAACCATATTCTCCAAAATCCAGACAATGCGTCTGTCTTCCTGTTGACGGACTCTGATAACACCCCTAGTACCCAACGTGTACTGTCTCCAACCTGGACGTCCCAGCTGTGAGTCCCTGAGTTAAAGCCCTCAGAGCCCAGGACAGACCAGTAATCGTCAAACCTCTCTGGATTATCAGGAAGCTGCTGTCTCTCTCCTCCTCTCACACAGGTCAGATCTTCAGACAGGATGAGTTCTGGATGAACAGAGTTTGGGTCCAGAATGAGCGGACTGTAGGAGACCAGGTCCTTCATCTTGGTCCAGATGTTGAAGCTCAGGTTGCCCAGGTGTTTGGCCTGGTCTATCAGAGCTCCTGAGGGCAGCTGTGGATCCTCCAGCAGGGGGCACTGCTGGACTCTTTCCACTGCAGCCTTGTAGTTTTTCAGGAATGAGACGTCTGCAGCTCTCAGCTCGTCCTCTGTGTCTCTGACTGTGAGTGAAAGAGCTGCTATCTCTCTGCTCAGAGCCTCCATCTCCTCCTTCATCCTCTGACTCTTCTGCTCCTCTTCCTCCCTCAGTGCACGCAGCCTGGCCTCCTCTTCCTCTTCTAGAA
The DNA here is from genome assembly GCF_947650265.1 of Symphodus melops. Classification (NCBI taxonomy): domain Eukaryota; kingdom Metazoa; phylum Chordata; class Actinopteri; order Labriformes; family Labridae; genus Symphodus; species Symphodus melops. The sequence goes on along the minus strand of NC_136697.1, from coordinate 28,867,012 downwards.
ACTGGTGAAGCTTCTTAAACTGCTCCTTAATCTGCCTCTCTGTGTGTCGGGCCTGGATCTGAATGTGTTCTGCTGTTTGATCAAACTTCACTTTAACTTCTTCAAAATCATTTAACTTCTTCTTTACCGGCTCCAGAGTTTCCTGAAGTTTCTTCTTGCGTTCTTGAGCAGCTTCATCGATGGGTCTGAATCTGTGCTCAGAGTGTTTCTCTGAATCTCTGCAGATGTGACACACCGGCTCCTGATGGTCCAGACAGAAGAGTTTGAGTTTCTCAGAGTGCAGACTGCAGAGATCCTCTGAAGCTCTCTGATCTCTCTCCTGCAGGAAACTCTCACACAGATTCTTTAAAGCAAAGTTTAGAGGTAGATCCTTTGAATGTCTCTTGTTACAGAGAGGGCACTCCTGGTCCTCCTTCTCCTTCCAGCAGTCCTGCACACACACTCTACAGAAGCTGTGGCTGCAGGACAGCATCACTGGGTCTTTAAAGATCTCAAGGCAAATCGGACAGCAGAGATTTTCCTCTAACTTGGACGCCATTTTACCCCAGAGCCAAACACAGCAGACACACAGTAGCAACTTCCTGGAAAATAATGTCACAGTCAATTGTCTTTCCCTTCTTCAGTTTTTGAAATTAGTTTCATGTTAAAGTTCAGATATTCCAAGGATCCTTGGATTTCTCGTAATCCCAGTATTCCCTCCTGCAGCTGCCTTGTTGTGTTCTGAAGGTGAATCTAAATGTCAGTACTTCAGTGAATCTAGTTCTTATGACACAGAGCAACAACCTTTGTCCAGGTTGTCTCATGCAAGTCAGGTGAGAGGGTGGAGATTTGTTTAAGATCATTGGCGAATCCCCAACTCTTACATTTTGTGTTGATTCCATAATTAACAGTGTTTCACTGTAAGTTACAAGTCACACAATAATTGTTGAAATCTTTTTAACTACAGAACTATGAATCCACAATTAACAGATTTTTTTTTTACTGAGATTCAATGTCAACAAATAGGACGAAAGGATGTTGAAATAACTACATCATGATATAGATCTGTAAAAAGCCAGAATTCATAATACTTCAGGTCTGTCTCCAAGGTTTTAAGTGAATCATTTTTAAAATACTCTTTTTTCTGATGGAGTTTGTGATGGACCATTTACTCTAAAATCAAAAGCAGTGATGTAAACTAGTCACATATTCAAAGTTAATCTTTGAACCTATAAAGTCAAAAACTTCAATAAAACTTTGTCCCTTCAAATTACAAGTCTGGATGATCAGCGATGACACTGTCATGGCATCGTATCAGGCAATGCAAAGTCATTACCTTCATCACATGGCAGTTCAGAGTATGAAGGTCACTTACAGCTCAATTATGCCTTATGTCTGGTATTGTTACTGACAGAGACTTCTGCCTGTAATGCTGTTTTGGAAGCTTGTGCATGACAAAACATTGCAATACCACAATGGCAATCATGGGGGCAGTGTGGAGCAGTGTTACAAACGGGTTCAAACCAGACCAGCAAAAGGACTCTAGGAGGGGTCCTATAAAGTGTTCCACCTGGGGACTCTAGTGTTGCTGAAGGACTTCAAAAGCCATATAGGCATTGATGGGAATGATTGGATAGCACAGCCTTTCTGACCAGAACCCAAGTGTTGCTTTGTTATAAGACTCCTGTGCAAATTGTGGAGTGGCCACAACAAACACTGTGTGCAAGCAAAAGGTGGTCCATAAATTGACTTAGTATCAAAAAACAGAGGCCCGTGTCATCCAGGTCATGAACAACCACTTGAGAACAAATGAGAACCTATCAATACATGGATTGTTGCATGGATCAATCATTTTAATTTAATAGCCAAATAAACCACATAAAACCCAGACATAAATGGTGCCCCGTGTGAGGCATGCAATAGACAAGCTTTATTAGTGTTTTTGCAAAGTAATCCATCCAAAGCCCCCTGCAGGAACAGACAGGTGCCTTCACTCAGGCTTCATCCATTTAGTCTATGTTTCCTGTATGCCATTCCCCACTCTCTCCCGTCATCTGTGTGAGTGTTGCATATTGAGAAAGTGGGAGGACCTTGTTAAAACTGATCCTCGAATAGAACATTTAAGGTTCAGATGTGTTGAACACCTCCAATTTAGATCAGCTGCAAAATTCCCCAAACCAAGCAACCAGCTGGAGTCTGAGTCAGTTCAGGAGTCTCCAGACCCTGCGGGGTATGTCCAGGACAGCTTAGGGCTGTCTCTGACACTGATGGAGCAAACTGTGAGCCTAAAATCCCAGAGAAGAGGTTCTGAAGTAAATTGTGAAACAGAATTAATTTAGATTCTTTAAACTGCAGCATTTGAAAGTGTTATTACGTATGGTATGTTAGATTGTTATGGCACAATGTTCAGTTTAAATGAAAACAAAGAAGTAAAACCCCAAAGATTTGGCAAAAAGGAACAGATGACTCTTTCAGACAGGGTTGGATATTAGACAGACATAGACCATCATAAGTTAAGACAATCCTTTATTCATCTCGCAAGTGGAGAAATTTACAGTGTTACAGCAGCAAAGCAGGATCACTGCAGACATAAGTACAGGACATTGACACCACCTGTTGTATGTGGAAGGCATTACATGTCCTACAGGACTCCACCCACCTGCACACAGTCTGTTCTCCTACCCTACTTCAGAAAAACTGGTTAAGTTTAATGGTCTGATTTAAATCTTTCCTCTACCGGATCACCGCAGGGAGGCATCCTGCGACTGCTTTTATTCAATCTATCCTCCAATTCATGCCAGAGTCTACATGAGAGGTATCGTTCTACTCATTACTATATGGAGGTTTTATTGCATTGACTGTACATGGACTTATGACTGTATGACGGGATAAACTGAATTAAACTGAAGTGTAGTATCTTGTTTGTCAGGGCGTGAATGTATTTAGTCTATACCCAACATTCAATTCACGGCGTAGAAGAGGACGCTGGACACCACAGATGTTCTACCAGTCTGTGGTGTCCAGCGTCCTCTTCTACGCCGTGGTGTGCTGGGGAGGAAGCTGCAAGAAGAGGGACGCAGCACGCCTGGACAGACTGGTGAGGAGGGCCGGCTCTGTGGTGGGCACAGAGCTGGACTCACTGGTGACAGTGGGAGAGAGGAGGTCTCTGGACAAAATGCTCTCCATCATGGACAACACACACCACCCTCTGCACAGCACCTTCACCGGGTAGAGGAGCATGTTCAGCGAAAGACTGCTGTCACAGTCGTGCTCCACGGACAGACTCAAGAACTCTTTCGTCCCCCTGGCAATAAGACTGTATAACACTTCACTGTCACGGCAGGGAAGAAGCGCACGGTGAACCATGGACTCTTTTTTCACTTTTTTCTCACTCCTCATCTGCACTGCTGACCTCAGAGTCAGCCCCCAATTGGACACTGTGATGCATATTGATAGTCACCTTACTGAGCACAGGTCACTTTAAAGATAATCACCCTAATCATGTCTGGTTTCATCCTACTGCTGTGTTATGCTACATCTGTAAGGGTTGACATGATCACCCTAATTAGGTCAAGTTTCACTCTATTGTCTTCAACACTTAATGCTAATCTGCCCCTCAATAGTTGGGTACTTAACGATAATCACCCTAATCACTCCTGGTTTCACCATATTGTCTTGGACACTTAATGCTAGTCACTGCTCCTTTAAGTTGGTGAGCCAATTTACATTCCTGCATTGACTGTTTAATGACTGTACTCACACCTCTGGCATAAGCTCAAACACCTCTGTACATGCACATGTAACTAGTTTCTAGAAGGTCAGCACTTTGTTTCTAAGGCTCTTTAACTGTTTACAGGTCTCTTTTAACCAACACATGTTTTTCTCTCCTCACAGGTTATGTACATTATGCTATATTAGTTTTAAGTCCAACTGCTAATGCTAACTGCACAGGTTTAACATATAATTATGTTTATTCTTAGTCACATAGGGGCTGCTATATCTTGTTTGGGGGATTTTGTATACAGAGGGGAGGGGGGACAGCGGGTGTGTATTGTAACTAATGTCTTGTGTCCTGCCTGTCTGTATACTGCTACTGGATGCCTTGAATTTCCCTCAGGATCAATAAAGTATCTATCTATCTATCTATCTATTCTTTCCAATACTTGTTGAATCTCGGCCACAAACTCTGACATTTCTGTAACCTGTATATCCTGATAGACAAGTCACAGGCCACGCTGTTAATTGCATTTCATGTAAACCAGGACGAGGCTTATTTATAAGAAAGGTTAAGACTTGAATTGAACAACAACCTGAACTTAAAGTGACAAACTCTTTCTCTCAAGAGAAGTAATCTATGAGGAAATCAAACATCAGACTTAACAATGATGGGTGTCAGTGGACAGGAGGTTAATACACACTAGGCCCCGACGATATGTGATTTTTGGGGTTATTGGAAGAGAAAAAAAAATATCAAACAACTAGGGCTGGAAATGTTTGGTTGTCTCACGATCCGAAATTGACTTCAATTCTTGGGGTAATGAATCCATTAAGAATTGATTTTTGATTCAAAACAATTCTGGACTCATTGAGTCATGATTCAAAGTATTAATTAGATCATACTTCAGGATCTACTTAAGCCATCTGTGAAACTGGCTGAATGTACTGTTGCTCTATTTGGCATTTTACTGATTTAAAGAACAGGGAGTGACTGATTAGCCCCCCCAAAGAAAAAAACCCAACCTTTTTCAACAGTAAAATCAATCAGAATCTTTATTCTTACATGAATATATTTTTTACCACCTCTATCAGACGCCGACATATCTGCTTACGTTTTTTTAAAGCTATTTGATCTGTAGTGATACATTTATTATGTTGATCTCTGAAATGAAGTTATCAAAAAATTATAACGAAGACAAGATGGCCACTCAGAGCCGTCCAAAAGTTCATCAATGGGCTTAAAACCCGCCTCAGCTCCAGCTTTCAGCCTGTCGTTAGCTTGACTCAAAGTTAGCCTGAGACAGCATTTCCAGCACGGAGAACGCCATCCATTGGACTTGAAGAACGGATGGGTGACGTCACTCAGGCTTCAAACATATTTAGACATTTATTGTCAATGCTTTCTGCATGCCATTTTCCACCCTCTCTTGTCTATACTTCAAAACTCACCTCCTCTCTTCAATAACAGCACAAAAAGGCCAAAAAAAACAGAATACTAAATACTGACAGACATCCAATGAGTGAATAGATACTTCATTATAATCAATGATACAAAAACAGACTATAAAGATACATCTCCCATTATATTATTATTCCATTGCTTTAAAAGTACAAAAAGCTTCTGACCCCTGGTTTGAAGTCTGAACAGTAGGTTGACGTTGACAGTTTACCTGCAGTGTGACTGTTCTACTGTTCTCAAATATTATAACCAATCAAATTAAAAAGGCTTCAACAGCAGTGACAGAAAACTGATATAGGACATTTAACACACATATTGAAGAGAATATTAAAAATAAATCTCAATAAACCGATCACTGTTGACTTTTACCCGCTGTTCAAATAAAAACAACAAAGTTTGAAAATGACAAGTGATCCAATTATAAGTAGGGAAACTGATTCACCTCTACAAGAGAAACTCTTGTGCTTTTCTGAGAGAGGAAACTATTTACTAATTATTACTATCACTTTATCTTACCAGAGATCCCTTCATAAATATGATTTTTTTTTAGAAGACTCAAAACATCCACAGATTTGTCATCACATCAACCTAATCATCATCACCAAGGTTGTCGTCATCAACATGTGTTAGTGTTCCACAGTCACACAGATCTTCTCTGGTAAAATCTTCACTTGTTCCCAAGTTCCAATGTAAGGAAACATCCTGTCAGTGAAAGTGTGTGTGAAGGTGTGTATGTGTGTGTTAGTATCAAGATCAGAGAACGACAGCTTTCCTCTGTTACAGTCCAGATTCACTCTGATCCTCTGAGACTTCTTCTTCACTGAGAGAACAGTGACTGAATGTGATGAGGAGGCTGCTTTGTATTCACCATCATAGAACCCTATTTTCCAAAATCCAGACAATGCGTCTGTCTTCCTGTTGACGGACTCTGATAACACCCCTAGTACCCAGCGTGTACTGTCTCCAACCTGGACATTCCAGCAGTGAGTCCCTGAGTTAAAGCCCTCAGAGCCCAGGACAGACATGTAATAATCAAACCTCTCTGGATTATCAGGAAGCTGCTGTCTCTGTCCTCCTCGTCTCACACAGGTCAGATCTTTAGACAGGATGAGTTTTGAATGAGCAGTGTTTGGGTCCAGAATAATCGGACTGTAGGAGACCATGTCCTTCATCTTGGTCCAGATGTTGAAGCTCAGGTTGCCCAGGTGTTTGGCCTGGTCTATCAGAGCTCCTGAGGGCAGCTGTGGATCCTCCAGCAGGGGGCGCTGCTGGACTCTTTCCACTGCAGCCTTGTAGTTTTTCAGGAATGAGACGTCTGCAGCTCTCAGCTCGTCCTCTGTGTCTCTGACTGTGAGTGAAAGAGCTGCTATCTCTCTGCTCAGAGCCTCCATCTCCTCCTTCATCCTCTGACTCTTCTGCTCCTCTTCCTCCCTCAGTGCACACAGCCTGGCCTCCTCTTCCTCTTCTAGAAACTGGTGAAGCTTCTTAAACTGTTCCTTAATCTGCCTCTCTGTGTGTCGGGCCTGGACCTGAATGTGTTCTGCTGTTTGATCAAACTTCACTTTAACTTCTTCACAAACCTTTAACTTCTTCTTTACCGGCTCCAGAGTTTCCTGAAGTTTCTTCTTGCGTTCTTCAGCAGCTTCATCGATGGGTCTGAATCTGTGCTCAGAGTGTTTCTGTGAATCTCTGCAGATGTGACACACCGGCTCCTGATGGTCCAGACAGAAGAGTTTGAGTTTCTCAGAGTGCAGACTGCAGAGATCCTCTGAAGCTCTCTGATCTCTCTCCTGCAGGAAACTCTCAAACAGATTCTTGAAAGCAAAGTCAGGATTATATCCCTTTGAATGTCTCTTCTTACAGAGTGGACACTCCTGTTTCTCCTTCTCCTTCCAGTAGTCCTGCACACACACTCTACAGAAGCTGTGGCTGCAGGACAGCATCACTGGGTCTTTAAAGATCTCAAGGCAAATCGGACAGCAGAGATTTTCCTCTAACTTGGACGCCATTTTACCCCAGAGCCAAACACAGCAGACACACAGTAGCAACTTCCTGGAAAATAATGTCACAGTCAATTGTTTTTCCCTCCTTCAGTTTTTGAAAGTAGTTTCGTGTTAAAGTTCAGATATTCCAAGGATCCTTGGATTTCTAGTAATCCCAGTATTCCCTCCTGCAGCTGCCTTGTTGTGTTCTGAAGGTGAATCTAAATGTCAGTACTTCAGTGAATCTAGTTTTTATGACGCAGAGCAACAACCTTTGTCCAGGTTGTCTCATGCAAGTCAGGTGAGAGGGTGGAGATTTGTTTAAGATCATTGGCGAATCCCCAACTCTTACATTTTGTGTTGATTCCATAATTAACAGTGTTTCACTGTAAGTTACAAGTCACACAATAATAGTTTGAATCTTTTTAACTACAGAACTATGAAACCACAATTAACAGATTTTTTTTTACTGAGATTCAATGTCAACAAATAGGACGAAAGGATGTTGAAATAACTACATCATGATATAGATCTGTAAAAAGTCAGAATTCATAATACTTCAGGTCTGTCTCCAAGGTTTTAAGTGAATCATTTTTAAAATACTCTTTTTTTCTGATGGAGTTTGTGATGGACCATTTACTCTAAAATCAAAAGCAGTGATGTAAACTAGTCACATATTCAAAGTTAATCTTTGAACCTATAAAAGTCAAAAACTTCAATAAAACTTTGTTCCTTCAAATTACAAGTCTGGATGATCAGCGATGACACTGTCATGGTATCGTATCAGGCAATGCAAAGTCATTACCTTCATCACATGGCAGTTCAGAGTGTGTAGCTCACTTACAGCTCAATTATGCCTTATGTCTGGTATTGTTGCTGTCAGAGACTTCTGCCTGTAATGCTGTTTTGGAAGCTTGTGCATGACAAAACATTGCAATACCACAATGGCAATCATGGGGGCAGTGTGGAGCAGTGTTACAAACGGGTTCAAACCAGACCAGCAAAAGTAGTGAAGAAGAATACCTTGGAAAGTGTTGGAAGTACTCTAGGTGGGGTCCTATAAAGTGTTCCACCTGGGGACTCTAGTGTTGCTGAAGGACTTCAAAAGCCATATAGGCATTGATGGGAATGATTGGATAGTACGGCCTTTCTGACCGGAACCCAAGTGTTGCTTTGTTATAAGACTCCTGTGCAAATTGTGGAGTGGCCACAACAAACACTGTATACAAGCAAAAGGTGGTCCATAAATTGACTTAGTATCAGAAAACAGAGGCCCCTGTCATCCAGGTCATGAACAACCACTTGAGAACAAATGAGAACCTATCAATGCATGGATTGTTGCATGGGTAAATCATTTTAATTTAATAGTCAAATATACCACATAAAACCCAGACATAAATGGTGCCCCGTGTGAGGCATGCAATAGACCAGCTTTATTAGTGTTTTTGCACAGTAATCCATCCAAAGCCCCCTGCAGGAACAGACAGGTGAAGTCAAACAGGCTTCATCCATTTAGTCTGTTTCCTGAATGCCATTCCCCACTCTCTCCCGTCATCTGTGTGAGTATTGCATATTGAGAAAGTGGGAGGAACTTGTTAAAACTGATCCTCGAATAGAACATTTAAGGTTCAGATGTGTTGAACACCTCCAATTTATATCAGCTGCAAAATTCCCCAAACCAAGCAACCAGCTGGAGTCTGAGTCACTTCAGGAGTCTCCAGACCCTGTGGTGTATGTCCAGGACAGCTTAGGGCTGTCTCTGACACTGATGGAGCAAACTGTGAGCCTAAAATCCCAGAGAAGAGGTTCTGAAGTAAATTGTGAAACAGAATTAATTTAGATTCTTTAAACTGCAGCATTTGAAAGTGTTATTACGTATGGTATGTTAGATTGTTATGGCACAATGTTCAGTTTAAATGAAAACAAAGAAGTAAAACCCCAAAGATTTGGCAAAAAGGAACAGATGACTCTTTCAGACAGGGTTGGATATTAGACAGACATAGACCATCATAAGTTAAGACAATCCTTTATTCATCTCGCAAGTGGAGAAATTTACAGTGTTACAGCAGCAAAGCAGGATCACTGCAGACATAGGTACAGGACATTGACACCACCTGTTGTATGTGGAAGGCATTACATGTCCTACAGGACTCCACCCACCTGCACACAGTCTGTTCTCCTACCCTACTTCAGAAAAACTGGTTAAGTTTAATGGTCTGATTTAAATCTTTCCTCTACCGGATCACCGCAGGGAGGCATCCTGCGACTGCTTTTATTCAATCTATCCTCCAATTCATGCCAGAGTCTACATGAGAGGTATCGTTCTACTCATTACTATATGGAGGTTTTATTGCATTGACTGTACATGGACTTATGACTGTATGACGGGATAAACTGAATTAAACTGAAGTGTAGTATCTTGTTTGTCAGGGCGTGAATGTATTTAGTCTATACCCAACATTCAATTCACGGCGTAGAAGAGGACGCTGGACACCACAGACTGGTAGAACATCTGTGGTGTCCAGCGTCCTCTTCTACGCCGTGGTGTGCTGGGGAGGAAGCTGAAAGAAGAGGGACGCAGCACGCCTGGACAGACTGGTGAGGAGGGCCGGCTCTGTGGTGGGCACAGAGCTGGACTCACTGGTGACAGTGGGAGAGAGGAGGTCTCTGGACAAAATGCTCTCCATCATGGACAACACACACCACCCTCTGCACAGCACCTTCACCGGGTAGAGGAGCATGTTCAGCGAAAGACTGCTGTCACAGTCGTGCTCCACGGACAGACTCAAGAACTCTTTCGTCCCCCTGGCAATAAGACTGTATAACACTTCACTGTCACGGCAGGGAAGAAGCGCACGGTGAACCATGGACTCTTTTTTCACTTTTTTCTCACTCCTCATCTGCACTGCTGACCTCAGAGTCAGCCCCCAATTGGACACTGTGATGCATATTGATAGTCACCTTACTGAGCACAGGTCACTTTAAAGATAATCACCCTAATCATGTCTGGTTTCATCCTACTGCTGTGTTATGCTACATCTGTAAGGGTTGACATGATCACCCTAATTAGGTCAAGTTTCACTCTATTGTCTTCAACACTTAATGCTACTCTGCCCCTCAATAGTTGGGTACTTAACGATAATCACCCTAATCACTCCTGGTTTCACCATATTGTCTTGGACACTTAATGCTAGTCACTGCTCCTTTAAGTTGGTGAGCCAATTTACATTCCTGCATTGACTGTTTAACGACTGTTTAACGACTGTACTCACACCTCTGGCACTACCTCAAACACCTCTGTACATGCACATGTAACTAGTTTCTAGAAGGTCAGCACTTTGTTTCTAAGGCTCTTTAACTGTCTACAGGTCTCTTTTAACCAACACATGTTTTTCTCTCCTCACAGGTTATGTACATTATGCTATATTAGTTTTAAGTCCAACTGCTAATGCTAACTGCACAGGTTTAACATATAATTATGTTTATTCTTAGTCACATAGGGGCTGCTATATCTTGTTTGGGGGATTTTGTATACAGAGGGGGGGGGACAGCGGGTGTGTATTGTAACTAATGTCTTGTGTCCTGCCTGTCTGTATACTGCTACTGGATGCCTTGAATTTCCCTCAGGATCAATAAAGTATCTATCTATCTATCTATCTATTCTTTCCAATACTTGTTGAATCTCGGCCACAAACTCTGACATTTCTGTAACCTGTATATCCTGATAGACAAGTCACAGGCCACGCTGTTAATTGCATTTCATGTAAACCAGGATGAGGCTTATTTATAAGAAAGGTTAAGACTTGAATTGAACAACAACCTGAACTTAAAGTGACAAACTCTTTCTCTCAAGAGAAGTAATCTATGAGGAAATCAAACATCAGACTTAACAATGATGGGTGTCAGTGGACAGGAGGTTAATACACACTAGGCCCCGACGATATGTGATTTTTGGGGTTATTGGAAGAGAAAAAAAAAAATCAAACAACTAGGGCTGGAAATGTTTGGTTGTCTCACGATCCGAAATTGACTTCAATTCTTGGGGTAATGAATCCATCAAGAATTGATTTTTGATTCAAAACAATTCTGGACTCATTGAGTCATGATTCAAAGTATTAATTAGATCATACTTCAGGATCTACTTAAGCCATCTGTGAAACTGGCTGAATGTACTGTTGCTCTATTTGGCATTTTACTGATTTAAAGAACAGGGAGTGACTGATTAGCCCCCCCAAAGAAAAAAACCCAACCTTTTTCAACAGTAAAATCAATCAGAATCTTTATTCTTACATGAATATATTTTTTACCACCTCTATCAGACGCCGACATATCTGCTTACGTTTTTTTTAAAGCTATTTGATCTGTAGTGATACATTTATTATGTTGTTCTCTGAAATGAAGTTATCAAAAAATTATAACGAAGACAAGATGGCCACTCAGAGCCGTCCAAAAGTTCATCAATGGGCTTAAAACCCGCCTCAGCTCCAGCTTTCAGCCTGTCGTTAGCTTGACTCAAAGTTAGCCTGAGACAGCATTTCCAGCACGGAGAACGCCATCCATTGGACTTGAAGAACGGATGGGTGACGTCACTCAGGCTTCAAACATATTTAGACATTTATTGTCAATGCTTTCTGCATGCCATTTTCCACCCTCTCTTGTCTATATTTCAAAACTCACCTACTCTCTTCAATAACAGCACAAAAAGGCCAAAAAAAACAGAATACTAAATACTGACAGACATACAATGAGTGAATAGATACTTCATTATAATCAATGATACAAAAACAGACTATAAAGATACATCTCCCATTATATTATTATTCCATTGCTTTAAAAGTACAAAAAGCTTCTGACCCCTGGTTTGAAGTCTGAACAGTAGGTTGACGTTGACAGTTTACCTGCAGTGTGACTGTTCTACTGTTCTCAAATATTATAACCAATCAAATTAAAAAGGCTTCAACAGCAGTGACAGAAAACTGATATAGGACATTTAACACACATATTGAAGAGAATATTAAAAATAAATCTCAATAAACCGATCACTGTTGACTTTTACCCGCTGTTCAAATAAAAACAACAAAGTTTGAAAATGACAAGTGATCCAATTATAAGTAGGGAAACTGATTCACCTCTACAAGAGAAACTCTTGTGCTTTTCTGAGAGAGGAAACTATTTACTAATTATTACTATCACTTTATCTTACCAGAGATCCCTTCATAAATAGGATTTTTTTTTAGAAGACTCAAAACATCCACAGATTTGTCATCACATCAACCTAATCATCATCACCAAGGTTGTCGTCATCATCATGTGTTAGTGTTCCACAGTCACAGAGATCTTCTCTGGTAAAATCTTCACTTGTTCCCAAGCTCCAATGTAAGGAAACATCCTGTCAGTGAAAGTGTGTGTGAAGGTGTGTATGTGTGTGTTAGTATCAAGATCAGAGAACGACAGCTTTCCTCTGTTACAGTCCAGATTCACTCTGATCCTCTGAGGCTTCTTCTTCACTGAGAGAACAGTGACTGAATGTGATGAGGAGGCTGCTTTGTATTCACCATCATAGAACCCTATTTTCCAAAATCCAGACAATGCGTCTGTCTTCCTGTTGACGGACTCTGATAACACCCCTAGTACCCAGCGTGTACTGTCTCCAACCTGGACATTCCAGCAGTGAGTCCCTGAGTTAAAGCCCTCAGAGCCCAGGACAGACATGTAATAATCAAACCTCTCTGGATTATCAGGAAGCTGCTGTCTCTGTCCTCCTCGTCTCACACAGGTCAGATCTTCAGACAGGATGAGTTCTGGACGAGCAGTGTTTGGGTCCAGAATAATCGGACTGTAGGAGACCATGTCCTTCATCTTGGTCCAGATGTTGAAGCTCAGGTTGCCCAGGTGTTTGGCCTGGTCTATCAGAGCTCCTGAGGGCAGCTGTGGATCCTCCAGCAGGGGGCGCTGCTGGACTCTTTCCACTGCAGCCTTGTAGTTTTTCAGGAATGAGACGTCTGCAGCTCTCAGCTCGTCCTCTGTGTCTCTGACTGTGAGTGAAAGAGCTGCTATCTCTCTGCTCAGAGCCTCCATCTCCTCCTTCATCCTCTGACTCTTCTGCTCCTCTTCCTCCCTCAGTGCACACAGCCTGGCCTCCTCTTCCTCTTCTAGAAACTGGTGAAGCTTCTTAAACTGCTCCTTAATCAGCCTCTCTGTGTGTCGGGCCTGGACCTGAATGTGTTCTGCTGTTTGATCAAACTTCACTTTAACTTCTTCACAAACCTTTAACTTCTTCTTTACCGGCTTCAGAGTTTCCCGAAGTTTCTTCTTGTGTCGTCGAGCAGCTTCATCGATGGGTCTGAATCTGTGCTCAGAGTGTTTCTCTGAATCTCTGCAGATGTGACACACCGGCTCCTGATGGTCCAGACAGAAGAGTTTGAGTTTCTCAGAGTGCAGACTGCAGAGATCTTCTGAAGCTCTCTGATCTCTCTCCTGCAGGAAACTCTCAAACAGATTCTTGAAAGCAAAGTCAGGATTATATCCCTTTGAATGTCTCTTCTTACAGAGTGGACACTCCTGTTTCTCCTTCTCCTTCCAGTAGTCCTGCACACACACTCTACAGAAGCTGTGGCTGCAGGACAGCATCACTGGGTCTTTAAAGATCTCAAGGCAAATCGGACAGCAGAGATTTTCCTCTAACTTGGAGGCCATTTTACCCCAGAGCCAAACACAGCAGACACACAGAAGCAACTTCCTGGAAAATAATGTCACAGTCAATTGTTTTTCCCTTCTTCAGTTTTTGAAAGTAGTTTCGTGTTAAAGTTCAGATATTCCCAGGATCCTTGGATTTCTCGTAATCCCAGTATTCCCTCCTGCAGCTGCCTTGTTGTGTTCTGAAGGTGAATCTAAATGTCAGTACTTCAGTGAATCTAGTTTTTATGACGCAGAGCAACAACCTTTGTCCAGGTTGTCTCATGCAAGTCAGGTGAGAGGGTGGAGATTTGTTTAAGATCATTGGCGAATCCCCAACTCTTACATTTTGTGTTGATTCCATAATTAACAGTGTTTCACTGTAAGTTACAAGTCACACTATAATTGTTTAAATCTTTTTAACTACAGAACTATGAAACCACAATTAACAGATTTTTTTTTACTGAGATTCAATGTCAACAAATAGGCCGAAAGGATGTTGAAATAACTACATCATGATATAGATCTGTAAAAAGTCAGAATTCATAATACTTCAGGTCTGTCTCCAAGGTTTTAAGTGAATCATTTTTAAAATACTCTTTTTTCTGATGGAGTTTGTGATGGACCATTTACTCTAAAATCAAAAGCAGTGATGTAAACTAGTCACATATTCAAAGTTAATCTTTGAACCTATAAAAGTCAAAAACTTCAATAAAACTTTGTTCCTTCAAATTACAAGTCTGGATGATCAGCAATGACACTGTCATGGTATCGTATCAGGCAATGCAAAGTCATTACCTTCATCACATGGCAGTTCAGAGTATGAAGGTCACTTACAGCTCAATTATGCCTTATGTCTGGTATTGTTACTGTCAGAGACTTCTGCCTGTAATGCTGATTTGGAAGCTTGTGCATGACAAAACATTGCAATACCACAATGGCAATCATGGGGGCAGTGTGGAGCAGTGTTACAAACGGGTTCAAACCAGACCAGCAAAAGGACTCTAGGTGGGGTCCTATAAAGTGTTCCACCTGGGGACTCTAGTGTTGCTGAAGGACTTCAAAAGCCATATAGGCATTGATGGGAATGATTGGATAGTACGGCCTTTCTGACCAGAACCCAAGTGTTGCTTTGTTATAAGACTCCTGTGCAAATTGTGGAGTGGCCACAACAAACATTGTATACAAGCAAAAGGTGGTCCATAAATTGACTTAGTATCAGAAAACAGAGGCCCCTGTCATCCAGGTCATGAACAACCACTTGAGAACAAATGAGAACCTATCAATACATGGATTGTTGCATGGATAAATCATTTTAATTTAATAGCCAAATATACCACATAAAACCCAGACATAAATGGTGCCCCGTGTGAGGCATGCAATAGACCAGCTTTATTAGTGTTTTTGCACAGTAATCCATCCAAAGCCCCCTGCAGGAACAGACAGGTGCCTTCACTCAGGCTTCATCCATTTAGTCTGTTTCCTGAATGCCATTCCCCACTCTCTCCCGTCATCTGTGTGAGTATTGCATATTGAGAAAGTGGGAGGAACTTGTTAAAACTGATCCTCGAATATAACATTTAAGGTTCAGATGTGTTGAACACCTCCAATTTATATCAGCTGCAAAATTCCCCAAACCAAGCAACCAGCTGGAGTCTGAGTCAGTTCAGGAGTCTCCAGACCCTGCGGGGTATGTCCAGGACAGCTTAGGGCTGTCTCTGACACTGATGGAGCAAACTGTGAGCCTAAAATCCCAGAGAAGAGGTTCTGAAGTAAATTGTGAAACAGAATTAATTTAGATTCTTTAAACTGCAGCATTTGAAAGTGTTATTACGTATGGTATGTTAGATTGTTATGGCACAATGTTCAGTTTAAATGAAAACAAAGAAGTAAAACCCCAAAGATTTGGCAAAAAGGAACAGATGACTCTTTCAGACAGGGTTGGATATTAGACAGACATAGACCATCGTAAGTTAAGACAATCCTTTATTCATCTCGCAAGTGGAGAAATTTACAGTGTTACAGCAGCAAAGCAGGATCACTGCAGACATAGGTACAGGACATTGACACCACCTGTTGTATGTGGAAGGCATTACATGTCCTACAGGACTCCACCCACCTGCACACAGTCTGTTCTCCTACCCTCCTTCAGAAAAACTGGTTAAGTTTAATGGTCTGATTTAAATCTTTCCTCTACCGGATCACCGCAGGGAGGCATCCTGCGACTGCTTTTATTCAATCTATCCTCCAATTCATGCCAGAGTCTACATGAGAGGTATCGTTCTACTCATTACTATATGGAGGTTTTATTGCATTGACTGTACATGGACCTTATGACTGTATGATGGGATAAACTGAATTAAACTGAAGTGTAGTATCTTGTTTGTCAGGGCGTGAATGTATTTAGTCTATACCCAACATTCAATTCACGGCGTAGAAGAGGACGCTGGACACCACAGATGTTCTACCAGTCTGTGGTGTCCAGCGTCCTCTTCTACGCCGTGGTGTGCTGGGGAGGAAGCTGAAAGAAGAGGGACGCAGCACGCCTGGACAGACTAGTGAGGAGGGCCGGCTCTGTGGTGGGCACAGAGCTGGACTCACTGGTGACAGTGGGAGAGAGGAGGTCTCTGGACAAAATGCTCTCCATCATGGACAACACACACCACCCTCTGCACAGCACCTTCACCGGGCAGAGGAGCATGTTCAGCGAAAGACTGCTGTCACAGTCGTGCTCCACGGACAGACTCAAGAACTCTTTTGTCCCCCTATAGGCCATAAGACTGTACAACACTTCACTGTCACGGCAGGGAAGAAGCGCACGGTGATCCCTGGACTCTTTTTTCACTTTTCTCTCACTCCTCATCTGCACTGCTGACCTCAGAGTCAGCCTCCAGTTGGACACTGTGATGCATATTGATAGTCACCTTACTGAGCACTGATCACTTTAATGATAATCACCCTAATCATGTCTGGTTTCATCCTACTGCTGTGTTATGCTACATCTGTAATGGTTGACATGATCACCCTAATTAGGTAACGCCGGTAGCTCATCCATCTTATTCCCCAGGGACCGAACGTTACCCATGATGAGAGTTGGAGGCACGGCTCTCCATAAATCTCTTACGTCTCGGTCCCACTCTCCTCCCTCGCTGCTTCTTTCCACCTCTGCATCCCCCTGTGTGTCCGGAGTTGTATCTCCACTGGGATGGCAACAGTTTATCTCTCGGTGCTGAGCCTGCCGAAGAGGTGATCCCAGCTGTAAACAATGCAGGGGTTGCTGTGCAACAGTGGTGAGAATGAATGAATCAAAACATGTTGTAGAGCTGTCCAAAAACTCTCCAAAAACTCTCCAAAACTGTCCAAAAAACTTGCTCCAAAAGACATGGACAGAGAGGACAGCGCAAGAAAATACCACCAGCCAAAAAGGAATGACAAAAAGACGCAAAGCACCAAGAAATCATAAACGAACAGGAGCGACGGGAAGAGGCAGATGGCGCATGCACACAAGTTCTCTGTGACCAACAGTCACACAGATCTTCTCTGGTAAAATCTTCAGTGGCAGTTCATCCTCAGTTCTTACGTAAGGAAACATCCTGTCAGTGAAAGTGTGTGTGAAGGTGTGTATGTGTGTGTTAGTATCAGGATCAGAGAACGACAGCTCTCCTCTGTTACAGTCCAGATTCACTCTGATCTTCTGAGGCTTCTTCTTCACCAAGAGAAGAGTGACTGAATGTGATGAGGAGGCTGCTCTGTATTCACCATTATAGAACCATATTCTCCAAAATCCAGACAATGCGTCTGTCTTCCTGTTGATGGACTCTGATAACACCCCTAGTACCCAACGTGTACTGTCTCCAACCTGGACGTCCCAGCTGTGAGTCCCTGAGTTGAAGCCCTCAGAGCCCAGGACAGACCAGTAATCGTCAATCCTCTCTGGATTATCAGGAAGCTGCTGTCTCTCTCCTCCTCTCACACAGGTCAGATCTTCAGACAGGATGAGTTCTGGATGAACAGTGTTTGGGTCCAGAATGAGCGGACTGTAGGAGACCATGTCCTTCATCTTGGTCCAGATGTTGAAGCTCAGGTTGCCCAGGTGTTTGGCCTGGTCTATCAGAGCTCCTGAGGGCAGCTGTGGATCCTCCAGCAGGGGGCGCTGCTGGACTCTTTCCACTGCAGCCTTGTAGTTTTTCAGGAATGAGACGTCTGCAGCTCTCAGCTCGTCCTCTGTGTCTCTGACTGTGAGTGAAAGAGCTGCTATCTCTCTGCTCAGAGCCTCCATCTCCTCCTTCATCCTCTGACTCTTCTGCTCCTCTTCCTCCCTCAGTGCACACAGCCTGGCCTCCTCTTCCTCTTCTAGAAACTGGTGAAGCTTCTTAAACTGCTTCTTAATCTGCCTCTCTGTGTGTCGGGCCTGGACCTGAATGTGTTCTGCTGTTTGATCAAACTTCACTTTAACTTCTTCACAAACCTTTAACTTCTTCTTTACCGGCTTCAGAGTTTCCTGAAGTTTCTTCTTGAGTTCTTCAGCAGCTTCATCGACTGGTCTGAATCTGTGCTCAGAGTGTTTCTGTGAATCTCTGCAGACGAGACACACCGGCTCCTGATGGTCCAGACAGAAGAGTTTGAGTTTCTCAGAGTGCAGACTGCAGAGATCCTCTGAAGCTCTCTGATCTCTCTCCTGCAGGAAACTCTCACACAGATTCTTTAAAGCAAAGTTAGGAGGTAATCCTTCCCTTGAATGTCTCTTCTTACAGAGTGGACACTCTTCGTTCTCGTTCCAACAGCTCAGTACACACTCTCTACAGAAGCTGTGGCTGCAGGACAGCATCACTGGATCTTTAAAGATCTTGAGGCAGATCGGACAGCTCAGATCTTCCTCTAACTTGGACGCCATTTTACCTCAGAGTCAAACTGAAGACGGAGCAGACAAACAGCTTGGAGTCACTCCCTGTCAATAACAGGTCGGTGTAGTATTAAACCTGTCACTAGGTTGTTGGATTCCGTCACAGGTCGAAGTTCAGGTATTCCCACTGTCGTTGTTTCCAAGTATTCCAAAATGTAGAATTTCCTCAGTGTCGTCTCCGGCACCTCTCTGATTCTGCTCTGACGTTGGATCTAAATGTTTATCTGTGTACGTGTCTGTCTAAAAAGAGAGGCAGACTCACAACCTGCTCTCCCGGTTTGTCACAGTTGAGTCAGGTGAGGAGGAGAAGAGATAACCAATTATCAGACGGAATTTCCCAAACAGAAATGACTTCAAATCAATGGAAACCATATTCTGAAATAGTTCTTTGTCATAACGAAACATGACAAGTCAAATCCTAACGCAGGAATCTGCAAAGACGCTTTTAATCTACACCTGATGTATCCTAAAAAATCCTGGAAAACCAAAGTGTTGCGTGAGGAGACATTGGGAGCAATTTGTCAAAAAAGATCCTCAAAAAACACACATCAACTTTGTATTTTGCAAAATTCCCTAAACTAAGGAACCAGTCGGAGTCTGAGTCAGCTGACTGTCCTCAAACAGGAGACACTGAGCTCAACCTGCAGAGCTCAGACTGATCCAGCAGAGGGCGCCATGGCTCTAAACTTCCACCTGATCAGCTGATGCTGCTCCTCTCTCCAGCAGAGGAGGAGGTGGATTAAAAATGAATGAGATGTCGGCAGGAATCAGCAGGGCCGTCTGATCCCTGCTGACACTCGGTAGCACTCAGCAGAGCAGACTCAGCAGAGGTCAGAGGTCACGTCACTGCGTGGTAGACAGGAAGTGACAGCAGAGAGCAGGGGGACACAAAGTGATGTTTGTTTCATTCTGAGGCAGGCAGAATGAGTGGCGCCCGTACGCTCATGTCTGAAATCATATTACCTAAAAATGATGTATCCCTGAATATTCAAAAGTCATGTTTGGTGATGTGTCGTTGGGTTTAGTAAAATGTTACAGCAAACCGCCCCAGTGTGCGCTGAAGGTCCTGGTTCCATAGAGTCAACAGAACCACATCATCCGCAAAAAGCAGAGACGAGATCCTGTGGTCCCCAAACCGGACCCCCTCCGGCCCCCTGGCTGCACCCAACCCCCGTTTCCACCCAGCGGTCCGGCTCATCTCGGTACGGCATGTATTATTTTGCAGTGTTTCCATAGACTAATCCTGGGAAAGATTCCCAAATAACCGATCTGTACCGGACTGCTGTGTGGAAACGGGGCTCTAGAAATTCTGCCCAGAACATTCCCCCCATGAACAGAACCGATGACCAAGGGCAGTCCTGCCGGAGGCCGACGTGCACCGGGAATAGATCAGACTTACCGCCGGCAATGCAAACCAGGCTGCTGCTCCGGTCAGGCAGAGACCAGACCGCCCCTTAGCAAAGGGCCCTGGAGCCGATACTCTCAGAGCACCCCCCACAGGACACGATGGGGGACACGGTTCACATGTGGACTGATTGGGAAAACTCCATGAACCCTCGAGCACCCGATGAAGAGTGTCACACTGGTCCAGTGTTCCTCGACCAGGACACAAAACGCATTGTTCCTCTTGGATCCGAGGTTCGACGGCCGGTTCCTCCTCTTCAGTACTCCCAGAACACCACTCAGGTTCAGATCGGGGAGGCTGCTCATCCCAAGACTAACATTGTGGCGTTGTAGACTTCCTGTCTCAGTCAATGTATTCTGCCCTGCTTCACGCGTGCTTGCAGCGGGCGCCGTCGAAAACAGCCATTGTGTAATGGCGCCGCTGGCACGCTCCGGAGAGCTATGGAAACAGGAGCATTGACGAACGTGGTAGTAACGAATCACGACGGGTACGGAGTGTGTGGAAATCAACAGTTATATAGAGAACACCTGAGACGAGCCATGGTTTTAAATGTTAAAAAGCAGTGAGCACCTTTAATGATTAAATCTACCTAAGTGTCCTTTTTCATACAGTAACTAGAAGTCTGTGAAAGTGTGGTCGACATTTCACTTCCAGTCTCCGCCTGGTTTAAATCAAAGTTACAGAAAAGAGGGAAGTTTCAAACGTCAGTAATCACTTCCACATTTTAAACTGTTCTTCCTGAAACTGCATCACGTCACAGACAGAACCAAACGATCTGCACTGATGAATCATCGTCCACTCTGAGAGGAAAGTGAAGTGACTCGCTGACTGCTGAGAAAGGTTTGTAACATTCAGCAGAAACAACAACAGAGTACGTCACAGAAAAAAACCTCCAGCAAAAACCCTCCGTGGAATCGAGGGACAAACCAAAGAGGTCAGCTGACACTTTCAGAGGAGATGATCTGTATTCATGTTACACAGTCATGATTCTCTTAACGACTCCTCTTTCATAAATGAGTCGCTCGGAGCTCTTGGAAATGTCTCCATTTCCCAGCGTTCGTGACATAATCATAACGCTGACTTCAGAGCCGAGGAATGACGCTTCAGTTTTCTGACTCATCGTTGATATGAAGGAGAGAAGTTCTCATCCTGATTGTCTCGTGTTTTAGACAATCTCAAATAGAGGCCGACCGATATGGGGGAGGACAAAAAACCCTCAATACCGATATATTGGCCGATATCCAACAGACAGAAACGTTTATTGTGTTGATCCCTGAGTAATCAAACACTTGGGGAAAAGAAATAACAAAGATAAGATAAGTCATGAAGTGGAAAGTAACTGAGCATCACCGCGCGACACTCTGCAGAGTGATGATGTTAGTCAGAAACCACACAGCGCCCTCTGCTGGTGACAGTGATACGTTAGAGTAATACAATGAAACTTTCACTAATAGCTCATCTCGTTGGTTACCAATGACGATACCAATAGTCCTTGGATCTGCAACAACATGGAATCACACAGAGATGCCACCCGTTCAACTTTTCAAGCCATCCCAGCTGATTTGTTCCCCAGATACATATTTTTGGAGCAGACGTGCCGAGCTAGCCTTTAGATACCTGCTTTGAGGCGTCTAAAGGACCACAGTCTTATGGACCTGATATTGGATCATTTCTTGTTTTTATTGAGAAGAAGTCCAGACGAACTCCTGAAATGTTGTCAATGTATTTGTGTAATTAATCCCTCTCTTCTATTTGCTTGCGGCAGCTTTTGGTTAAAAAATGCAACTGGAGATCTGAAGTCGTAGTCAGCGCTCGTGTACTTTGTGATGCCCTCGATCATAAATTAACAAAGACAAAGAATCAAAAACAATAAAGAACTATGAAGATGCGGCTTAAAAGCACAGAGTCGGATTCACTGGCTGGTTTAAGAGATTAATCGCACAGAAGAGAAGTCAGGAGTAAACACAAATAATAATAAGAAAACACCTGGACTGCAGACAGCAGCTTCATTCAAACAATACAGGCTGCAGAGAAATGTGCCGGCTTGTTGATGAAGTGCAGCCACGTGAAGCCAGTGGAGCTGAAGGAGAACCGTGTGGCGGAGCAGAAAGCAGCTGAGCAGAAACGCTCTCCGCTGACTATTTCTGGCTGCATACTAAATCATCCACGTCAGAGTCCGGCCCAAAAAACCCCTCAGAGATCTGAGGGAGTCGCACCTGCTTCTGTTCAGAGGTGCTGAGAGGACGAGCAGCGGACAAAGAGAGGAGGCAAAGACTAATGGGACGGTTTCGAGGGCGGGGGGGGGGGGACACAGGTTTGACGGACCTCGCTGAAGGGACACGTGGACGCCTCAGAGGCCGACAGATGAACAAAGACGGGACGGGGACAGAAGGAGAGGCAGGCTGTCGGCTGCTCCTCTTACATAACGACTTGTACCTCCTGAACCAGAGTCCTGCTTCAGCCCAACATCACGCAACGTGCCGCAGAGACTTCAGCTGCTAAAATATAAACACACACACACACACACACACACACACACACACACACACACACACACACACACACACACACACACACACACACACACACACACACACACACACACACACACACACACACACACACACAGGATCACAAACACCAATCAGAGGACGAGAGAACGAGCCATAATCTGTCTTTAAATTAAGAAACAACACAGTAAAGAATCTCCTCCAGAAATCTCTCATTTTAAGTGTCTTTT
>NC_136697.1:28801652-28839152 GCF_947650265.1 Symphodus melops | reverse complement strand
ACACACACACACCTCTGGTATGCAGGAGCAGTCTACCCCGGCCCGTGGGACAGCCTCACATACATGCTCACATGTGTATAAAAACACACACACACACATTTGGGTTAATTAGCCTCCAATTAGCAGAAGCTGTTCATTTTCACACGGAAACTTCAGAGTGTGAGAGGCTGAATCAGGCCTCTGTTTGTGTGTGTGTGTGTGTGTGTGTGTGTGTGTGTGTGTGTGTGTGTGTGTGTGTGTGTGTGTGTGTAGTGAAGTGAGAGCTCTGTGGTTTCACTACCCAGCATGCTTTGGGCCTGCTGGAAACATTCATAGCAGCTCTCTGTTTCTCTTCACACTGACTACACAACGTTAGCCTTCTTCGGCTGAAATGGGCGGAGCCACTGCCATCACATTATGTTCAGTAAGTTACTGATTGGTTAAAAGAAACCAGTCGGGTCGTGGGTTCATCCATCCATTATCTTTTACTGGTGGGGCTCGTGGAGGGCTCGAACCGAAACCAGCTGTCACTGGGCAAGAGGCGGGGCTACACACCTTGGACTGTTCAGCAGCCAATCACAGACACTCACACCTACAGGTGAGGTAAGCAAAGCAGCATGTGTTTGGACTGTGTACGGGGAGAACATGGGTTATTAAGAGTCTCCTCCTTCGTCCACTTCAGACAGCTGAGCGTCTTCAGCGTCATGTGATCAGGCAGTTAAACTTCCCGTCATTAATTAGCACTTAGATGCTTGATGGACTGTCTTGGACACGTGGAAGTCTTAAGATGAAGTTTTTCTTCATGTTGTCAGAAGACGAGTTCTGTGTTTTAGATTTGTTCTGACGGCGGAGTTTAAAAGAGGAGGACGGCTCTCCTCTCTCTTCTGCATGAAAACACACATCCATTATCGCAGCACTAGGTCTGCACGTCATGTGACGTCCCAGCGGGAAACTCAATTATCATAACTTAACCTTCAAACTGGCTGCTTGGCGGAGCGTTTCACAGTCTGAGTTAAACGTGTTTGTGACGGCGCTGCAGGCTGATCCTGAGCTCTCAATCAGCTGGAAGAGGAGAAACTCAGACAGAGAGGAAGGAAGGACGCCCCCCCCCCCCCCGGGAAACACTGGAGCAATCAGAGCAGAAGACCAATCAGAGGAGTCGGATAAACTCAGAAACATTCACAAGGAGCAAACTCTCCCAGAGAAAGATCCTCTGGAATCACTTTTGTCCTCAATAAAGTTCTGCGTACAGACGTGCACACCATTTATCTTTATAATATCAAAGATGGACGCCGCACTATCTCTCTCCTGCCAACATGTCCCGACTCTGCTCAGCCGTCCCATCCAACAAAGACAATAACAGACTCATAATAATCATTTCAAACTGTGATATTTCTGCTAAAAATATTTAACCAACAAAAAGTTATTTCAGCTTCTGCAGCAAAAAAAAACTTTTCAGAGTTTGAAAGTTTTAATTTTTAAATGTTTCTAAAAGTAGAACGTCTCACGACTTGATTTATTCGGCGCCTGTTGAGCAAAGATCTGTAACTTCAGTGAAACACCAGCTGTTTGTTTTGATCGCTCCTACCGGCTTCCGTTGGCGTCCCGTCTCCGAGGACTCTGCTGATCCTCCTGGAGAGCGAGCGGATGACGCTGCTGAACGATGGCGCTCTCGTCCCCGGGTCGCTGCCTGCGCCGGGCTCAGACACGGACCTGAAGTAGGGGAAGACCCTGCGCAGAGACGTTGTTCTGGACTGTTCTGAGGTGGTCTCCGGCGCCGGGCTGGACCTCTGGAGCCCGAGCACCTCTCTGTCGTGGCCTTTTCCCTCAGGAGCGGCCATCTTTGCTGCGCCCGGTGCCAAGCAGGCAGAAGTCCTCCACTTGTACCCGTCCAGCGGGCGCTCAGGAGCCTGCTGGCGGTCCGATCGCTGCCAGCGCTTCCTGTAACGGTGCCAGCTGTGCGAGGCCTCACGTGGACCGTGGCGGCCCTCAGGGGGGCGTCGACTGTCACTCATGCTCTACAACATGCCCACTTCCTCCAGGCAGACGCGGCGAGCAGGGACACGGCAGAAACAGCTGGTACGTGGACAGACGTGCTACACGTCTTCCCTCCGACGACGCTGGGAGAGACGGCTCGTCAGGACGCCGTCATGCGGACGCCTTCCTTCTCTACGAGCTCGGGTCTGTCTTCCTGGGAGGAAGTGAGCGTCTCTGAAGCCGGCCAATCAGGTCTCACCAAACTCTAAATGCAGCAGACTGTGGTTTCCCCTGAACACACTCTGAAACTGAAACCACAGTTTAGTGTGTCAGGTGTCGTGTTAGTTAGTCGTGTTTCCTGCTGCAGGGTTTCACTCCTGATCAGATCTACTCGTTTAAAGTGTTGAAAAGTTATCAAAGAGGAAATTCACTGCTTGTGTTTGTAACCTGCATTTCAACCCCAACACATCTGGTGTCTTTGTAAACTATGGGGTGTTTAAATAAAGTTTAGCAGGTTTGAATAACGCTCAGCTGCACAGACTGACTCTGTTAGTTCCACGAGGAGACGAGGAGAGAGGAGAGAGAGGAGACGAGGAGGAGAGAGGAGGAGAGGAGGAGAGGAGGAGACGAGGAGAGAGGAGGAGAGAGGAGAAGAGGAGACGAGGAGAGGAGGAGAGAGGAGGAGAGAGGAGAGGAGGAGAGGAGGAGAGAGGAGGAGAGGAGGAGAGGAGAGAGGAGGAGAGGAGAGGAAAGGAGAGAGGAGAGGAGGAGAGGAAAGGAAAGGAGAGAGGAGAGGAGGAAAGGAAAGGAGAGAGGAGAAGAGAGGAGGAGAGGAAAGGAAAGGAGAGAGGAGAGGAGGAGAGAGGAGGAAAGGAAAGGAAAGGAGAGAGGAGAGGAGGAGAGAGGAGAGGAGGAGAGAGGAGGAGAGGAGGAGAGAGGAGGAGAGGAAAGGAAAGGAGAGAGGAGAGGAGGAAAGGAAAGGAGAGAGGAGAAGAGAGGAGGAGAGGAAAGGAAAGGAGAGAGGAGAGGAGGAGAGAGGAGGAAAGGAAAGGAAAGGAGAGAGGAGAGGAGGAGAGGAAAGGAGAGAGGAGAGGAGGAGAGGAAAGGAGAGAGGAGAGGAGGAGAGAGGAGGAGAGGAAAGGAAAGAGGAGAGGAGGAGAGAGGAGAGGAGGAAAGGAGAGAGGAGAGGAGCTGACAGCAGGACTCAGTGAGTGCTGATTAATATGGAAACAGGAAGTTTGTCACTTTCCATGTGAGGCTTTGAGCTGTCAATCATCCAGACTGAAAACACTCCTGAAGCCTTTTTACTTCTGACATCCTGCAGCCAACAGAAAGAGTAGAAGAAGGTCAGGATGCATTTCTAGAAGTTTCCCTCACACTCGGACTCACCAGATTATGGATCAAGGATGGTCCGGGTCGGATTAGCTCTGCTGTTCAAGACAAGTTCAGAAAGACGTGACCTCTCCATGACCCTGGAACTTCTTCCCTTGTTTCCTTTCCTTCTACTCTTGGTCTTCATCTTCTGAACCGTTGTGTCCTTCAGTCTTTGTTTTGTCTTCTTCGTCTCGGCTCTTTAAGACACGCTGACCCGGCCGACCCACATGTCACTATTTATTTATTGGATAAGGACTTGGCCGGCGTCCAGCTCCATGCTGCATGTAGGTCAGAGCTTAGATCCGGGGCGAGCTAAGCCGAGGAGTCCAGGACCAGGCCAAGTCCTCCTCAGTCAGCGGGGACTCTGAGCTGAGTCCATCACCATGTCCCAGAATGCAAAGCGACTTCATTCAAAGTGAATTAACTTTCCTTTGGTGGAAAACACAGACGAGCTGAGAGCTGTGTTTTTACTGAACGATCTCCGACTCAGTTTTTAAATGTCGTACTTCAGGTCACATGATCGACACTGCACTTCCTGTAAGGTGAGAAATATGCACCTCGGTGTGGATGGTAAACAAACGCACGCTTTAAGGAAACACGACAAAAAGAGCCGACAGAAGTGAAACCATCCGGAGCTTTCTGTCTGCGTCTCAGCGGCTCCTTCAGTGGAAACAAACTGATTCAGTGAAGAAGATGTAAAGGTTGCTGGTTTGACTCCCCAGAGGACAGGAAGGTGTGAAAACTCATTCACAGCTCTCCGATCAGCTGACGAATGTTTTCAGCCTCTTCACACCTGCAGCTTCACCTGAGAATCCCCCGAGTCCAGACTCAGCAGGTCCAGACTCAGCGAGTCCAGACTCAGCAGGTCCAGACTCGGCGGGTTCGGACTCAGCAGGTCCAGACTCAGCAGGTCCGGACTCAGCGAGTCCAGACTCAGCAGGTCCAGACTCGGCGGGTTCGGACTCAGCAGGTCCAGACTCAGCAGGTTCGGACTCAGCAGGTCCAGACTCAGCGGGTCCGGACTCAGCAGGTTCGGACTCAGCAGGTTCGGACTCAGCAGGTCCAGACTCAGCAGGTCCATCAGCATACTCCCTCTACTCATTCACCTGTGAGACTCGCTCTGACTTCAGCCCTCTATGACATCAGCAGGTGATCTCGAGTCTAATGTGGGTGACAGGTCAGTTCAGGTCCTTGAGTCTGAGACTAAACCTGAATCTGAGACGTTTCCTGGATCAGGAGGGGAAACAAACATTCCTGCGAGGACGGCGAGGGGCGGGGTCATTCAGGTGGAAACTCAAGAGGTGATACACGAGAAAAGACTCTGCTGTTCCATTAGACGCCACTCTGTCCGCTCCATCCTGCCGGAAACCAGGAGCGACCCGGCAGAGGCCGCAGCAGCTAAAAATAAACCAGCGGCCGTAAAGAGAGCCATAAATCAGCAGAGAGAGGAATCCTGGGTAAATCTCACACAAGTCTCAGCGGAGGTCACAGCTCGACCATAGAGTCAGAGAGAGAGAGAGAGAGAGAGAGAGAGAGAGAGAGAGAGAGAGAGAGAGAGAGAGAGAGAGAGAGAGAGAGAGAGTTGATAAAAGATCAACTTCAAGAAGTTTGAACTTCCTGATCTAAACCATCTACAGCTCCACCTTTCACGTCTCCGTTGAAACTTGACGACATTTTTAACGATAAATAAATCGACAATAAAAATGTCAGATATTTGTTTCCCTTTATAGATTCAGCAGAAGAACGCAGCGTTCTGGTTTCTGTTTGTTCTTCTGCTGGCGGAAGAGGGACAGAAAGGTCCTCGAGATGCAACCCTTTAAAGGAGCAGTCTGTAGCTCCGCCCCCCTAGTGTTTAAAATGAGTACTGCAGTCTAAACTCTAATCATCACAGAGAGCTGGCTCCCCCCTCCTCTCACACAGCTCTGCATGTGGTGGACACTGTAGCTTCAGTGTTTAGCCAGCTCTGCATGTGGTGGACACTGTAGCTTCAGTGTTTAGCCAGCTCTGCATGTGGTGGACACTGTAGCTTCAGTGTTTAGCCAGCTCTGCATGTGGTGGACACTGTAGCTTCAGTGTTTAGCCAGCTCTGCATGTGGTGGACACTGTAGCTTCAGTGTTTAGCCAGCTCTGCATGTGGTGGACACTGTAGCTTCAGTGTTTAGCCAGCTCTGCATGTGGTGGACACTGTAGCTTCAGTGTTTAGCCAGCTCTGCATGTGGTGGACACTGTAGCTTCAGTGTTTAGCCAGCTCTGCATGTGGTGGACACTGTAGCTTCAGTGTTTAGCCAGCTCTGCATGTGGTGGACACTGTAGCTTCAGTGTTTAGCCAGCTCTGCATGGGTCTGTAAAGCTTTCTGCGTTCTAACCTCTCTCCATGTTTCATCTCCAACATTGATCCTAGTTTGAGCAGCTTTCTGCTGCTGGAGCTTATTAGAAACATGCAGAGGCTTTTTAGCTCGGGTACAATCACTTCTATCTGAAGCAGGTTACATCAGTGACGGTCTGTTTACCTCCAACACAGTAATATGATAACTCAGCGCTGATATCTGACCTTGTGTAAACAATCAAACCGGTTCAGGGATTAAACTGGACGACGAATCACAAACAGACGTCTCCAGAGTCAGATACTCAAACATGACCGACGTGCAGGAGAAGAGTCAGGTCAGACTTTCAAAATAAAGCCTGCAAAGAGATTCTGTCCACTCGATGAGTTTAAGTAGAACAATAAATGTTTGGTCAGGTCAAATTAGGCGTTATGATCACAGGTATAACGTGATTAAAGGATGGATTGGCGCCCTGCACCGGGGGGGAGGGGCCTCAAGTGTGCGTGCAGTCACTACTTCCCGCTCCCTCCTCCCGTGTTTTTCCACTCGACGTCCTGAAATAGCCGTCAGATTATTTTAGTCCGGAGAATCTGGACTCTCTTGTTTTTGTCTCAGAGGAGGAAGTCCTGTCCCAACGCCCCCCATCCTGTGAGGAACTTTCCACTTCCTCCTAACATCGGCCTCCCATTGTCCCCGAGACCACGACAAACACCTGAACCAGCCCCCACAAAGAGTCCGCTAAGTGAACCACCAGGAGGTGAACTCGGTCCTGATGCTTCTTTTTAAATTTCACTCAGGCTGGACAAACCCACCGGAGACTTCCCGCCCTCTGAGTCATCATGGACGTGTGGTGATGTCCCGTATTGTATCTTAAACATCCAGAATAATCCAGAGTAACATTTAATTATCAGGATGAGAGTCAGGTGACCTGTCACAGCTCCTGCTTCACATTTAAAGAGACAGGACGCCATTAAATCAGCCCGAAGATGAAATTACACAACATATGTTCTCATGTGACTCTGAGCTGTGTGTGTGTGTGTGTGTGTGTGTGTGTGTGTGTGTGTGTGGGGGGGGGGGGTCTGGAGACAACTTTAACAAGCTGTTACACCACGGCCTTTCTCCCTGGATTATTCTGCGTGCACGCTTTCACAGACGGGATTACACCCACCGGGTGCTCTGCAGATTATTACAGCTGGAAGTGATCAGGGACTCAAACACACAGATCAATAACAGCTGATTGGTTCGTCTGATTAAGACTGAGTCCTTCAGATCGCCGACCACTGAGCGATAAGTTCCCCCTGCACGCCGTCTGACAGGAGTCACATTCTCATCACGTCATCAACCAGACCTTGATGACTCCCGTTTTATACGTGACGTTTAAAAATCACAAGTCAGTAAAAATTAATTAATAATATTTTGGGCCTCGATATCGGGCGAAATGTTGCAAACTGCAACGCTGCCGCCAGCCACTAGATGGAGCATTGATGTTTTTTATTATTCTTTATATTTGTCTTCTTATATCTTCATCAGGAGGAAGAACTCACTCACCAGTTCGGTTAGCATACGTTAAAATCACAGATGACTATCGCAGTACACGATCATTTAAAGCTGCCCAGGTGTGACTGAACTACCTGCAGCACACACACACACACACACACACACACACACACACACACACACACACACACACACACACACACACACACACACACACACACACACACACAGCTGTGGAGTTCATCTTTCTCACTCAGCTGGTTTTAAAAGCACGCTTCATTGTTGGATCAGCTCGAGGTATGCGAGTTGTGAGGGCAGCGACGATCTGATGCCAGAGCAGCCGGAGTCCTGCCGGGTGAGATCACCGGCACAAACTGTCTGCTGACATCACACTCTGCCAACACCAACGGGAGAGAGAGAGAGAGGGAGAGAGAGAGAGAGAGAGGGAGAGAGAGAGAGGGAGAGAGAGAGAGAGAGAGAGCAAACATCCTGACACAGAACTGCTCCCACAGATACCAGCGCTGCATTCAGGGAGTGTGGGAACAAAACGCTGCTGCACCTTCTGTGTGTTTTAATTCTACATCGTTTTACAGCAAAGGTTAAAGCGTCAGTCCTCATTGGCTGTTTGCTTTCCTTCTGTTCTTCTCTGTTACAGAGACGGCACATGATGGGCCGAGGCTTCTTCAACATGTTGGCCAACTCGGCAAACGTGTGACCCAGATCCATGCTGAGCAGATCCAGGGTTCAGGACTCACCACCTCTGGTGACCAGGTCAGGTGTGGGTTCAGAGGGATGCTGATGAATGTGTGACTGCAGACAGCAGCCATGAATCACAGAGCGTTTACCCACTTCATTCATTTCCTCCACATGAGGAGGAACCAAAAACACAACCACCTCATCAGCTTTTATTTTAAACTACAGGAACTAAAACCTGTAAGAGGGACACCGGGTCACAGCCAGACTGAGGCCGAGCGGTCCACGCAGAAAGAATGAGTCATTTTACCCAGTTTGTTGTCTGCAGGTCAGTCAGTCTCTCTGACTCAACGCAGGCTGACATGAACACTTTTTATTCTTCATTTATCAGTGATTGAAGCGAGCAGGACGGGAGGACAGGGGGACGGGGGACGGGTTTACACACGTGGATCTCCGTGTGGACCGGACCCTGCATGAGACCCCGGTCACAGTCTAGATAACCACCTGGGAGCAGCTCGGCTCACCTGGAGCGAAGGCGACCACGAGGCGAAGCTCCGGTCACCTCGCAGCCTGCTGGTTGCCTCCACGACCTCGTGTCCGTGGTTGTCATGGTTACCAGACAAATTTGACATCACAATGACCACAAGCTATAGAGACGTGTTTCCATCTTCAACATCTGTTGTTACTATGACAACCACTGACACGTTGGACTCAAAGTCACCAGTTAACAGGGGGGGGGGGTCCTGGAACTAATCTTCCAGGACAGTTCCAAGGACCTGGACCTGAACCAGCTGTTCATCAAACAAAGGTTAAATAATTAAACCAACATCCTTCCTCTTCTGGATCCTCTTAGTCCCTCCTCTTAGACCTTTATGGACCTCTGAGGTCCGAGGACAGTGTTTACATTATTTTCCAGGACTTTTTATCTACCCTAACTGTTTTCCAGGTTTTCCAGGACCTGTCACTCACTTTCTGAAAGCAGTTCATCGCGTGACTTCACTTCAGTAACTTTTTGTGTGATTTATTTTTATTTATTCTCTCACCGTAAACTCGGAGCCATCCCTGCTGCTGAGACACGGTGTCCACCAGGATCCGGTCCACCAGGGGGTCCAGGAGGCTCAGTCCTCCGTGTAGAGACTCCACGTCGCCGGCTGCTGAGTCCGTCTCCATATCCACACGGACTTGTAGTGAAACCCCAGCTAGTCCTGGTAAAGGTGAGCCCTGCAGGAGTGAATAATATCCTTTAAATGTGTGTTGAGTTCTCCACAGAGGCGGTGAAGTTTCAGTTAGCCTCTAGCTGAGGAGGAGGTCCGGGAGCCCGGCTGGCTCTCCCGCATTGTTCCGCTCTCCAAGGTTACTTTAGTGGGTTCAAACTTCACAAAAACCGGTGTCCGGGATTAACGGAGAGCTGCTTGCTTCCCAGCCGCTGAAATATCCACCCAGAAGCGGCTGTTAGGTCCCGTGTGAGCCGCAGAAGTGAGCAGACTCCCGGTGTGGTCGGTCGGCGTGTATCCGGCTCGCTGCCCCTCTCACTGCCACCGCTGCTCACACAGTCCCCTCCACGCCCCGGGCACGAGCCCGCGGGGGCGCGCAGGGTGTCGGGTTCGTAGCTGGACAAGCGGGGGCGCGCACATAAGTGTGAATAATGATAATTAGATTCATCAGTGTATTGCAATTATTACGTTTTTCAAATTCAATATCCATTTAGTTCCTGAGATCGAGTTTTGTTTGTTGTAATGACGCCTCCTCTCCACTAGGGGGAGAAATGAAAGATGCCAGAATAGGCCAACTGCATAAACATTTAGACACAGAGACAGGACAACCAAACAGACAATAGACACATATGAAGGAGACTTTGTCCTGAAAGTTTAGCAGCAGGACTGGAAACATCACTCTGATGGACTGAAGGGGGGGGGGGAGTTCTCCTGCCCCAGTGTTGTCATGAACTTCAGCTCCTTCTGGTAAATATCTCACATCTTTTAAGTTTGCTCATTATATAACACAATTAAAAAATAAGAAGAGGACTTTGCTTTTTTCCCCGCTTTGAAACATGACCTGTTAAACACTTCTGATAATTCAAACCAACTCGACAATGAAATGTCAAAGTGGACGGAGAAGGAAAGTGACGTCAGCTGTTATATCCCACTGTGATCTATAGGTGGCGATCTGCACCGTTCCCGAGCACGCTGAACTTTTGGGTGAAGGTTATTCATGTTCTTTAGATCACTCTGAAACAACTTGTTGTTGTTGTTGTTGTTGTTGTTGTCAGGTAATTTCAGACATAATGGTGATGAATGCTGGTTTGAATCTATGCACGATGTCCCGACAGAACGCAGAGGTTGTAAATTATGAAATCTGTCAGAAAGTGTTTCTGAGCCGCCAATGAGCTCAATGTTCTTTTTATGAACCTTGAACCTGATAAGCTGAAGCAATAAATCTCCTCCCCCTCACCTGACACACCTGAGACAACCTGGACAAAGGTTGTTATTCTGCGTCACTGAGACGAGACGCACTGAAGGACTGACATCAAGATTCACCTTCAGATAAAAACCAGACAGCTGCAGGAGGGAATACCTGGAATACAAGGATACTGGGAATATCTGAACTTCTACCTGAAACTGAATCCACAAACCAGGTGAGAAATTAAACAAAGAGTAAGAGTCAGAATAACTTTCAGTGACAGAAAGTGACTCCAAGCTGTTCGCCTGCTTTGTTTACAGTTTGACTCTGAGGTAAAATGGCGTCCAACATAGAAGAAGATCTGTCTGCAAAACACTCTGAGCACAGATTCAGACCCATCGATGAAGCTGCTCAAGAACTCAAGAAGAAACTTCAGGAAACTCTGGAGCCGGTAAAGAAGAAGTTAAAGGTTTGTGAAGAAGTTAAAGTGAAGTTTGATCAAACAGCAGAACACATTCAGGTCCAGGCCCGACACACAGAGAGGCAGATTAAGGAGCAGTTTAAGAAGCTTCACCAGTTTCTAGAAGAGGAAGAGGAGGCCAGGCTGTGTGCACTGAGGGAGGAAGAGGAGCAGAAGAGTCAGAGGATGAAGGAGGAGATGAAGGCTCTGAGCAGAGAGATAGCAGCTCTTTCACTCACAGTCAGAGACACAGAGGACGAGCTGAGAGCTGCAGACGTCTCATTCCTGAAAAACTACAAGGCTGCAGTGGAAAGAGTCCAGCAGCGCCCCCTGCTGGAGGATCCACAGCTGCCCTCAGGAGCTCTGATAGACCAGGCCAAACACCTGGGCAACCTGAGCTTCAACATCTGGACCAAGATGAAGGACATGGTCTCCTACAGTCCGCTCATTCTGGACCCAAACACTGCTCATTCAAAACTCATCCTGTCTGAAGATCTGACCTGTGTGAGACGAGGAGAGAGACAGCAGCTTCCTGATAATCCAGAGAGGTTTGATTCCTACAGGGCTGTCCTGGGCTCTGAGGGCTTTAACTCAGGGACTCACAGATGGGACGTCCAGGTTGAAGACAATACAGAGTGGGTACTGGGAGTGTTATCAGAGTCTGTAAAGAGGAGGGGAGTCATATGTTCTGGATATTGGTTCCTATGGTTCTATGCTGGTGAATTTGGAGCACGCTGCTCATCACATCTCGTCAGTGATATCACATTGAAGAAGAAGCCTCAGAGGATCAGAGTGAATCTGGACTGTAACAGAGGAAAGCTGTCGTTCTCTGATCCTGATACTAACACACACATACACACCTTCACACACACTTTCACTGACAGGATGTTTCCTTACGTAAGAACTGAGGACAATGGGTCACTGAAGATTTTACCAGAGAAGATCTCTGTGACTGTGGAACACTAACACATGAAGATCTGAAAACAAGGTAGGAAACGTGTTGTTTTCATTTGGACATTTGGTTCGGTAAAGCCTGATCCTGTTTGTGTTTCCACAGCCACCCGTGCCCCATTTGGTAGGCGGCGTGTAAGCTGGATGCCGATGGCCGAGTCAGCTATGTAATAGTGTCACATGATAGCAACTGCTAACCCGCTAATAAATTAAACAAAAGAGAAAAACGCAACACCAACAAAACCAACGGAGAAGAAATCCAGCAGTTCATCTCCTCTGACACTGACATGTGACTCTTTATTACTAAACTTAATCCACCTTTGTTTCAGAGTGTGCCGCGAGGAGGACGTAAACAGACGTATAAACAATGACTATTTAAATACAGCGGGGTTGTGTTGGCTACTGTCACATGGGAATTGACAATTCTTTCGACCAATCGATGGACTGCAGTGTTTAGCTCCACCTTTTAGGGTCGGCTTGATATTCTTGACACCCCAACAAAAAGGTCCCAAAAAGTAGGACGGTATGGATCGGTTATTTGGGAATCTTTCCCGGGGAAAATTGAACTGCTGGATGTCTTCATTGTTGGTTATGTTTGTGTCACGTTTTTCTCCTTTGTTGAATTTATTAGTTAGCGGTGAGCTGTTAGCTGCTGTAATGTGAAGCAATTATGTAGCTATTGGCATCCGGCTTACATGCCGCCTACCAAATAGGGCACATGTGGCTGTGGATATGCAAACAGGATCAGACTTTACCCAACCAAACTGTAATACACTGTACCGATCCGTACCAGACTGCCGTGTGGAAACGGGGCTTTTCCAGGCTTTAGTCGATGTAAACGCCACAAAATGTGTGCCATACCAAAACACACCGAAGTGCTTGGTGGAAACAGGGCTTTACTTACTCAATTATTTAATCTTGCTTCAACTTAAATGTGATAGCAAGGACCATATGATAAATGTTTCAGGTGGCCCAATGAACTGTGGATTAAGCTCGTGTGCTATGCTACATTTTCTGTGTGAGTGCTGGAATGATAGTTTGTCAGACAAAACCAGCATTATTTGAACGGTTCATGTTTGCTACGTTCCCCCAGCTCGTTCATGTGTGTCTCTGAGTGTGTGTGTGTGTGCATAAGCAGATCTGTATCCTGAGGCCAAGACCGACTGCCCGGCTTGGCGATTCAAGAAGAGTCCACCCTATGATGTCTTCCTGGACATCCAGGCCTCATGTCCAGGAATGATGAGCACTATTGTAATGAATATAGAGATAATGAACTGTTCCAAATTGCTGTATGTGTTGATTTTTGTAGAAAGTGTTTTAATTGATTGTGGTGCAGATGTTTTAGAATAAATGTGTTTTAAACAAACAAAAGAAAATTCTGTTGTAGTTTTCTATTGAGTCATTAAAGAAATGTTTACACCTCACTATGTTAACATGGGGGCAACACTTTTCATAGTTGGAAAATAATTTCTAACAATGCATTGATGAGCAAAACTTTAGCATTGATTTTGCATGGTTACTTCCAAGTTTCTGTAACAGTTTTACAGCATTGAAGAAAGATGAAGGTTGCAGCACGACACACACCTTCAGCTCAGGAGAGATTTCCTCTGCAACTGTCAGGAGCTCTTCCATACAGTTGCGCTATTAAACCACCAGGCGGCGACAAAGTAACATAAATATGTCAGCCACATCAATTCAGCAGAAATTCAACAGAGAGGTTAATTCTAACTAAGTTACACGGCTTGATTAATAAAACATTAACAGCATTAATTGCACATGGAACCAGAGACAGTACTGTTTGTGTCGGTCTTTGCCCTGAGAAGCCGGTTCCTCCAATCAGAGGGGAGAAGAAAAAAGTTCTCCATGAGAGGACGATGATAAGAGCTGGCAATGATCAACTTTACTCTCCTCAGGATTTGTCTGTTTCAGATATCAGACGAGGAAAGCTTCTTGTACTTGCTGTTTTAGTGACACTGAAGTGCACTGAAAGGTTACCGTACCATGAGATAAAACAAAAGGTTAAGATAGAGTTAATAAGAGATCTGTAGAATAAAGCCATCAGTGTCTTGCCCACGTTAAAAGTATAATTCAGCCTCTGCAGAGTCACTGCTGGCCCTCTTTGCAGAGTGCATGTGTTCTGGTCATGATTCAAGTTCTTGTCAATAACTGAGTCCAGGTACTTGTGACAGTCAGCATTCTCCACAGGTGTACCTTTGAAGGACACAAATATGATCATTCATGTGTTTGTGCTTCATGAAATGCTTCTTTGCATGAAGTGAAATGTTGATGCAGTTGACCTTTAGGGCCACCGTACACAGCCAATGTAGGCCTCAATAATATTTATAGGATAGGATACATTAGGATTGGATCTCAAAAATCAAATACAACACAGACAATAATTTCCCATGGCCTACATACATGATTAAAAATAATTATTGACCTCTGGTGAGGCTGCAGACGTTTGAAGCACTGGTCACTTTAAAGATAATCATCCTAATCATGTCTGGTTTCATCCTACTGTTGTGTTTAGCTACATCTGTAATGGTTGACATGATCACCCTAATTAGGTCAAGTTTCACTCTATTGTCTTCAACACTAATGCTAATCTGCTCCTCAATAGTTGGGTACTTAATGATAATCACCCAAATCACTCCTGGTTTCACCATATTGTCTTGGACACTTAATGCTAATCACTGCTCCTTTAAGTTGGTGAGCCAATTTACATCCCTGCATTGACTGTTTAACGACTGTACTCACACCTCTGGCACTACCTCAAACACCTCTGTACATGCACATGTAACTAGTTTCTAGAAGGTCAGCACTTTGTTGCTAAGGCTCTTTAACTGTTTACAGGTCTCTTTTAACCAACACATGTTTTTCTCTCCTCACAGGTTATGTACATTATGCTATATAAGTTTTAAGTCTAATTGCTAATGCTAACTGCACAGGTTCAACCTGTAATTATATTTACTCTTAGTCACATAGGGGCTGCAAAATCTTGTTTGGGGGATTATTGTATACAGAAGGGAGTGGGGACAGCGGGTGTGTATTGTAACCAATGTCTTGTATTGTAACTAATGTCTTGTGTCCTGCCTGTCTGTATACTGCTACTGGATGCCTTGAATTTCCCTCGGGATCAATAAAGTATCTATCTATCTATCTATCTATCTATCTATCTATCTATCTATCTAAGTTCACCTTCCAGGTGTCTCTAATTTTCTCATCTCTTTGAATCCTTTTCTCCATGTTTTTGTTTTGTTTTGACATCCAGACTGAAGACCTGACTGAGCTCTTTGAGCAGTCAGAGCTCCACACAGCGATGAAGAGGAACTAAGAACAACAAGTGTGACTTAGAGATTCAACTTCAAACTGTAGAAAGAGAAATGAAACTGTTTTAATGTATGAGAGAATATTGGATGTCTTCAATAAGATTTGGAATTAAGGAAAATTACCAAAAAATTGGAAGCGTGCATTAATATTGCCAATTAATAAACCTGGGAAAGATCCTCATAATTCGGGTAACTACAGACCCATAGCCTTAACATCCCATCTATGTAAATGGATGGAAAAGATATTAGTCAGAAGGCTGAACTTCTTCCTAGAACAAAGAGGATTATATGCATCTTATCAAAGTGGTTTTAGGAAAGGACGATCAACTATGGATGCTATCGTAAAAGTAAACAATGAGATAGAGAAAACATTTAAAATGAAAGAAATTATGAATATAGTATTTTTTGATATTGAAAAAGCTTATGACTATGTGGAGGGAAGGGCTATTAATTAAACTGAACACAATAGGAATTAGAAGCAGGTTTTATAACTGGGTATTAGACTTTCTTTCAGATAGAAGATTTGAAGTAAAAATAGGTTCAGAAGTATCTGAAGAATATGTTATTATAAATGGAATTCCACAAGGTAGTGTTATTAGTCCTGTACTATTTAATGTTATGATTAATGATATCTTTTCAAATCTAGATAGAAGAGTTGGATCAGCGCTATATGCGGATGATGGAGCCATATGGGTCAGAGGACGAGATCCCAAAAATTTGACAGATAGAATTGAAGAATCAATAAGAAAAGTTGAACAATGGTCTTATAAATGGGGCTTTAAGCTTTCAGCAAGTAAATCCTGTCATGTGTTATTTACCAGAAAAAAAGGGATAGACAAAAATACATTTAAGCTATATGGACAGGATATGGAAAGAGTAGATCAGTTTAAATATTTAGGTATGTGGCTCGATCAAAAGGGTACATGGAAAATTCATGTGGAAAAAGTAGAATCTAAATGTAAGAAAATTATAAATTTAATGAGAGCAATAGCTGGACAAGAGTGGGGAGCTGATAAAAGATCGCTCATGTACATATATAGGGCTTTGATGAGGTCAACTATAGACTATGGGTGCTTTGTGTACAGAGCAGCAGCCAAAACTCATTTATTAAAAATAGATAGAGTCATTAATAAAGCACTGAGGATATGTGCTGGTGCAATGAGATCAACTCCAATTCAGGCATTACAGGTGGAGTTAGGAGAAGCCCCCTCAGACCTGAGAAGTGATAAACTCATGCTATCATATTGGAGTCGGTTACATGGTAGTGATAGTACAAACCCTGCCAAAAGTGTAATAAAAGATTGTTGGGAATATCATTCTTTTAAAGGTAATGGATTTGGTTGGGAAATAAAAGCAAGTAAAATAAAGGAATATAAGATTGAAAATATATGCATTACATCTCCTACTCCTATCAGTAGTGTTCCTATTTGGATGTTTCTGGCTACTGAGGTAGATTTGAGTTTGATGGACCTAAAAAGAAAATGGGGAGACAATGAGAAAAGAATATTGGTAAGTCAGTATATTAAAAATAAATATTACAATTAAATAGATATACAGACGGATCTAAAGACGAAGAGGATAGGGTAGGTATAGGAATAAGCATACCATCAATAAAAATAAATATTGGTAAAAGATAACCTGATCAGTTGTCAGTATATACAGCAGAAATTATGGCTATTATTATAGGACTTCAATGGGTGGAGGAAGTGAAACCAGATAGAGTAGTATGTTGTGTTGATTGCTAATCCGCCCTCTATAGTATCCAGAATATGAAATAGGATAGAGAAGATTTAATGTTAGAAATTCATCAAAGTTTGTTACATAAACTTCTTATAGAAGTGAGATTCTGTTGGGTACCTGCACATGTAGGAGTTAAAGGAAATGAAAAAGCAGATAAAATAGCTAAAATTTCTACTAAAATCTGAGAATTAATAGATGTACCTTTTGGTAAAGGCGAAATGAAGACATTGATCAAAAAAGAAATGACAATGAAATGGCAAGTCAGATGGGACAGGAATAAAAATGGGAGGAAATATTAAAATTTACAGAAATCTATAAATACACAAGGAGTAAATAGGAAAAATAGAAGAGAGGAGACAATTTTAACTAAAATGAGATTTGACCATACAGGGTTGAATAACACAATGTTTTTGTTAGGTAAAAGAGAAACTGATGAATGTGAGGAATGTGGAGTCACATGTTGAACACATATTGTTCCATTGCAAAAAATATAGAAGAATGAGGATAAGACTAAATCACCAGATAAGAGAGGTAGGAAGGACATGGAGTATTGAAGGATTACTTGGAACTACAGGAGAAGGAATCAAGAAAACACAGAAAGCTGTGCTACAATTTTTGAAAGATATAGAGATATATAATCAGATTTAGGTCATTACTTATTTATTTATTAATGTTTTTATTTTTATTTCATTTACTTGATATTAAATAGAGAAGTATAAACTCAAGCTACATACTCCGGTACAGTAGGTGGCGGTACACCTCTTTAAGATATGTTTGTAACACGCCATTAAACTAAAAGAAGAAGAAGAGATATATACACACACTGACAGACGGACCTGCAGACACAAACCAGCACGACTTCCACTGAGAGAGGACGAGGGGATACTGGGAGTACTTGTTATACTGGGATACTGGGAGTACTTGTTATACTGGGATACTGGGAATACAAACACTTCAAGCTGCTGCTAAATCCACAAACTGAACCAAAGTTTCAAAGTCTGAGTAACTCTCAGGGACGGGGAGTGGCTTCCTGTTTTTTTCTGCTCCGTCTTCAGTTTGACTCTGAGGTAAAATGGCGTCCAAGTTAGAGGAAGATCTGAGCTGTCCGATCTGTTGCAACATCTTTAAAGATCCAGTCACCCTCTCCTGCTTCCACAGCTTCTGTAAAGACTGTCTGCAGAGCTGCTGGACAGAGAAGGAGAAACAGGAGTGTCCACTCTGTAAGAAGAGACATTCAAAGGATTTACCTCTAAACTTTGCTTTAAAGAATCTGTGTGAGAGTTTCCAGCAGGAGAGAGATCAGAGAGCTTCAGAGGATCTCTGCAGTCTGCACTCTGAGAAACTCAAACTCTTCTGTCTGGACCATCAGGAGCCGGTGTGTCTCGTCTGCAGAGATTCACAGAAACACTCTGAGCACAGATTCAGACCCATCGATGAAGCTGCTCAAGAACTCAAGAAGAAACTTCAGGAAACTCTGGAGCCGGTAAAGAAGAAGTTAAATGTTTGTGAAGAAGTTAAAGTGAAGTTTGATCAAACAGCAGAACACATTCAGGTCCAGGCCCGACACACAGAGAGGCAGATTAAGGAGCAGTTTAAGAAGCTTCACCAGTTTCTAGAAGAGGAAGAGGAGGCCAGGCTGTGTGCACTGAGGGAGGAAGAGGAGCAGAAGAGTCAGAGGATGAAGGCTCTGAGCAGAGAGATAGCAGCTCTTTCACTCACAGTCAGAGACACAGAGGACGAGCTGAGAGCTGCAGACGTCTCATTCCTGAAAAACTACAAGGCTGCAGTGGAAAGAGTCCAGCAGCGCCCCCTGCTGGAGGATCCACAGCTGCCCTCAGGAGCTCTGATAGACCAGGCCAAACACCTGGGCAACCTGAGCTTCAACATCTGGACCAAGATGAAGGACATGGTCTCCTACAGTCCGATCATTCTGGACCCAAACACTGCTTACCCAGAACTCAGTCTGTCTGAAGATCTGACCTGTGTGAGAGGAGGAGAGAGTCAGCAGCTTCCTGATAATCCAGAGAGGTTTGATTGTTACTTTTCTGTCCTGGGCTCTGAGGGCTTTAACTCAGGGACTCACAGCTGGGACGTCCAGGTTGGAGAGAGTCCACGCTGGTTCCTTGGTGTGTTAGCAGAGTCTGTAAAGAGGAAGGGAAATATACGGTCTGTATCATGGAGAATAGGGTTTGATGAAGGTAAATACACAGCATCCTCCCCATCACATTCAGTCACTGATCTCTCTGTGAAGAAGAAGCCTCAGAGGATCAGAGTGAATCTGGACTGTAACAGAGGAAAGCTGTCGTTCTCTGATCCTGATACTAACACACACATACACACCTTCACACACACTTTCACTGACAGGATGTTTCCTTACATTAACACGAGGAGAATAGTCCCACTGAAGATTTTACCAGAGAAGAT
The DNA here is from genome assembly GCF_947650265.1 of Symphodus melops. Taxonomy (NCBI): domain Eukaryota; kingdom Metazoa; phylum Chordata; class Actinopteri; order Labriformes; family Labridae; genus Symphodus; species Symphodus melops. The sequence goes on along the minus strand of NC_136697.1, from coordinate 28,820,004 downwards.
CTCTGTGACTGTGGAACACTAACACATGATGTTCTGAATCTTCATCTCTGATTCTTTCAGTGTTGAGTAATTTGGACAGCAGGTAAAATCTGGATCCTGATTGGTCGGTTTGTTGCAGTCTATTGAAAGTTAATCTGCTCCGTGTGTTAACTGGTTAAATGTCATCTGTTGCTTCAGCTGCTGTGAAGGCATCATCTGTAACTTGGTGTTTACGATTCTCCTCATATCCTCAAGCTGCATCAGAAGTTGTTGATCTGAATTAAAAAAAACAAGCTTTTATAAAATGTAAAACTTGCCATTATTGTGATTTTTACACAAAACATATCGAGGATGCATGAATATTTTGACAGTGTGTTTGTAACCCTGTAAAATCTTGATCCTGATTGGTCGGTTTGTTGCAGTCTATTGAAAGTTAATCTGCTCAGTGTGTTAAATGGTTGACTGTCATCTGTTGCTTCAGCTGCTGTAAACGTCTAAGTTCAGACTTTTTCACTTGAACTCTAAGGAGTCCCTGAAGGCATCATCTGTATCTTGGTGTTTACGATTCTCCTCATATCCTCAAGCTGCATCAGAAGTTGTTGATCTGAATTAAAAAAAACAAGCTTTTATAAAATGTCAAACTTGTGATTGTAATTTGTGTGTTTGTAACCCGTGTGTATGTTGCGTCTGTGTTGTGTTCTGGTTGGGAATGACGGAGCAGGAGACAGTACGTGGGTTCCGGTTCTTCTTTACATCCAGCCTCTGTATTAACATAGAAATACAGAAATCCATGAGAAACACACAGTTGTGAGTCTGCAACAAGCGTCTCCCCTATGACCATGCTGTAAACAGCTTTTTATTCCTTATTCACATTCATGCTAAATGATGTAACTAAATAAGATATTACTTCATTGATCCCCAAGGGGGAAATTCGGGCGTTGCAGTAGCAATACAGAAATCAAAAAGTCAATAACCAACATAAGTACAATTCACTGCCTCTAAACATGCATCTCACTTTAAGTCATCACTGGTCACTTTAACCTGCTTTTCACTGCACATCATCTCTTCATTGTCCTGTTGAGTTCACCCCATTACATATAGTCTTCTGTAGATATCTTCTACTACTATTTTGTGACTTATGTAACCAGTTCGACAGTTATTAAGTATAATATAATATAGTGCAATACATACCATATTCAGTTATATACTGCCATGCAATTTATAGAATATAAACATAATAGTATGATAACAGTATATCAATATATTCTACAGTGCAATGTATAGAGTATGAGTATAAAACTACAATATAAAAAAATATGTAAAACATAGTATGATAACAGTGTAATAATATTACATACTACAGTGCAATGTATAGATTATAGATTAAAATATAAAATCCACATCAGTTCAATATTAACACAATTAGTCAAAGAACTAAATTATCCAAAATAAGTAACAATAAATAAATACAACATAGGGAAATTAACCTAAAATAAATTATGCAAATAGACAGGAAATTAATAACAATTTACACTATCTTTTTCACAGAGGAACATCTGCATTAATATGCAGCACATAAATTCACATGAGCAGCTTAAATAGTTGCATGTAAAACAAATGCCCAACATTAAGCTACTGTTTTGTTTTTTTAAAGTCAATAATCAACACTTTAGATGTATTAATAAGACAAATAAACACATGTCCATACCTGTATCAAAGCAGAGAAATACAGAAGCCCACGAGCTGTCTGTCTGTGTGGAGAGTCCTCAGAATCTCCGCGGATCAAAGGCAAACGCGTCATCAACGAGATACTACGGGGTTTCCCTGAAGTCCGTGGACGGCGCTAGCTTATCACAAATACATTAATTAGCCGTTATTAATTCAGATTAAACTAATAAATAACTTGAAATGTCGGACTCGAAACTCGGCGGAACTGATGCAGGAGAGGTGAAATATTACCAGGAAGAGAACACCACACTTTGTTTGGATCTAAATCACACAAAAAATACTTTAATACACGTTTAACGGCGGAGCGTCACTCAGTTATAACTTACCTCTGACCGTGCTGGAGGCTGCTGTGGCCGGAGCGCGCACCGTGCACGCGCATAACGCACGAACGTACCTCCGTACACACACACACACACACACACACACATCAGACTGTTACTACTGTTCCCAAATGCAATAAACGACCTTTTAATATAAGATCTGCTGCCACAACTGAACAGTTAAAGACATTTTATTTTCTTTGGCCTTTCTCTGGTTGAGTGTTATTATCAGCAGTGTCCACCATCTTTTACTATTGTTTAGCATTTTAACTTGTTTTTGAAATTGATTTTACATTCTTTGTGATGTTTGGATGAAATGTATTTAACTGAACTTCATATACAGCACTTAGGTTGTTATAAATGTGCTTTATAAATTGTAAATAAAAAAGTTGGCTTAACTTGTCAGAATATGGAGGACATGTGCTACACATCAACGAGACCTGCTTCATTGATATGAATCGCATTTTTAAACTACAAATTAGACAGTAGGACTTATTGAGACATTCTTTATTGTAAAATGAAGGTAGATAGATAGATAGATAGATAGATAGATAGATAGATAGATAGATAGATAGATAGATAGATAGATAGATAGATAGATAGATAGATACTTTATTGATCCCGAGGGAAATTCAGGGCATCCAGTAGCAGTATACAGACAGGCAAGACACAAGACATTAGTTACAATACACACCCGCTGTCCCCCCTCCCCTCTGTATACAATAATTCCCCAAACAAGATTTAGCAGCCCCTATGTGACTAAGAGTAAACATAATTATATGTTAAACCTGTGCAGTTAGCATTAGCAATTAGACTTAAAACTTATATAGCATAATGTACATAACCTGTGAGGAGAGAAAAACATGTGTTGGTTAAAAGAGACCTGTAAACAGTTAAAGAGCCTTAGAAACAAAGAGCTGACCTTCTAGAAACTAGTTACATGTGCATGTACAGAGGTGTTTGAGGTAGTGCCAGAGGTGTGAGTACAGTCGTTAAACAGTCAATGCAGGGATGTAAATTGGCTCAGCAACATAAAGGAGCAGTGATTTGCATTAAGTGTCCAAGACAATATGGTGAAACCAGGAGTGATTAGGGTGATTATCATTAAAGTACCCAACTATTGAGGAGCAGATTAGCATTAAGTGTCAAAGACAATAGAGTGAAACTTGACCTTATTAGGGTGATCATGTCAACCATTACAGATGTAGCTAAACACAACAGTAGGATGAAACCAGACATGATTAGGGTGATTATCTTTAAAGTGACCAGTGCTCAGTAAGGTGACTATCAATATGCATTACAGTGTCCAACTGGGGGCTGACTCTGAGGTCAGCAGTGCAGATGAGGAATGAGAAAAAAGTGAAAAGAAAAAAAGAGTTCAGGGTTCACCGTGTGCTTCTTCCCTGCCGTGACAGTGAAGTGTTATACAATCTGATGGCCAGGGTTTACAGAACTGACACTCATTAATTTCCCGTGACCTACATACATGATTTAAAATTATTCTTAATCTCCGGTGAGGCTGCTGACGTTTGAAGTTCACCTTCCAGGCGTTCTTCTATCTTCAGGCTGACGTCACTAATTGTCCGCACGTCTCTTTGAATCCTTTTCTCCATGTTTTTGGTTGTTTTGTTTTCACATCCAGACTGAAGACCTGACTGAGCTCTTTGAGCAGTCAGAGCTCCACACAGCGATGAAGAGGAAGTAAGAACAACATGCGTGACTTAGAGATTCAACTTCAAACTGTAGAAAGAGAAATGAAACTGTTTTTCTGTGTTCCTGCTCTGAAGAAGCTCCGCCCCCTCACCTGTGACAAACCAGGAAACAGGCTGCTATTCTGCCTCACTCTGCAGACACACACACTGACAGACGGACTTCAACCTTCAGACACAAACCAGCACGACTTCCACTGAGAGAGGACAGGAGGACGAGGGGATACTGGGAGTACTTGTTATACTGGGATACTGGGAGTACTTGTTACACTGGGATACTGGGAGTACTTGTTATGCTGGGATACTGGGAGTACTTGTTATACTGGGAGTACGAACACTTCAAGCTGCTGCTGAATCCACAAACTGAACCAGAGTTTCAAAGTCAGAGTAACTCAGGGACGGGGAGTGGCTTCCTGTTTTTTTCTGCTCCGTCTTCAGTTTGACTCTGAGGTAAAATGGCGTCCAAGTTAGAGGAAGATCTGAGCTGTCCGATCTGCCTCGACATCTTTAAAGATCCAGTGATCTTGGCCAGCCTACATCACCGAGCTGCTGAGGCCTTATAACACCAGCAGGTCCCTGAGGTCCTCTGATCAGGGTCTGCTGGTTGTTCCTCACACCAAGTTAAAAACCTAAGGAGACTTTGCATTTGAGGTTGTGGCTCCTAAATCCTGGAACGGTTGTCCCCCAGAACTGAGAGCCCGGACCTCTGTGGACATTTTTAAAAAGCAGCCGAAGACCTATCTGTTCAGACGTGCCTTTGTCTAATCTGTCTGTATTTTTATTGTGTTTTGTTTGAACTGAATTTTATTCTTCTTATTATTATTCTTCTGATTGTGAAGCACTTTGTGACATTTTCTGCTCTTGAAAGCTGCTTTATAAATAAACTTTTACTTACTTACTTTGCAGATTGTATTTGTGTTCTGGTCATGATTCTTTGAGCAGTCAGAGCTCCACACAGCGATGGAGAACTAATAACAACAAGCGTGACTTAGAGATTCAACTTCAAACTACAGGAAGAGAAATGAAATTGTTGTCTGTGTTCCTGCTCTGAAGAAGCTCCGCCCCCTCAACTGTCTAACCTGAAACCTACCAGGAAACAGGCTGTTATTCTGCCTCACTCTGCAGAGACACACACTGACAGACGGACTTCAACCTGCAGACACAAACCAGCACGACTTCCACTGAGAGAGGACAGGAGGACGAGGGGATACTGGGAGAACTTGTTATACTGGGATACTGGGAATACAAACACTTCAAGCTGCTGCTAAATCCACAAACTGAACCAGAGTTTCAAAGTCTGAGTAACTCTCAGGGACGGGGAGCGGCTTCCTGTTTGTCTGCTCCGTCTTCAGTTTGACTCTGAGGTAAAATGGCGTCCAAGTTAGAGGAAGATCTGAGCTGTCCGATCTGTTGCAACATCTTTAAAGATCCAGTGATCTTGTCCTGCTGCCACAGCTTCTGTAAAGACTGTCTGCAGAGCTGCTGGAAGGAGAAGGAGAAACAGGAGTGTCCACTCTGTAAGAGGAGAAACTCAAAGGAATTATTACCTCTAAACTTTGCTTTAAAGAATCGGTGTGAGAGTTTCCTGCAGGAGAGAGATCAGAGAGCTTCAGAGGATCTCTGCAGTCTGCACTCTGAGAAACTCAAACTCTTCTGTCTGGACCATCAGGAGCCGGTGTGTCACATCTGCAGAGATTCACAGAAACACTCTGAGCACAGATTCAGACCCATCGATGAAGCTGCTCAAGAACTCAAGAAGAAACTTCAGGAAACTCTGAAGCCGGTAAAGAAGAAGTTAAATGTTTGTAAAAGAGTTAAAGTGAAGTCTGATCAAACAGCAGGACACATTCAGGTCCAGGCCCGACACACAGAGAGGCAGATTAAGGAGCAGTTTAAGAAGCTTCACCAGTTTCTAGAAGAGGAAGAGGAGGCCAGGCTGTGTGCACTGAGGGAGGAAGAGGAGCAGAAGAGTCAGAGGATGGAGGAGGAGATGAAGGCTCTGAGCAGAGAGATAGCAGCTCTTTCACTCACAGTCAGAGACACAGAGGACGAGCTGAGAGCTGCAGACGTCTCATTCCTGAAAAACTACAAGGCTGCAGTGGAAAGAGTCCAGCAGCGCCCCCTGCTGGAGGAGCCACAGCTGCCCTCAGGAGCTCTGATAGACCAGGCCAAACACCTGGGCAACCTGAGCTTCAACATCTGGGCCAAGATGAAGGACATGGTCTCCTACAGTCTGATCATTCTGGACCCAAACACTGCTCACCCAGAACTCATCCTGTCTGAAGATCTGACCTGTGTGAGAGGAGGAGAGAGACAGGAGCTTCCTGATAATCCAGAGAGGTTTCAATATTACTACTCTGCCGTGGGCTCTGAGGGCTTTAACTCAGGGACTCACAGCTGGGACGTCCAGGTTGGAGACAGTACACGCTGGGGACTGGGAGTGATAGCAGAATCCGACAACAGGAAGGGACCCATGCAGTCTGGATTATGGAGAATACGGCTGTTTAATGGTGAATACAGAGCAGCCTCCCCATCACATCCAGGTACTCTTCTCTCATTGAAAAAGAAGCCTCAGAGGATCAGAGTGAATCTGGACTGTAACAGAGGAAAGCTGTCGTTCTCTGATCCTGATACTAACACACACATACACACCTTCACACACACTTTCACTGACAGGATGCTTCCTTACATTGGAACTGGGGATGAACTGAAGATTTTACCAGAGAAGATCTCTGTGACTGTGGAATATTAACACATGATGTTCTGAATCTTCATCTCTGATTCTTTTGTGTGACTGTGTCATCATGGTGACAAATTGTTGTTTTTTTTGTTGTTGAATTGTTCATATAACTTTTTTAAAAAAGAAATTGGGAGGGGGGGCATTTTTTTGGGGCATTTCACCTTGATTATAGAGAAGGACACAGTAGATATAATCAGAAGTCAGGGATGGACATGCAGGCAAGGAGCCATAGACCGGACGTGAACCCGGGCCGCCCACGTGATGACTACAGCCTCGATGCATGGGGACGCACTGCCACTGCACCACCACAACCCCAAATTAACATTTTATACTTTTAGTCACTGTTGTTAGTTCACTGCTCTTTGTGCCTTTGAAATGCCCCTCGGGTACAATTAAATTTTTTTTTGATTTGAATTGAATAACTTTGAGTATTTGGACAGCAGGTAAAATCTGGATCCTGATTGGTCGGTTTGTTGGAGTCTGTCTAAAGTGAATCTGCTCAGTGTGTTATCTGGTTAACTGTCGTCTGTTGCTTCAGCTGCTGTGAACGTTTGATTTCAGACTTTATCACTTGAACTCTGAGTTCAAGTGATGGTTTGTTTTCATGTTTGTCAGATATCAGACCTGAAGACTGTCTCTGTGGAAGCTTTTCTTCATGTTTCAATAAAGAGTCTGAATATGTTGTTGGAGTGAATCCTGTTTCACCTGTAATCTCTCATCAATACTTGATCTGACATGTGAAATAAAGTTTTTAAATCAAGTCGAACACAGTCGTCTCTGATTCGTCCGTCAGGTTGGACAGAAGAGTTTGATTCAGAGATCCAACAAGCTCTGGAGAACACGGGGTTAATTATGGAAAGTTAATGAGCTGATGAAGATCACGTCAGTTATTGAACACTTTAACTGTTTGAACAGATTTATTAGAGGATGAACAGCAGCTCACAGCTGATGATTCTCAGAGTGAACACTGAAAATATTGATTTTTATTCAACAATTGAAACTTTATTAATTTTTCGGAAATTATTCAAAATAAAAAAGTCTGTGTAAAGAGAAGTTAAAGCTGAACAAGACAGGGTTGGTCATTTTCTAAAACTAGCATGATTTTGAAAGTAGCATTCCCTCAGTGCTCCGTCTGCACCCGCCCCCTTCCCTCTGTGCTCCCTCTAAAGTCACGTCTCCTCACTTACATGCACGAGCCCGGTTCCTCCAGAAGGTGACCTCAGCTCATCTCTTCATTGTGTAGAAACGTTGTTTTATGTCTCATTCAGCAGTGAGTAAACTCTCAGTTTAATCTCTGTCATCGGTGACGAGCTTTGAGTGTGAGCTAGAGCACGCAAGAGGTAAAGAACGAGCAGGGAGACAGGGAGGCCTGTGATTGGTTCATCAGAGAGCAGGGAGACAGGGAGGCCTGTGATTGGTTCATCAGAGAGCAGGGAGACAGGGAGGCTGTGATTGGGTCTGACCTTCTAGAAACTAGTTACATGTGCATGTACAGAGGTGTTTGAGGTAGTGCCAGAGGTGTGAGTACAGTCATTAAACAGTCAATGCAGGGATGCAGACTGGGCCATTAAAGTGCTCAGCAACATAAAGGAGCAGTGATTAGCATTAAGTGTCCAAAACAATAAGGTGAAACCAGGAGTGATCAGGGTGATTATCATTAAAGTACCCAACTATTGAGGAGCAGATTAGCATTAAGTGTCAAAGACAATAGAGTGAAACTTGACCTAATTAGGGTGATCATGTCAACCATTACAGGTGTAGCATAACAATACAGAAGGATGAAACCAGACATGATTAGGGTGATTATCATTAAAGTGACCAGTGCTCAGTAAGGTGACTATCAATATGTATTAAAGTGTCCAACTGGAGGCTGACTCTGAGGTCAGCAGTGCAGATGAGGAATGAGAAAAAAGTGAAAAATGAGTCCAGGGTTCACCGTGTGCTTCTTCCCTGCCGTGACAGTGAAGTGTTGTACAATCTGATGGCCTATAGGGGGACAAAAGAGTTCTTGAGTCTGTCCGTGGAGCACGACTGTGACAGCAGTCTGTCACTGAACATGCTCCTCTGCCCGGTGAAGGTGCTGTGCAGAGGGTGGTGTGTGTTGTCCATGATGGAGAGCATTTTGTCCAGAGACCTCCTCTCTACCACTGTCACCAGTGAGTCCAGCTCTGTGCCCACCACAGAGCCGGCCCTCCTCACCAGTCTGTCCAGGCGTGCTGCGTCCCTCTTCTTTCAGCTTCCTCCCCAGCACACCACTGCGTAGAAGAGGACGCTGGACACCACAGACTGGTAGAACATCTGCAGCAGCTTTTTGCAGATGTTGAAGGACCCCAGCCTTCTCAGGAAGTAGAGACAACTCTGTCCCTTCCTGCAGGTAGTGTCCATGTTAGGCGACCAGTCCAGCTTGTCATCCAGTTGCAGCCCCAGATACCCGTAGGTCCTGACCACCTCCACGTCGACCCCCCCCGATGGAAACAGGTTCTAGATGTGGTTTGTTCCTTCGGAAGTCCACCACCATCTCCTTGGTCTTGGAGGTGTTTAGCTGCAGATGGTTGTCACTGCACCACGTCACAAAGTCCTCGATCAGGCTCCTGTACTCCTCCTCCTGTCCATCCCTGACACAAGCAACTATCGCAGTGTCGTCCGAGTATTTCTGCATGTGGCAGAGCTCAGAGTTATACTGGAAGTCAGAGGTGTACAGGGTGAACAGGACAGGGGAGAGCACGGTCCCCTGTGGTGCTCCGGTGCTGCTGACCACAGTGTCAGATGTGCAGTCCTTCAGTCTGACGTACTGTGGTCTATCTGTGAGGTAGTCCGTGATCCACCTCACCAGGTACGAGTCCACCCTCATCTCGGTCAGCTTGTCTCTCAGGAGGGGATGGATGGTGTCGAAGGCGCTTGAGAAATCAAAGAACATGATTCTCATCACGCTGCTCCCTTTGTCCAGATGAGAGTAAGTCCTGTGTAGAAGATAGAGGATGGCATCGTCCACGCCCACCTTTGCCTGGTATGCAAACTGCAGGGGATCCTGTGCGTGTTGGACCTGGGGTCTGAGGTGTTGGAGCAGCAGCCGCTCAAAGGTCTTCATAACGTGGGATGTCAGAGCGATTGGTCTGAAGTCGCCTGGCTCACTGGGGTTTTTCTTCTTGGGGACCGGGGTGAGGCACGAGGTCTTCCAGAGCACAGGAACCTTCCCAAGCCGCAGGCTCATGTTGAAGACGTGGCTCCCCCAGCTCAGCAGAGCAGGCCTTTAGCATCCTGGGACACACCTTGTCCGGGCCGGCTGCCTTCCTGGGACGGAGTCTCTTCAGCTCCTTTCTAACCTGGTCTCTGGTGATGGTGGGCGGGAGGGGGGATGGATTGTCACTGGAGGTTGTGTCTGTCCTGGTGGAGGTGTTGGGGGGAGTGGGAGGAGGGGGGGGTGTAGAGGGGTGCTGGGGGGACAGGCACTGGCTGCAGCGACGGGGCTGTCGAACCTGTTAAAAAAACAAGTTGAGCTGGTTTGCTCTCTCAGGGTCCCCGTCTTCTGCGTTGTTGTTTTTCTTCTTGCAGCCTGTGATGGTTTTCATGCCCTCCCAGACCTCCCTCATGTTGTTCTGTTGCAGCTTCTGTTCTACCTTCCTTCTGTACTCCTCCTTTGCCTCTCGGAGTCTGACCTTGAGTTCCCCCTGCACACGCTTCAGCTCTGCCTGGTCTCCCTCCTTGAATGCCCTTTTCTTCCTGTTAAGGATCTCCTTGACATCGCTGGTGATCCAGGGCTTGGAGACAGGGAGGCTGTGATTGGTTCATCAGAGAGCAGGGAGACAGGGAGGCTGTGATTGGTTCATCAGATTGGTACCTCGTGGCAGACATTGGATGCAGTTTTCACAGACTTACAAATTGATACAGATGATGGATTTACTTTGTTCCTTTTTCAGAGAACCTGAGTTATTAATTTCTGTCACGACCTAAAGACAACTTCAACCCAAATCTTAAAAAGTGGATCAGGAGGAAACTCTGACTTTAATGTGGACGAGAGGAGAGGGAGACTTCCTCGTTTATGTGACACATCACTCATTCACACAGGGTGTTCCTGTAGTAATTCTTTTATTATTCAAATGTTAAGTTTGGATTTCCAGGCACATGTGAACAAACAGGGTCATCGTTCAGGTCCTCACAAGGCTGCAAACATGACGTGAGAATAAAAGCACAGTGCAGACGGCTCCGCTGGCTGTGCAGCACGCACACCACCGTCTAAGACAAAAGGGTTACAATACAAATACCTGGTACATTATTATAACTTAAAATACTGTTCATACATCGTTTGTGTGTGTGGTTGCGTATGTGTGTGCTGCACATCCTGCAGAGCAGCTGTCTGGATGGAGGGAGGAGAATCTCAAATCAGTGAGCGTGTGGAGCTGAGTGAACATTGAGTTTCCAGTGGAGAATCAAAACTAAAAAAAACCTTAAAAAGCTCTGCTCATGTTTGTTTGTCTCCTGCTCGACTCGGATCGGATTCACAGGTCGTCTTCTCTTAAAGACCTGAATCTTAAAAACACCCTGCCTCAGTATCAACATGAGGCGACGGCAGACAACGAGGGACATTTAGTGAAATTAAACGTGGAAGCCGTCGTCAGGGATGTGATTAAATCTGCTCTTTATATAAAAGGCACAAAAACACTAAGTTATACTACTGCAGCAACATCATCTTCGGATTCATTCAGTGAAATGAGCCGCGTTAGGCAGCAGACCCCCCCCCCCTAAACATGTCCTGATTGGAAAAAAACAAGGGTCAAAAGAACTAGAAACATATTCAGTTAGGTTGAATTAACTCGTGAAAACCCACAGAGAATCGATAAAACAAACAAAATATTGGCATCGCTTTGAGGCAGCAACACTGAGCCGTGTATACAAGCAAGCATATTATAATAATAACATAGCACAGACGTTATCATAGATATTTATATATATTTCAGCTGGAGGTTTCAGTTGATTGATTGTGATCGAACTTAACGTACATGGCTGTTTCGCGTGGTGGAGTTTTGTCTTTCGTCAAAATCAGCCAGTCCTGAATCATTGAAGCATATATTTACACAAAGAACAAATTCCTCACTCTATGTCATAATAAAAAAACATTCACACAAAAATATAACATTTGAAATAATTATTAGCACCAGTGTATCAGATAAAATTCTCGCTACGCAAAATGTACAAAGTTGCATAGTGTTGGATTTAGCCCGGAAGAAAATGTTAATATGTGATTGGTAGAAAAACAACCCTCGGGTGAAAAAGCAGCACGATTAAAATGAAATGTTTGAGTGTCAGTTTCATGAAATGAACTTCGACCGCGGTGAGAAATATCAGACGCACCTACAGAGCTCCTGAAGTCCTGAAAGACTCTGAACCAGATGGAAGGGGGCAGAACAAGATCCTAACTGTTAGGTTCAAGATCACAACTTGTTACGACATCAAATCAACACGATACCTTCAGCACACGTTTACGTCTTACTCCGCAAGATCCACATCTTACTCTGAAGGTGCATATTTTGTGGAAACAAGATGCCAACATGTGCAAGATATGGCTCCTCATGACAACAAGTTCTCTATCTTGAGCACACAAGACGACGTCTGAAAAAACAACATAGTGAGTGCACAAGTTAACATCTTGTTCCCACAAGATCTAAACCTCTGAGCACAGCTGAATATCTTGCGTGAGACGTGAAATTAAGATTTCAACTTGTGCCATGAAATATGGAACATTTAGAACTATATTATTTTTCTCCGATCAGATCCAGATTCTATGTGCACAAGATGATACGGTCAAAAAGTCATATCCTTCCCAAAAGCTAGACTATTTGGTGCACAGTAGCCATTTTAATTTCACAAGATTTATATTCTATGTGCACTCATATCTTGCGCATTAGACAAAATATCTTCTACCTATGCAGAAAGACTCTGTGTTGAAATATAAGAATATAGTTTCTACATGATGCTAAAATATGGATCTTTGTGATGAGATATGGGTTTTTTTGCTAGCAAGTTGACGCATAATGTGTACAAAAAATATCTTGCGCGTTAGCGATGCAATCGTCGGGACACAAGTTGCCATAATTACCCCAAAACATCCATCTCACACGAGCATAATGTAACATCATGCTCGAACAAGAAACTGTCTTGGGAACCAAACTTTAGATCCCTGCCTTATAGAAACAAGATTGTAGGATCTTGGGAGCAAGATACTTAAGTTGGGTGAAACAAGATGATAGCTGGCATGTAAGGTTTTGTCTTCCATGCACAACTTTAACATTTTGTTTCCACACCAGTTAAACATCTTGAGTGTAACAGAGAGGATCTTCCAACCCTGAGCCAGACCTTCTGAAAACAGGATATGCATTTATCTGGCGCACACAAGATCTAAAAGCTTTTTTTTCCTGGACTTCAGCGGCTTCTCGGCTCCGACAGAGTGTGTTCAGTTTCATGGACGCTGCAGTGCTGTGTGACGTTGAATACTGCTGAAGAAAGGAGAGCTGAGGAGGTTCTCCTTAGCGCTTCGAGTCGCAGCATCGGGAGAAAAGAGTCCTTCACTGTGTGCTGTCTGGAAACATGGCTGTTTGAAGATAAAGGAGTGTTTGAACAGTGTGGAGCCGTACATTCAGCTGGCTGAAGACTGTCAAAGTCTGAAGTGTGTCCCAGGGCATGATGGGAAAAGGCTGGTCAGTCAGAGAACTAAAAGTGGAGACGTTCCCCGTGGCTTGAGGAGCTTTCCGTGTGGCTTCTGTGTCAGTGAAACCTCCTCGGTCGGAGCAGACGGTGCAGTCACGTCGGGTTTGTGGTTCTGGATTTTCTCCGAGATTCTTCCACCTCTCTGCATGGCGTCTCTGCGCCGTTTAGTTCATGCTATTGAAACCACGTTACTGCGTTTCAAACAAACAAAAAACTAAAGACGAAACAAAAACGGCGGCTTCTGCTTCGTCACAAACTTGAAATATTGGCTTCTGTCTTGTAAAGAAAAACAGACAATCTGAAACGAAAAGTTAAAAACTGTTTTGGTAAAAGGCGGCGTGTTTGCCAGAGTGTTAGACGTGATGGGGGGGAGGGAGTGTCGGAGGTGGATGAAGGAGGAGGAGGTGGGCGGGGTTAGGGCTTCTCCAGGGATGGCGTGTTGAAGCAGCCCTCAGGTAACGTTTTCTTGATGTCTTCCAGGTTAAGGATGTCGCTGCGGATCTCGCTGATCTGCAGGTCGTAGTTTTTGATCAGTTCCGCCTGGCTACTCGCCACGTCGTTCAGCTCTTTTAGCTTCCTGTCCAGCTCGCTTTTGGCCATCGTGTCCTTGGCGCTCTTCAAGGACAACTCGATCTGGGTTAGCTTGCTCAGGTCCACCTTATCGATGTTTCCTGGAGGAGACACAGAAGGACATTAAACCTGAACTGACGCCGATCAATCGGAAGCAGTCGTAGAAACGATCACGTGCTGCTCTGATTCTCGTCGACTTAACCATGAAGCCCAAAGCTCTGATTAAAGATGCTTCTGTTCCTGAACACTTTGGCGCCCTCTTTGGACAAAGCAGGCCTGTCTTACCCAGCTGATTCAGCAGGGAGGTGATGGTGCTCAGAACGGTCTTGACGGCGCCCTTGGCCTTGCGGGCGTTGTCCTCCGCCTCCTTTGCGTTGTCTGACGCCTGAGAGACAAAGCACAGGGTTGAGTCAACTCACAACACGACTGTTCATATTCCTTTAAAGCTCTTTCCTTCAAACTTAAACTTCTGACATCAGAGACGAGAGAAGCATCTGTTCAAATCAGAGTTCACTGAAAACAACTAAAAACAGAAGCTCAGAAAGAAGCAGATAAAACATGAATATACGTCTTTAATAGAAAACTAAAGGCTGATTATCATGTCCTGTATTTGTGAAGCAGTGACTTTATAAAGTCTCAACGTTTGTAAAAATGAAGCTCCTCGACTCGTACCATCCCCGCCATCATCATGTCCTGGTCGGCCTCGGCCTTCTTCTTGGCCAGCTCCCGCTCAGCGGCGCTCAGCTGATCCATCATGTCGTCCACCTCCCCCTCCAGCTTGTTCGTCTCCTGGAAGGCCTTCTCAGCGTCCGCTTTGGTCTTCGCCGAGCCCTAAAGAGGGAACAAAGTGAACAACAGTTTTCATCAGTGAGGACACCGGTCCCAGGCGGGGAACTTAAAGTCACACATTTAGGAGAACAAAGACGTACTTTTAAAAGGTTTACGTTATAAATTAACCCTTCACGTGGATTGAATCAGGATCGGATAAAAAGTTCTCTTTTGAAACGCCAACCAGAGCCGTTTGTACGTGTCGTACCTTCTGTACGTTGCTGGCGATCTTCTCCGCCTCCTCTGCCTTGTTCTTGGCGTCTAGGGCGTCGTTGGCCGCGTTGCCGAGCGCTGCCTCCGCCTCGCTGGTCTTCCTGACGGCAGCGATGATAGTGGCGTTGATCTCGGGGATCTTCTTCAGGGCGTCCTCAGCGGCGGTCTTGTTGTCATTAACACGCTTGTCGAAGTCTGCATGAAGTCACAAATGAGAGAGACAAAATGTGGACAGCTCTCTCTGATGATGTGACGCTGGACTGCAGTACTCATTTTAAACACTAGGTGTCAGAGTTACATGTGTATAAACTCCTCCACCAGGGGGCTGTCAATCAAAACATACCAAACAATGATGTTGATACTGATGGGGAATCATGGGAGTGAGTCCTCTCTTACTTTGAAAATCTAAAATTCTCCCCCTTAAAATCAAACGAAGCCTCTCCGACACTTTTCATCTCCAGAACAAAACTTTACTTTCCCACAGATCGAGTCCAGGAGTTTTAAACTCGCTGCTCATGAAAAGGAGTCAAACGTACCTCTGAGGTCGTCCAGGATGCTCTCCGCCTCTCTGAACGTCGACTGACCCTTCTTCGCCGCCTCCTCTGCCAGAGCTTTGGCGGCGTCGGCTCGGGCCAACAGCTGATCTGCGGTCTGCGTGACGAACAAACAAACCAGACATCATCAACAACAACAAAACACACGACCAGTTCAAACATCACCCGTACTTTTAGTGTGTAATCTCTGTGCTGATCGTTCTCGTGCGTTTGACCACGAGTCAGTGTCGTTGTGGTCGACTTACCTGCTGCTCACTTTTGCCTTTGTCCAGCAGTTTGCGCACTTCCTGCTCTTTGCCCTTCAGGTCGTCTCTCAGGTCGTTGTACTCCTTCTCCGTCTTGTCGATCAGCTTGTCGAGGTCCGACGCCTCCTTCTTGATCTTTTTGGCTTCATCCTAAAAAGCACACAGACTCGTTAGATCCTCGAGGACGCCAGCACGCCCGATGAAAACCCGGGGAGGTGTTTTGACGGAGACGTCACCTCCAGAGCCTTGGTGTCGAGCGCCGGGATGCTCGTCAGGTTGGCGAAGATCTTCAGGGCTTTGTCCCCGGCCTCCTCGGCCTCATCCTGAACCTTCTTGGCCTGTTTCTCCAGATTCTTGGCCAGCTCCTTCGCCTCGTTGTACCTGAACGCCACATTCACAGCACGCGTTACATCCAAACATTCGCCCTGAAGGACGTGAAGGTGAGGCGGCGCTCGGCCGTGACTCACTTCTTGTTGAGCTCTTCGATCTCCTCGCTCGTCTTGCCTTCTCCGTCCAGAGTCTTCAGCAGCAGGTTGTACGCTTTGGTCGACGTGTCGTTGGCGTCTTTGGCGATCTTCTCGATCTGGTCGGCGTCCATCTTGTGCCTGAGAGAAACACAAACGCATGACGTCAGAGAAGTCGACGTGTGTGTGTGTGTGTGTGTGTGTGTGTGTGTGTGTGTGTGTGTGTGCGCATCAGTCTTACTTGTCGGCCAGCGTGCGAGCCTCCTCAGCCAGCAGCGTCATGTTGTTTGGATCTCCGGTGGCGCTCGGTGGTTTGATGTCCTGCAGACGACAAAGACTCCGTTAGCGAGCTCTGAGCCGGGGCACGTCATGGATTCGGTTGCTATGACAACAGGGTAGCACTCACCACTTTACTGACGGCGTCCCTGGCCTTGTCCAGCTCCTGGCGCGCTCGGTTGATCAGGTCCTCGGCGTCTCGCACTCGGCCGCGCGCTCGGTCGGCCTGCGTGCCCGTGTCGTCCACGGTGTTGCGGATGTTCTGCAGCCGGTTCCACTGCGTGGTCAGAGTGTTGTTGATGTTGTTCAGACGGTCCAGCAGGCCTCGGTCCACGTCTGCAAGAGGGGGTCAAAGGTTAAAGACGGCTGTTCCTGCAGACGGCGTGCCGCAGGAGCTGAACGCTGTCGTTACCTTTGCTGGTCTGAGCCTCCTCCAGCAGCTCCATGATGGCTCGCTCCGCCTCCTTCATGCGATCCTCAAACGCCTTGTCGCTGACGGCGTCCTGACCCGAGCCCAGGTTATCGATCAGAGTCTGCAGGTCGTGCAGCTTCTGCCTCTGCTGGTTCACCTGCACACACAAACGCTCGATCACAATCACCCAAGGCTGCACTCGCTCCTCCACAGCTGCTCTACTTCCTGTCGGCCATGTTTGACCCGAGGCGTCCTCACCTTGTCTCTGACCAGACTGTAGCAGGAGGGGCACTGCTGGCAGCCCGGCGCCGAGCGGTTGTAGAAGTAGTTTTCCTCGCACATGTCACAGCGGGCGCCCACGAAGCCCGGGCGACACTCGCAGCGCCCGTCCTCCTTACACTGACCCGACTGGGAGCCCTCGGGGTCACAGTCGCAGGCTGCGGGGACACGCCAGCACACACACACACATGAGAAACAGTTTGACCTCAGAGTTTAGACGGCGTGCTCGCGTGTCATAGACGTGTGCGTCCTCACGTTTGCATCCGGACGCGCTGAAGCCGAAGAAGTTGACCTCGCAGCGTTCACACTGCAGCCCGGTGACGCCCGGCTGACACTCGCACTGCCCTGAGCTGATGTCACACTGCCCGTTGGTTGAGCCAATGGGATTACAGTTACACCTGAGGACGAGAGAGAGAGAGAGAGAGAGAGAGAGAGAGAGAGAGAGAGAGAGAGAGAGAGAGAGAGAGAGAGAGAGAGAGAGAGAGAGAGAGAGAGAGAGAGAGAGAGAGAGAGGAAGGTTAGCGTGCAGAATGAGCAGCAGGTGGTCGTCTCTTCGTGACGAGGGGAAAGCTGAGGCTCGCTGACCGTTCACAGCCGTTGCCGCTCTGCAGGTTGAAGAAGCCGGGCTGGCAGGCGCTGCAGTCTCGCTCGGCCACGTTGGGGAGGCACGGACACTGACCGGTGACCTGAGAACAAGCCGTCTGACGGCCGGCGGTGCCCGACGGAGAGCAGGAGCAGGCTGAGGAGGAGGAGGAGAAAGAGGAGGAGGAAGAGCTCACGGTCAGACGTTGAGGTTTCTCTCTGTGATGATAAAAACAAACAGGAAATGATGCGGGAGGCGGGCCTTACCTTTGCACTTGTCGGCAGGGTTGGGTGACACGGCGTTGCCGTAGTAACCCTCCTTGCAGCGGTCGCAGAAGAAGCCGTCGGTGTTGTAGATGCACTTCAGACACTCCCCGGTCTCGCGGTTGCAGTTCCCGACGGCGTTGGGGTCGATGTTGTCGCTGCACTTGCAGGCGCGGCACGCTCGGACGGGGCCCGACTGACCGAGGGGGTCGCCGAAGAAACCGTCATCGCAAAGCTCGCAGCGTTTACCTGCACACAGGTGGATCCATGATGATGTGAAGGTCAACACAAGGACAGAAGTGTGTGTGTGTGTGTGTGTGTGTGTGTGTGTACCTGTGGTTCCTGCGGGACAGTTGGTACACACCACCTCTTTGGTTTTAAAGACCACAGCGCACGTCGCTCCGGTTGGACATGGACACGGCTGACAGTCACCTGACGTCCCTCGAGTGGCGTCGCCATAGAAACCGTCTTTACAGCGCTCACAGCT
>NC_136697.1:28794152-28796652 GCF_947650265.1 Symphodus melops | reverse complement strand
AGCTTCAGTCAGGACTCACACACACATTCACACACAGAGAGAGAGACTGGACTTATATGTTTATGTGAAACATGTCGCACATGTCTACTTTTTAAAAACATTCAAGGAAAAATAATATTGGGACATTTCGAGAGTCTTACTTGATCATTAAAGTTTGGATTCAGATTCAGTTTGGATCTTTACTTTCATTTGTAAGTAAAAAAAAAGACTCAGCAAAAGAAACCAGAGGTTTGCTGTTGGTATTGTTTTGGGCTCCTGTGAAGTTTTTCCTCTCTGTGGCTCTGAGGAAAGGTTTTGTTAAACTTCCTGTCGGGGGGGGGCTGGACAGGACCGGACTTGCTCTGCAGCTACCTTCGGTTATTGTCTCAGGTGTTGCCTGGCAGAGAGCTGTGGAAAGACTGACAACGCACGAGGAGAGGCAGTGAAGAGACTGCTGGACCGCTATGACTAAATGACGACAGATTTTATTTCTTTGAGTAATTAGGGGTAAGATCAAAAGCTCCGCTCAGTCGTCTTTGTTCAGTAGAGGAGGAGGTAAAACCCAGAACATTTATTAACATTTATAAAAAGGTCTTCATGTGCGGTCTGTGAGCAGCATTCAGGGAATGAATCATCCTCAGATTGTGCACACGAGCCTGCACCAACATGAAGGAAGCTAATTGCTGTTTATAAATCGACATGAAGTCCCAAAAAGAAAATAAACTGTGCTTGGACTGTTAGCATTGAAGAAAGGTCTTTGGCAACTAAACCTTTAACTCTGACTTTAGCTATTTACCGCTAGCTCTCTGTTAGCCTTTAACTGGGTTACACTGTTACATCAGTTCGCCTAAAAGATAGACTCTTCTCTCTTCTACTATTGACTAGATATTTACTGTTTGCCTCCTGAATGTTAGCTTGAAATCACTTAGGTTATCAGCTAGACTGTTAGCTTAAAATTGGCCTTGTAGATCCTCTAGTGGATATCTTCTGTTAGCTCTCTGACTGTTTAGCCTTCTTACAGTCAACTTAGTTAGCCATTTACCTTTACATAGTTCTCTGTAGCAACTACACTTAGATGACCAAAGCGACAGATGGAATGCTAACTCAAAATTAGCCGTCAAAAAGCTAACGGTAGATAACGACCCCGTTGAACAGATTAACTTCAGGGCTAAAAGTCTGAATGCTAACACGCGAAAAATATAAAGAACATCAGTAGCAGACAGTTAAAAAATATAATGCTAACTTCACAGCTAACAGTCATTAAGCTAACAGTAGCTTCCTGTAGCTCTGATCTCGTTCTTTATGTCAACAACATATCTCTGAATTCGGCTTTAATCACATCAGGAAGTTGATGTATCTCAAAATCTCTGCTGATTTGTAGACATCTCTCATGTAAGCTCAGAGGAAAGAGCTTTTGGGCCCAATGGCGTCCACCATGTGAGACTGGCTTTAAGGTTTGCTGCACTTCCTGGGAGCTTGGTTGATCTACATTAAATTAGCTTATTAGCTCTACGACGGTCCCTTACAGTTTGGGATTCGCAGCTTTGCATCTATTACATGTACTCGGGAAAATGTCAGCGCCATGTTGTTTGCACTCGTGATCATAAAAACAAAGAGAGGTTTTCGGGATACGACTGAGCTGCACTTTAAGGAAACATGAGCTGACAAATCCAGCTGAGCTCTCAGGTGAACAGGTTCAGGTAGATCAGGGCGGAGTTGCCAGAGGACTCCTCACAAACCCCTCCTTGGATAAATAAAGGCTGAACTCTGCCGCTCTGACAGGTGCTCCAGCTCACTACTCTTCCCTTTTCTTCCGCCCGTCATGGCGGTCGATCCGCCCCATTCCGGTCTCCCTGTAATCCCGCCTTGCCGGCCAGGAATGTCAGGAATGCTGACTGTGTAATGGAAATCTGTTCCACATTTCAGACAGATTACGGCTGCAGAGGGAGCCTGTTTCACACTCCCGTAATGCCTGTCCAAACCCTTTTTTTTTTTCCTAGTGAGCGAAAGGTGTTTTCATGTCTCACTGCAGTGCAGGCCTCAGGAAGCAGACCACACAGAGAGGGGGGGTCAAGGACCTGTGTGTAGGAGCGGGACGAGTCCATCAAACGTTGTGAGGAAACTTCTGCACCCTGAATAACGTTTCAGAGCAGAGGTTTGTCACCATTGAGCGTCTTCTGTCTTTGTTGCCGTGGCGATGAATCAGGAGCTCTTTACCTTCCTCCCACAGCGAAGTCGGAGATGGCGTAGTAGTAAGACTTGAGGACCTTGGGGTCGTTGAAGACCTCGTCTCCGAACGTGTTGAGCCTGTTCAGGGTCACTCTGATATCTGTGGCGGTCACCCAGTCCTGCAAGAGACACAACATGGACACACTGTTAAAGAGACATCAATCAGCAAACACGGCGTGCAGACAGCGCGCGTCAACACGCCGCCGCCGCCGCCGCTCCTCGCGCGTCCTTCATTCACAGATCGTCTAAACAAAAACACAATGAAGTCAGATTTTCTGACCCGTTGTGATTC
>NC_136697.1:28564970-28793952 GCF_947650265.1 Symphodus melops | reverse complement strand
ACACACACACACACAGATGAACACACACACACACACACACACACACACACACACACACTGATGAACACACACACACACACACACACACACACACACTGATGAACACACACACACTGATGAACACACACACACACACACACACACACACACACAGATGAACACACACACACACACACACACACACACACACACACACACAGATGAACACACACACACACACACACACACACACACACACACACTGATGAACACACACACACACAAACACACACACACACACTGATGAACACACACACACACACACACACACATATGAACACACACACACTGATGAACACACACACACACACACACTGATGAACACACCGACACACACACACACTGATGAACACACACACACACACACACACAGATGAACACACACACACACACACACACTGATGAACACACCGACACACACACACACTGATGAACACACACACACACGACTTGGATGATCTCAGAGTCGCTCCTTATTCTGGAGTTCAGATGGGGGGGGTAAAGAGGGGGGGGGGGGGTCGTGTTTATAAACGTCAGGACTTGTTGTGATGAAGATCTCGTAGTGGCGAGACGCGTGCACGCCGTCCTGACTGGAGCACCATCAGAGACTCTTTGATCCCAGACGCTGGTCTGTGAATAGAGCCAAAATGGCCGCCGCTGCTGCTGCAGCTGCAGCGTTGAGGAACAGGACGTGACTTGTTGTCACAGAGCTCCAGATGACGGCGTGTGAAGAGTCCCTGAACGCAGCACGGGCCTTTTAATTAAAGCGGGCTAAAGAATGTGAAGTGGAGCGTGATGAGTGAACAAACGGAGCGCGGGCGCCGTGTGGCGTGGCGTCCTCCAGCAGCTGCAGCGTCACCTGGAAACGCCGAGTGACGAGTCGCTGCGTTCAAGCCCCCCCCCCCCCCCCCCCCCCCCCCCATGTTTCAGAAAACACTAAGAGGTTTGTGATCCTGCAGAAGACCCCCTCCCCCCTCTGATCTCCTGATAGGACCCGCCCCCTCTTTGAAGGGGGGAGGGGGTCCTGAAGGTGACTCACACCAAAGAGGACCTGAGTCTGGTTCTGGACTGGACCAGCCCTCCTCGAGCCACGCCACGTGTGTGTGTGTGTGTGTGTGTGTGTGTAAAAAGTCCAGTTAGCAATGTTAGCACCAGCGCTAGTTCGCACTGATCTCATATAAACTGAAACAAAAACAAACCGACCAATCAGGAGGGACGGGAGCGTTAAAGAGGGGACGGACTCTTCACATTCTGCAGCTCTCCACTGAAGAGGGGTCTGAATATTCATGAATCAGGCCAAGGGGCGGAGCCAGGTCGAGGGGCGGGGCCAGCTGGGGGCGGGGCCAGCTCGGGGAGCCACATTTACAGGAAAAGGAGAAAAAACGGCCCCTGAAGGCCTCAGACTCAACCAGACTCCAGCAGCTGCATGTTTGAACACAACATCTCATACAGTTCTCCCTGATCCACCAATCAAAATCAAGAAGGGGCGGAGTTATGACATCACAGCGCCAACAACGAAACGATGGTGAAGGAGAAACTTTGTTTACACGAGAACGATCAACGCTGTAGTACACACGGCCGGCCTGTAGGCTGTGCCGAGCAGTGAGCGTGGACACACACACACACACACACACACACACACACACACACACACAGACACACACACACACACACTGTGGGAAACCCTCTCAGTCTTTCCCAACCCCGTCATAAAAGAACGAGCCCACTTCTTTCCCCTCTGGAGAATCCAGCTGCTGTAAATTATACTGATGGTGTGTGTGTGTGTGTGTGTGTGTGTGTGTGTGTGTGTGTGTGTGTGTGTGTGTGTGTGTGTGTGTGTGTGTGTGTGTGTGTGTGTGTGTGTGTCAGGAGAGGAGGAGTCATTGTTTAGTGTGTGAGGAATGAGCTCGGCGTGGGAACCCGGTCTGAGCTGAGATTATGAGAGCTGCACAGCTGGACGCTCGGGGAACACCGACAGCAGCTGATCACACACACACACACACACATACAGAGACACACACACACAGAGGGACACACACACACACACACACACACACAGAGACACACACCTGCAGCTCGACCATCAGCCAATCACGGAGAAGATGATCTCGAGGAAGTTCAGACTTCAAAGAGCCTCCAGGTACTGAAGCGAATAATAACAACCCCCCCAACACACACACACACACACACACACACACACACACACACACGGGTCAAGCTGCTTCCACGTGACGCTCTGTTATTTCATTGGTCGGGAGTATCCTCCCGTTAACCTCGACCCCGGGCAGCCACGCCTCCTTAACGGACGACTAATCAGACGATGGCGTTCGGTGATTCACTCACACGTCATGTATCGACTGTTGGACTTTTCTGTCTTCGAGCTGTCGGTGAAATGATGACAGAAGTCCCGCCTCTTCCTGTCTCAAGCTTTCAGGGTCTTTCAAGTCGCCCCCTCCCCCCCCCCCCCCTCGAGCCGAGTCGAGACACGTCTCCCTTCCTGCCGCATCAAAGAGCCCAAACACTCAGAGCGCCGCAGAGTCGTCCTGAGATTACAAACTGTGACATCACAGATTCAGACTCAACAGAACGCTCTGACCTTTGACCTTTGACCTCTGCCGGTCAGCTCAGTGTGATCAAAGTTACTGCAGGAAGGAAGTCCAATAACTTCCATTCATAGTTGGACTTTTATCCCCCGGGGTCGCAGACTAAGGGAAGGACACGCCCACTGGTCCTGGTCCTGGACTCAGACCTGGTCCTGGACTCAGTCCTGGTCAGCGCTCACATGAAGCCGCGGCGAGCCGATCAGCTGGTGGTCGTCACTTCCTGGACGAGACGACAGCTGCTTTTTAAAAATAAGAAAACGAGATCCGCCGTTTCAGGTCGACTGACTCGCTGACACGTGAAGCACGCGAGAAAAACCCGGAGCTGGAAACACGGCCTGCGGGCGAGGGGGGGGCAGGGCGAGGGGGGGGGGGGGGGGGGGGAGTAATTAAACAGATTTCCATGTGAAGGCGTCAGATAATCAGATCACCTGAGGGAGCAGAGCGCCGGCAGCATGACTGAACCTCTCAGGAATGTGCTGCTGGAGGCGCCGCTCGCTCGCCGCTCACAAATAGACCGCTATTTTTAAAAGGAAGACCAAGACGGTTTAGAGTCAAACATGTTGTCATGACAACATGGACGTCCTGATCAGTTGAGTCTTTGTGACCCGTCACAATAAAACGCCGTCTCTCTTCATACAGCGGTCTGAGAACTCGTCCTCAGATCTGTGGAGGGAAAATATTCAACACTTTAAAACTAATGATGAAGACAAGATGGCCGACGGCGCTCGCTGTGATCCTGACAGCATTCAGTCTCTTCACTCATCAACCATCAGAGCAGATATGGATCAGAATGAGTGTTAGCTTAGCATAACAGGCTCCAGGATGAACACCAGCCGTCTGCTTCCTCTGATCATTCTGAACACATGAGACTTCCTTCAGGAGACGCTGTTAGACCAGCTGCCCCCCCCCCCCCCCCCCCCCCCCCCAGGACACCAGGCTGCTACCTTCACACCTCAACCAACAAACAAATCACAAAGAAAGAGCTCAAACTGCTGCTGTTCCTGTAGGAACATGTTGACCCTACAGTCAGGTCAGAAAATAGCTCCGACCCCCCCCCCCCCAACACACACACACACACACCTCCACCCCCAACAATGAAAACTATGTCCTCCATGGGAGCACAAATCCCTCATTCCCAACCTGTGCAGGTGACATCACTGATTTACACCATGACGGACTTTCAGCTCCACACCAAACTCCGAGAAACATTTCATCCATTTAATGTGAATCACAAGTGTTACACTGAGCTTTCATCACACGACACAGCTGCTTGTATCAGTCTTTAAGGAACGACTCAGTCCTCCATCCGGCACACAGTAAAAACCACCAACACATCATCCTGCTCTGTGAACTTCTCAGATGACTTCCCGTCCTCAGCTGCTGCTGGACGGCTGCAGCGACGCAGCGGCTCGCACACAACCCGCTGTTAGAAGTACAGATGTATTTAAAGCTAATGTAGTTCAGGGTGAAATGTGTGAGCCGAACACAAGAGTGGTCCTTCAACAACACGAACATGTGTGTAACTGTGTTTATAAATGTTGTTGCTTCAACCAGTAACCAAGAAACCAAGAACTGACGGGTTTCTTAAAGAGGTTCGGCACAGCGGGTTTCACGCGCGGGGAAGAAGGGGATGTTTGGAGGATCTTACCGAGGTGCAGGGTGAGGTTGATGGAGTTCGGGTACTGGATCCCGGCCAGCATGGTCTGGCTCTGCCACCAGGTAGTGTCCTGCTGGTTGTTGTAGTCGGTCAGGTACACGGCGCTGTGGTGGTTCCGGGGGTCCCGGGAGTCGCAGATGTGGCACGACTTGGTGACTCCGGTGGCTCCGGTCTGCACGCAGTACTCCTCGGGCGGAGAGCCGCAGGTGTTGGTGGCCACCACCGTTACGTTAAAAGCGGCGTTAACGAACTCGGGCATGCAGCGCTGCGGGGAGCCCCGCTCGTCCGAACACTCGTCCATGGCGGCGCGGACGCACACCGCCACCCAGCTCAGGGCCACCAGAGCCCGGATCACACTCGGCATTTTTTCCTCTCCTCTCCGTGCTCCCTCTCCAGAAGAAAGTGTGTGCGCAGCTCCGACACTAACTCTCCCTGAACTTTTCCAAAGTTGGCTCAGTCGCTCCGGTTAGCGGCGGGTCCCCGGGGCTCTCACGGTGCACTGAGCGCAGCGGGGGGGGGTTTCAGCAGCGGCTGGTTGTCTCCGCTCCAGGCCGCGTCCAGAGCTCTGTTCCCGGTATGCTGCTGTGAGGGGTCTGTGCTCGGCCTCAGCTCTTTGTGTCCTCCGCCATGCACAAACTCCAGCAGGAAAAGACGAGACTCCAGACTACACCCAGTGTGCTACTGCGCATGTGTGCGGCGCAGGGGCCACTCCGGCCACTTCCGTGTCAGGCCCCCAGACCAAACTCCAGTAAAACTCTGGAAACATCCAACAAACTCCCAACAGGATCATATAACCTATGAAAGGCTGTGTGTAACAGGTCCAAGTAAGAAAGATCAAAACTATCAACACGTCTCAAATCATCTTTAAACTTCAGCTCACGTTTTCAATCCTTGACTTCCAGCCAATCAAAACCTCCCACTGAAGATAACTACTGGGACAAAAGACACTTTGATTGAATTAATGTCCTTCAGATAAAAGACAGAAACTTTCACTCACGAGTCTCCAACCTTTCTTTATCTTTGATCAAATGATTATGAAGCATTTATTCACACAGCAGCTGATTTCAGATTCTGTTTGTTCATGTGTGAAAATACAATCATGTTAAATTCAGATCGAGGTCCAAGATAACGTGACAGACGAGCTGCTGGAAACCCGCTTTAAAGTCTCTGAGTCTGTGTTTTAGATTGAAGGTGAATCAACAGTGACAGAGTGACGCTCAAACTCATCTTATCTCTGAACACACAAAACTGGGTTTTACACTTCAGGACCAGGAAGGTTCTAGAGTCTGAAAATATATATATATATATTTGATGTTTTTTTTATAAAAGGGGAGTTGTATTTGATTCAGATCAGTTTAAAAAACATTTTCTGCTTTTTCTCGGTCAAGAAGGAAACTTTCACATTTCTACAACATGACCTAATTTAACTCCAGATTCATGTTTGTACAGGTAAAGTTTCCCTTTAAAGTCAGTAGACGTTTACCGTGGTGTGAAAGGTCAACACTGACCTCCTGAGGTCCACGCCGCCTCCTTAAGACAGGCTCAAAGCCTTTGTGGTGTGAGGGGCTTTTTACAGAAAAGTTGCCCAGTGGACAATTAACATCTATTAAAAAAATCAGTCAGAAATTATTTGTTTTAGAACATTTATTGAAAAATCAAAAAAGTAAAAATCTGACAAAATCTTTTAAAATTCAAACACAAATCAATAAAGTAAAATGTAAAAATGAAGGTAAAAATAAAAGATTAAAACTTTGAACCCGAGTTTGTGGACACTTTAGTCCCAAAAAGTGAATTTTAAGAATCAGAGTGACGTGGAGTCTTTTAGTGAGAGTAAAAAAAGCCTCCTGATCATCGTATCAAAGTCTTTTAAAACCAAACTGTCTCTTTGTCCAAAACCTTGAAAAAAACATCAACCATGCAGCTGCATCAACTTCAGAATTTGCAGAACTTATCAAATGACAGGTTTGTATCACCATCGGTTCAGGATTATATAAAAGATGCAAACATGAATAATATGTGAAAGCAATAAAAAGCAGACATGATTATACGATAAACAGATTAAATGGTAATAAATGAAACAAACTCAAATATGGTAAAAACAAATTCAACAATTACAAATAACTTTATGATCTTTCAACACCCAAAAATAATAATTACATTAAAATAAGAAGGAAAAATCACAAATTCAATACCAAAGTTTTCTGAGCTTATAAAGCTGCAGACTTGTTGACACAGGTTTGAACGTTTTTCAGAAATGACATGATGGTTCTAGTGAAGAAAGTGGTCGGACATTTAAATTGGACTCTTGATTTCATACATATTTGTAATTGTCCCTTTTTTCTTGGTTATAAAGGAAATGTTAACATTCAGCTCGATTGCTCCTCTGTCCCCTGCTGGTCTGTTTTCACAAATCGTTTCCTGCCAGAGCTCGCTTGTATATCTACACTGATGATGCTCGTAGCTGGTTTAAAAAAGCAACCATGGCCTCCACTTGTAGGCAGCGTTTGTTTATGTCTCATGAGGGCAATGGTGTCCATCCTGGTACTGTGGATGTTTTTGTTGTTTCTGAGATGACAACAATGATCCTCTTCCACATCTAATGACTTCTGTTTTGATATTAAGCATCTTTGCCTGAACACATCAAACTGAATCTATTCTTTTTCTTGTGATATCTGTCAGACATCGTCATGTGTCGTCTTTTAGCAGCTTTGTTGGCCATCCTTTTGCTCTGGTGTTTAAGGAGAATTCAGTTTAGTCTTTGTCTCTTGGCTGTAGTCACAGTGCTGCATTCTCCGGTTGAGGTTGTCTGTTATTGGTTGCTTTTGTTGCGTCTTTGACCCAGATTAGAACCAAAGCCGGTATCTAGACTTCTGTGGGGGGTCTCTCCTCTGTTTACTTTAGCCATGATCTCTGCTTGTCCTCTTACGTCTGTCAGGGACTGAACTCGTTTGTGCCAGCCTGGTTTGCCCTCAGATTTCTCTCCTTCAATGAGAGTGTCGATGTACTCTGGAGTGGAGAGAGGATCTGGCTTCAGTGCAATCTCTTTGAGTCTGTTCAGACACTTTGCAGATCCAGAAATTAGATCATTCAAAGTCTTCTTCACAGTTTCATATTGAGCTTTCAGTTTTCCAATCAATGCCTCAACAATATAATTGGCCTGTTTAGCTATGTCATACTTCTTTTTGAGGTCTGTAATCGTTTGTTTTTCTTTAACTTCTTTATACTCCCATTTGTATTTCTGATTGAAATGCACACTCCAGATACATTTACCTGGACACACTGTACAGTATCCATCTGGCCCCATTGCACAACATCCATGTTTGTCTTTGTCATCTGCATAGGCACAATTATAATGACAGGTCATATGACACTGCTGACAGTTGGTGAGGTGTACTCCAGTACCAGAAACATCTACCTGAAAAGGTTTCATTACAGTGACTTCAAACTCATAGTTCTCATTTCTGCTGATCTCTGCCTCGTGCTCCTTCAGTTTTTCCCCCGTCTCTTTTATCTCCTCGAGTTTGGCTAACCCAAATTTAACCTGCTCCTGCAACTTTTCAACTGAATTTTCGAGCTGCTTTCTTTCTTTGAGGACGTCCTTTGTCAGTGTCAAGCTTTTAGTTTCTATTTGATTCAAAGCATCAAAGAAGCTCTTCATGCTCTCTGAGCCCATACACCAGAACATCTCATCAAAGCTTCCCACCTTATCTCCCCTCATGGTGTCTTGTGCAGATGATTTGTTTTCCGCAAACAAAGCTGAGTTATTGAATTTGAAGTGACTCGGCAGCCCGTCTTTTGTTTTTGGACACGGGACATCTGCAGCCTTGATCGCCTCCAGAACTGGTGGGCGCTGACCATCAGCAAACGTCAACAGAACCCTGATGTTCTCTGCAATGTCTTTGCCAAAGATTGAGAGCACAGAATCAAACACATATTTCTGTGTCGCTGTGAGTCGAGCTAAAGAGGCCGGAGCAACAAAACACACAGCATCAATCTCACTTACACCACGCTGTGAAGAGAAGAGATTCCTCAGCTGTTCTGTGATCTCCCTGTCTCTCTCTATGCCTCTTGTATCTCCAAACCCTGGAGTGTCAATGATGGTCACTGAGTAATCTATTTTAAAGCCTTCCTGGTGGTTGATTTTGTACACAGTGACTTCAGAGGTCTGGCTTTCAGCTTGTGATCTGGACTCATCCTCTTCAATTAATTTAAACCTGAAATCATCATCCCAGTTCACTCCAACAATGTAGTTGATCATTCCATTGATCAGAGTAGACTTTCCTGATCCAGTTGCTCCCATAAGCATTATTGTTCGGTTCGGTTTCATGCTTTCTCTTCCAAAGTTAAACCTCCGACATCCATGTATGTTCACCCGTTCTTTTTCCAGAATCAGTTTGTAAACTGAGGGTGAGGCATGGTTTATTCTGTTGCTTTTCTGTTTGAGTAATTCTGCAAGCGGATTGGTCTTTGGTTCCAAGGTTTTAATGGCTCCGCTGACCTGATTGGCTGGTCCAACACCTACAGAGGTCACTGCTCTGCACCTGATCATATACTCTGTGTTTGGACTCAGATCACCCACTGTGACCTCTCCAGGTTTTGATGCTGTCTGTTGTTTCCATCCTTCCTCTCCACTGACACAGCACTCAACAGAGTAGGAGGTGACGCTCTCTGATCCAAACTTTGGTGGATCAATCTTCAGTGTCAGACTATTGTGGTTTACGTCTCTGACTGTGACTGTTTCAGGCTTTGAAGGCGGCTCAAAGTTCTCATTGTCAAGAAAGCCGTCTTCATAAACGTAGATGCTCGAACCTTTCTGTGTCTCATTTGTTGTTCCGACTGCCATGAACTTAATGTTCTTGTTCTCCTGGTTGGCCTCTGCAAAGTCACTGAAGAGCTTTGATTTTTTCCTCATTGATTTGACTACTTCTCTGGAAGCGTACCATTGTTCCTTCTCTACATCCTGAGTCTGTGGATCTTGAGGGTTTTCTGGTTTTTGTCTTAAGTAGTCTGACAAAGCTGAAAGGTACGGTTCATTGATTCCCAGTGAGGTGAAAACAAAACACACAGCATGCTCTGTTCTTATACTTTCTTTGTAAAGGTCATTCTGAGATGGTACAACCTTTGTGTTCTTCATCATCTCTGTTAAAGACAATAATGTCTCGATCTCTCTCTCTTTACAATCCATCCACTCATTCAGGTTTTCACTGTTGAATGGAGAAGAATGTATTTTCCTCAGGACATCTGCGAGCACAGCCTCCTCTTCTCCTCCTCCTCGGATCGATGGAAGTTTCTTTGCCAGAGTTTGTTGGAATTCCAGTTTGAACTCAGAGCACCTACTTTTAAAAGTTTTAATCTTTTGGCTGATCTGTGGGAACTGATGTGCTGTGGTGGTTCTCAGTGCATCGTTACACCTCATTTCCAGCTCAATGAGGTCCTCCAGGACACTCTGTGATTCTTGAACTAAACCTTCACTTATCTGACGTACAAGTTTAGCAGCAGTAGAATCTAACATTGTCAGAGGCAGCAGCCAGACCTTCACTGGTACTGCGTTTTCTCCATTGGCTCCCAGCAGTTTAGGCAGACTTTGGTAGACTTGTACTGCTTCTTGAAAGGATGTTGGAGTTTTCTCAAGAGAAAAGTCTCCAAAGAAAGTGCAGGAGAACTTATCAACACTATCTTTGTCCTTGTCATCCATTTTCAGTGAACCATCACCCTCGATAGAAAGGCAAGGAAGTTTCTTGATCGCTATCTTCAACTTTCCCTCAATGTGTTGTTGATCTTCTTTTTGAGAAACTTCACAGTCAAAGACAAAGAAGGCTTGTGCCCCATAAAGAATCGCTATGACTACATGTGTCGCTAAACCTTTCTCAAAAACATTCTGGTGCTTCATATTTCCTGTTCCAAGATGATCCATCGACAGTTCCTGGACCTTTGTAGTTGCTTTGTAGTTCAGTGTACCTCTGGTTTGGTTTTTGGAAGTCTTGCTGTTGTTCAGGTATTTGGCTGATCCACCAACCTCTACAAGTCCCCCCAAGAAACTTGCCTTCAATGGTGCTTTAACATCGAGTGCAGAGGATTTATGCTCAATAGATTCAGAGGCAACAATCTCAAATTCATTATATTTCTGTGTTCGTTCTCGAACATGATTCTTCAGGTCACCACTGTCCCACAGGGTGATTCCTGCAAAAGAAGAAGCAACAATCAAGTTCAACTTTTAGACAAAGTGTAACAGGAGAAGCTGTTGGGACAACATCCATGGGAATGGTATTTGATGAAGTGATTCAATGATTTTAGAGGAAAAGATTATAGAATTTAAATCTCAGTTCTACAGTACCAGGCACGAGTTGGTCTTTGCGGCAGTCGTAAAACATCCCGAGGCCGAAAGGCCGACCGAGAGCCGCCACCACCATCGTCTCACCGACTTCAGAGGCCATTCCTTGGTCTTAACTCCACAACATGGAAAACAGCCTGTTAAGATTGTTTGGTACACCATCAATCAATCAATCAATCAATCAATAATCCTCTATTCATCTCGCAAACAGAGGAAATACAGTTTGTGCAGGGAGGGCACTGGTTTGTTGCGACTGGTATCGTGCTGACACTTGTTTCTTCCCCAACATCAGAAAAGGAAAAAAGAAAGGGTAGGAATGGGGGGGGGGCATAAAAACTCAATTCCATGCCATGTCTACAGAGAGAGGCACAGATTGGATGGAGAGAAAAAAGGACCCTTAACACAAACATGCACACAGTAGCTGTGAAGGTGGGAAGGCGGGTGTATGCAGGGTGTGTTATTATCATCATGTCATTTAAACCTTTAAGCGCTCTATATTATCTAGCACACGGCCACATCAGAACTCAGTGTGGCTCTGATTCAAGGCTGCATCTGAAGCAGCTTCTAGGAGCAAAGCGGCTGCTTGCAATATACAATAAAAGGGGGATGAATTTTAAATAACATCAGGTGTGATGGTGGCGGCTGCACTTGTGATTATATCAGCGCATTAATCTACGTTTCATACTGTTGCTTTGTTTTCACGTTTATAGGACACAGCTCACTTAATGGGATCTAAACCAAACTAGATTTACTTAATAAACAAATATTTATTTCAAAATCATCCACACTGTTAAATGACTTCAGTTTTCAAAAACAAATCAGCCAAATTAAATATTGTTTGTTGACATTCTGAAAACGCCTGTGTAGCACGAGGGTGTGTCCTCTCTTTGTGTTTATTGTACATTTTCACACAGTAATGCTTTCATTTGAAAACCTGTGACCTGTGAAAGATAATTAAAGTAAGTTTTACTGAAAGAGTTTTATTCCTAGAGGGGGGGGGACATCGTTGATTGACAAACAGAAAGTCACCATGTTTACTCACTTTTACCTGCCTGCTGCACACTGAACAAGGAGAACGACAATTTCTACCAAAATCTTAAAAAGTGGATCTAGAGGAAACAACCAGCCCTGCCTTTAAAGGAAGACTGTGCAACATAAATTTAACATAAATCATCTTAAGAGGGCGTAAAGAACTACAGTACATCATTACCGTATCTTTCTCTCTCTTTCTGAGTCAGTCTCTCTCTCTCTCTTTCTCTCTCTTTCTGAGTCAGTCTCTCTCTCTCTTTCTGAGTCAGTCTCTCTCTCTCTCTTTCTCTCTCTTTCTGAGTCAGTCTCTCTCTCTCTTTTTCTGAGTCAGTCTCTCTCTCTCTGAGTCTGTCTGTCTGTCTGTCTCTCTTCCATTAGCCACAAAACTCTCCTCTCTCTCGTCTTGTTCATTCTCAGATTGAATATTTGATCTCAAGTAACCTGCAATTCACTGCACATTGTCTCTTCATTGTCCTGTTGAGTTCACCACATTATAATCCTCTGTATATATATATATATGTCCCCTCCTACTACTTTGACATAGTTTGTTTCTATTTCATCGTTTTTTTTAACTTTTTTTAATTCTGTACTGCTGATGCTGCTACAACGCCTTAATTTCCTCATTGGGGATCAATAAAGTTATATCTTATCTTGTCTTAAGTACTTTTATTTAATCATCTTTTTATGTAATTTATTTGCTGTGAAACAAGTTAATTAAGTCTGATAGAGTCTAAGTCGAGGTTCAGATGTCAGAGATTGAGGCGTACTCACGTTAAACTTGATCACTGAAGAGTTTCAGATAAACCGTCCTCTGTGAGCTCTGTCTCGTACGCTGACCTGCTGTTGTCTGTCAGAGTGAGAGCAAGAAGAAGGAGGAAGAGGAGGAGGCCTCATGTTCAGGATGTGTAAGATGTGTGTGCTGAGTTCTGATATGCTGACTGGTTTAATCGAGTTAAAACCAGATTGTAAGAAAGTCGTCATTGAGGAAGTTAAATTAAGAAGTGAATCTCGAGGACCTAACCAGCCCTGCCTTTAAAAGAAGAAAGTGTGGAGCAATTTGTGAAATTATTTCTGAACAAACAGATATACTCAAAACACAATGGGACTGGGACTTAGGCCCCTCACTTTAAATCAGCATTGGAATGCAATTCTTAAACAAGTTCACTCTTCATCTCCTTGCAGCAGACACGCGCTCATACAATTTAAAATTGTGCACCGTCTCCACTTTACAGAAGTTAAGTTGGCTAAGATCTACCCAAATCTGGACCCCACATGTGATAAATGTAAATCAGCACCAGCCACCTTGATTCATATTTTTTGGCTTTGTCCTTCTTTGCATGAATTTAGAGAATTAACACAAATAATTTCAATTATTAGACAATGAACACAAACTGGTGAACCTGCTGGGTGAAGTCAAACAACATGCCATCACTGCAGCATGTTATGTGACCTGCTGTGACCACAAGAGAGCGTGCAGCAGCTCCAAACCCCCTCGAACACAAACACACAAACAAAACACACAAACAGACAAACACACAAAAACATGCAAACAGACAAATACACCAACACTTACATACAAATAAACACATTACACAAATACAAAAAAATACAAACTCATCTACCATTAAAATTTAAAATGAAATTCTAATCATTTTTTATTGTATTTTGTACTTTATTGATTTTCTTTCTTATATTTTGAAAAAAATAAAATTAAAATAAATAATTTCAATGAATTTTTTAATCTACATCTGTAGATATAAAAAAAGGTTGATTGAAATTATAATTGGGGGCGCCTGTACGCAGTAAGGAGGCCAAAGTCCTCAAGCGGGCGACCTGGGCTCGACCCCGGCCCGAGGCCCTCTCCCACACGTCGTTCCCATTTCCGACACGATCCACGTTCTCTCTCTCAAAGGCAGAAAAGCCCAATATATATATATATATATATATATATATATATATATATATATATATATATTTGCTCTTTTTGCTAAATATTGAATCTTTGTTTTTTCTTATATTATAAAAATGACATTTTAATTTTGCTGTTTTGTATTTAAAAACAAAAACAAAGTTAACTAGTTAGGGGATCTTTTCTAATCTCTTATATTGTACTTAATTTTATGTATTATTTTTGATGTTAATATATGTTTTCCACGCTAATAAAGTCCTTTAAATTGAATTGAATTGTCAGAGATCGAGGCGTACTCACATTAAACTTGACCGCTGAAGAGTTTCTGATAAACTTTCCACTGTGAGCTCTGTCACGTGCGCTGACCTGCTGTTGTCTGTCTGAGTGAGAGTAAGAAGAAGGAGGAGGAAGAGGAGGAGACCTCATGTACAGGATGTGATACATTAATGTGCTGAGCTCTGATTGGCTGACTGCTTTAGTCGAGTTCAAACCAGATTGTGGGAAAGCTGTCGTTGAGGAAGTTTAAAAAAAAAACAGTGGAATCTAGAGGAAATAACCAGCCCTGCCTTTAAAATAAGAAAGTACGACATGAATCAAACATCAATCATCCCAAGAGGGCGTAAAGAACTTCATTATTCCCCTCTCTCTGTCTCTGTCTCTCTCTCTGTCTCTCTCTCTCTCTCTCTCTCTCTCTCTGTCTCTCTCTCT
The DNA here is from genome assembly GCF_947650265.1 of Symphodus melops. Classification (NCBI taxonomy): domain Eukaryota; kingdom Metazoa; phylum Chordata; class Actinopteri; order Labriformes; family Labridae; genus Symphodus; species Symphodus melops. Next base: position 28,779,676 of record NC_136697.1, on the reverse strand, counting down.
CTCTCTGTCTCTCTCTCTCTCTCCAATAAAAGGCATAAAAAGCTTGAAAATTCAATCCAAAAAAAGAAGCTGTTTGCACGTATTGTTGTTTCTCCTCCTCTCGTTTCAATTCAATGTTAATTCAAAGGGCTTCATTGGCACGGAAAACAGACATCAACTTTGCTAAAGCTCATAAAAATACACCAAATTCAGAGATTATAGAAGATTCAATATTTAACAAAAAAACTTTTTTTATATTTCTCTCTCCTCTCTGGTGTTGTTCATACTCAGCTTGAATATTTGATGTTGATCAAGTACTTTTATTTAACCATCTTTTTATGTAATTTATTTGCTGTGAAACAAGTTAATTAAATCTGATAGAGTCTAAGTCGAGGTTCAGATGTCAGAGATCGAGGCGTACTCACGTTAAACTTGATCACTGAAGAGTTTCAGATAAACCGTCCTCTGTGAGCTCTGTCTCGTACGCTGACCTGCTGTTGTCTGTCAGAGTGAGAGCAAGAAGAAGGAGGAGGAGGAGGAGGAAGAGGAAGTGATCTCATGTTCAGGATGTGTTAGATTTGTGTGCTGAGCTCTGATATGCTGACTGGTTTAATTGTGTTAAAACCAGATTGTAAGAAAGTCGTCATTGAGGAAGTTAAATTAAGAAGTGAATCTCGAGGACCTAACCAGCCCTGCCTTTAAAAGAAGAAAGTGTGGAACAATTTGTGAAATTATTTCTGAACAAATAGATATACTCAAAACACAATGGGACTGGGACTTGGGCCCCTCACTTTAAATCAGCATTGGAATGCAATTCTTAAACAAGTTCACTCTTCATCTCCTTGCAGCAGACACGCGCTCATACAATTTAAAATTGTGCACCGTCTTTACTTTACAGAAGTTAAGTTGGCTAAGATCTACCCAAATCTGGACCCCACATGTGATAAATGTAAATCAGCTCTAAAAGTCAATGGGGATTTTGAACGTGTTTGTGGTTAGACACCTGAAATAAGGGTTGTGGTTAACTCAAGCTAAAGAGACATTGTTTTGTTAGACGAGATAAACTACGACAGCTAAGTCCCCCACTTGTGAATTTTAAAGTTTTTACTGATTAGATCAATGAAGCGTAGTTGTGACGTCAAAATCAACCAACCGCGGCGTAGTTAGCTTGTAGCATCACGTTAGGATTTTACTTCTCTCGGCTGCATTAAAGCTTCAAACTTCATATAAATAGTGTTGATCTGTAACTTTATCCAGCTGAACTAAACAGCATCAGAAAAGTGTGTTTGACACAGAGATTATTTTCTGCAATCAAACAAAATCCAAAAATCCCGGCTAGGAGAATTTTCTACCACCAGTGCCATTTCGTTCGGGTAGCCTACAAAAATATGTCATCACTATAGCAGTCTATAGGTGTTATTGTATTTTTATTTGGGAGCTTGTTTTATTTTGGCGGTCTGTTGCGATGACGTCACATCCTGTAGTTTCGCGCTGTTCTCCTCAGACTGTCTGAGACCCCGCGGAGGAGAGGTGAGTGTTTAGCTGTGCTTCAGTTACTACAGTGTTAAAACACGGTAATAAATGCTAAATGATGGTTAATACTATACTCTGTTAGGCTCACAGACCTTTTAATAACATGTTAACTGTTCGCTTAAAGCTTTTGAAACCTTTTATTTGACATACAGCACTTTGTTTGTACATGCTAATTAGACGAACTTTAAGCTAGAGCATCTCTGGTTTCTCATGTGGTCCACAGTATTTTCTTTCCCCCTTTAAAGGTGTTCAGAAATATATACATAAAACAATGTTTGAGAGTTAATAAGGCACAGCTAAGTCTTTAAATGTTTGAAACAGGATGGTGTATCTGTCAGGATACAGAGGAAATGATGAGGAGACGTAGTTGGTCTTTCAGTAGTAGTTGTTGTTTAGCCTTTTATACAAACAAGTTGAAAAGACGTTGATTTAAAGTTGAGCGGGAAACCATCGTGTGTCAAACTGTTGGACTCCACATGTCTTCATATCAGGTAAGCATACACTTATATCTAATGGTTAAATCATTTAAACAGACTGAATGTTGTTTAGTGTATTCACACTGTCTAACAGACAGTCATACCTTCATGTTGTCACAGTGCTCCTTATTATTGGTCATTCAGACTCTTCTGCTGTTTAACTGTTAGGCTGCCATCTTTTCATTTGTCTTTGTGAAATCTTCATGTTTAGCGTTCAGCTTTATAAACACCTACGCTAAGTTCATGTAGCATGTTAGCTGCTGTGACGATGTTACCATATATTTAATTGATAGATAGATAGATAGATAGATAGGTAGATACTTTATTGATCCCGAGGGAAATTCAAGACATGTGATATAAATGACACAGTGACTCCATATTTATAGTGAAGTGTCCGAGTGATCTTTATTGAAAATCTTTATTTTTTGCTTTCTGTTTAGACTGGTCCCAGTGTTCGTCCCTCTCCCCTTCCTCTGGTCAGTCCCTCCACTCAGGACGACCTGTGGACAGCTGAGGGAGTTTCTTTTGTGTCTTTGACATTTACTAACCTGGAACAATATGCAGTAGATGCAGCACACGAGCACAAGTGATGATGGCTTGATTTGAAATGATGTGCATCTGTTTTCTTTTCTTGAATTTCCCTCGGGATCAATAAAGTATCTGTCTATCTATCTTTCTAGGAATAAACCGTTCTCTGTGGGACGAGGACGATGATGCTCTCTGGGTTGAGGACGAGTTCAAAGGCCTGAAAGAGACGCAGACTTTGGATGTAACATCTGAACTCTGCCTGTGGTCACAAAGGAAGACTTCAGCCTGCTGTCCCAGCTCAGGTTAAAGTAAGTGTTCAGGATGTAACAATTCACTCAACTCCCCACACGATACGATTTATTTTACAAAAATAGACTGAAGACAAATTATGACTGAAAAAAGATTCCTTTAAGTTTTTTCATAAAGACCCCAATGCAGCTCTGTATCTCTTTGGCTCTCAGACTTCTTTGGACACTTTACATTTTTTCAAAGGTTTCAACAACATCTGAACTCTCAGGAGCACTCGAGGTCGTATCACCTTTTCAAAGTTCAAACTGAGGCGTCTTCCACTCACATGAGCAAGTTGGTTTGTGGTTTTGCTCAGGACATGGTGCACTCATCTCACAGGGTCAAAGGCAGCTAATAAACGTATGCATGATAAATGGTACGTGTAAAGGCAATGAATAGCAGATATGATTATATCATACATGGATTAAATGATAAAAAAATACACATTAAAAAAATCAACAATTTCACAACTATTCTGATCGTTTAACACAGTTTACAATTAAATGTGGAAAATATTGAAAGCTTTGGAAAAATAGTAAAGAGTGAAAATTTTCTATTTGAGGAACATTTAGCAGCCCTCGCTAACATGAGAAATAAAAATAACACAATAAATCAATCTGAATTAGGCCAAAGGGCCGAAATCTTCTGATTATTCCACTGAAGTCGTGGACCACAAAAAATCCCCTCAAGGGCCACAACGGTCCGCGGGCCGCACTTTGGACCCCCCTGGTTTAGATCCATGCAGTAGCGTACTGTATGACGTGAACCTTTTCTATTGCTGCTGTTTCACAAACAGGTGGAACACTGAGGGACTTTTATTGTGAAACAGCCACAGGAAGATAATGATTTAGTCAGTTTTGAGCTCAAACTGTTTTTAACTAAAGATGAGAGCAGTCAAAGAAAGAACAGATGAGTTTGAAACACTGACATTATAATGAACATCAGGTCAGATATAATGAGCTGGAGTTATTGTTTAGGACTGAAAATGAAGAACCAATAAGAAGCACTCTCTGAGATCATTAAAGGGCTCTTCTCTGCTGCTCTTCCAGCCTCCTTTTCCTCTTCTTCCTGCACTGCTTTTCTTTCTTCCTCACTTTCTCTTTGCAGAACTTTCTTTGAGGTTTTTCTCCTTCTGCATGTTTTCTTTCATTGTTGCTCATAATTTTTATTTTATTTTCCTCTCCAGTTCTTCCCGATCTTTCCGCATTTGTTCTTTCTTATCTTTACCATTTTCAAACTTCTTCCTCTTTGTGATCTGAAACAACTCATTGGTGTAATGGTTTCCTCCATTCTTTTCTTTGATTTTTCTGATCTTTTTGAGCAGCGCTCTCCTCTGAGAGTGATCAGAGAGCCTGTTGTTAAAAACGTGGTACTGGCCCTTACATTTGGCTATAAGCTCCTGCAGGTTTCTGTTTTTACTCAAGAACTCCTCAATAGGTTTATCTTCAAGCAGGTCACCATGGGTAAAGAGAATCATGCAGTATTTATCTGCGTCCTCTCCAAAGATTTTCTGAATCTCCTCCACCGACTTCTTTTCGTCATCTTCGTCGTCGTCATCTTCGTCTTCGTCATCATCGTCGTCATCATCTTCGTCGTCGTCATCTTCATCGTCATCTTCGTCGTCATCTTCATCGTCATCTTCGTCGTCATCTTCGTCGTCGTCATCTTCGTCGTCGTCATCTTCGTCTTCTTCGTCGTCGTCGTCATCTTCTTTTTCAACCTCATCGTTGTCATCTTCTTCTTCTTCAACCTCATCGTCGTCATCTTCTTTTTCAACCTCATCGTCGTCATCTTCTTCTTCTTCTTCCAGGTCGATGACAATCAGAAAGACATGGGGTCCAGGAGAAGCATAAATAATACACTGGGCGATATTTTTACGTGTCCTCTTTTCACCAGTATCGGTGTTAAACAGCTCTGGAGTGTCTATGACAGAAACCTTCTGTCCGTGCACCTCTCGAGACTCCTTAGAGCACTGCTCGGTCACAGAGGAGATGTCAAATACTTTCTTTCCCAGGATGTTGTTTCCTGATGAGCTCTTCCCAACTCCGCTCTTCCCCACCATCACGATTCGGATCTCTTCATTATTGTAAATGGTTGGTCCTGATTGGATGAAAGATAAAGAAGGAACATTAAATGCCAGGTTTTGAATACCAGATCTTATCCAATTGTTCAGTTCTTTTTTTTTTTTTTTTTTTAAACTCTATTTGTCCCCATGGGGTAATTAGCGCACCAAGCGTCCGACCACAGGAGCAGCGAACTGCACACACCCTAACTGAGCAGGGGGAGCAATTCAGGGTTAAGTGTCTAGCCCAAGGACACATCGGACATGTTGCTCGCAGTAGGGGATCAAACCCTCAACCTTCAGGTTGAGAGACAATGACTCTACCCACTGAGCACAGCCGCCCCTAGTTCGTCTCTTTGCGGCGTTTCCATAGACTAATCCCGTGAAAGATTCCCAAATAACCGATCCTTACCGTCCCACTTTTTGGGACCGTCGGGTGCAAAGAATGTGGAGCCGACCTGAAAAGGTGGAGCTAAACACTGCAGTCCTCTGATTGGGTGAAAGAATCGTCACTTCCCGTGTTTAAAGCATTGACTGTAACACAGCTGATTGTTTACGTGTGTATTTCTCCTCGCCGCACACAGCCTTCTCTGAAACCATCCCCCCTACCTGGACACCTTCACCCAGTAAAAAGAGCATTCTGTTTTGTGTTGCGCTGCCCCCGTTGCTGTCATAATTTTTTTCGTTTTAAGAACCTCTCTATTACGTTCAGACCTCTATTACGTTCAGACCTCTCAGACCTGGACCCATGATACATTAAGCATTGTGGTTCAGTATATTTTTCAACTAGGATTCGAAATATTAAAATCAACATATAGAGCTTCTGTAAATTTACATGTAAAAGTGGGCGTGGCCATTTCTCCACCAAGGAGTTGTTTTTTTTGGAAAACAAATGCAAATTGCAGGGGATTCAGAATCCCAAAGAACCTCTAGTTTGACCCCTCAACAAGCTACCAAAAGCAAATTTTTAAATTTTCATCAATAACTTTATAGTACCAATAAGGTACTATTCCAGGTACCCCAACTTTGAGCCGTTCTCACAGATTTTCCTGCAGGAGTTGGATTTAAATGTTTTTATGTCTTATAAGACACCTTTATAAGACACCACGTTTGTGAAGAAATCTATTGGTAAGGAATTTATTCCCAGATTTTTGCAATATTTCCTTATTAAATCTACACCTACAAACTAAATTCTGTTATAATTTAAAGGTGCCATAAGTAACGTTCAAAAATACTGCGTTTGTAGTGACACCACATGGCCGTCAGGTGAACTGCACCAGTGACCTGCTGCTCGCTCGTCCTATGTCCTTGTACGTACACAAACAAGCATCAACATCGCCCCTGAAACACTGGATGTTTATCAGCATATTATGTCCAGAGGAGGTCAGAGGTCAGACACGTCAGAGTCTGTGTGTCTCATTCTGCCTGACAGCAGGAGTGTGCGCTGAGTGTGTTCGCCTGTGAGAGCTCTGAGGACGGATGGAAATGTGTGGAAGGCGGCCTCTGGCTGTGCAGGTGAAAACTGAGATCATGTGATGAGTTTGTAGTTTGTTGATTTCTGTGAGCTGAGTGGAGTGAGGAGGACGATGAGAAGGCAGATACAATAAGAACTGTAAACGGTGATGAAGGGCCAGAAGCACGCCGTGCATGTTGGGGTGTGTTGTGACCGCAGGAGTCCAACAGCGAGGCCTTACAGTTTAATTTGTGTAAAAGTGAAAGTTTAACAGTACACCAAGGCCACGCCCTTTTGTGTAGAATCGCACAGAGCACAATGTGGGATCGTAAACATGTCTAGAACACACTGACTATGAGTTTGTGATGATCGGATGAGCAGAGTCTCTGGGAAGTTCAAATAGGAAGCCTGAAAATGCAAAATTGGGTCATTTTTTTATACATTCAAAAAATGATGGCGGACTTCCTGTTGGGTTTTGAATATGGGTGTCAGAGGATTTTATGTAGGTCCTGACATGGTTAGCATATCTAAAAATGTTCATACATGTCAGAATAAAATCTCTTGAGGGGGGGCCTTTGAAAGAATTTCATTAGTGTACACTGAGACATCAACGTTTGACGGTATGCTGTGGCCACGCCCTTTAATGAAGAATCTTGGTTTCACATAACTTTGGATCGTAAACATGTCAAGAACAGACTGAAAACAAGTTTGTGATGATCTGATAGTGTGCCTCAGGGAAATACACTCAAATAAGTATCCTGTGAAACCTGAATTTGAAGCATTTTTCTTGTATTCAAAAAATATGGCAGACTTCCTATAAGGTTTTGAATATAGGTGTAAGAAGATTTTATGTAGGTGCTGACATGGTTAACTCATAAACATTGTCATGTATGTAGGACATAAAAACCTCCCTGGGGAGGCATTTTGGAAAGGTTAAAAGGGGTACGCCGAGACATAAAAGTTTGACCGCTGTGGCCATGCCCTTTGCCCAAGCCCAGCACAGTTTAGCAGATGGCTGTTCCGTCATGAGCCCGGGTCTGCTGAAGATTTCTGCCTGTTAAGAGGAAGTTTTTTCTTGCCACGCTATGACGGATTAAGCTGGGCTCTTGTAATATATCCATCAGTAAGGTCCTTTACCTGCTTTTTGTAAACATAACAATGAGCATGGTCTTGTTACCTGCTCTTTTGTTAATGTTAACAGACAAACAGTAAGGTCCTTTACCTGCTTTTGTAAAGTGTCTCGAGATAACGCCTGTTATGAATTGACGCTATATAAATAAAGATTGATTGATTGATTGATTGATTGATTTGATGAAATAACGTGAAGAGCACAAGTTGAGATCTTCAACATGTCTCGAACACACTGATGCTGAGTTTATGATCATCGACTGAACCCCTCAGACAAGTTGGTTCAAATAGGTAACCTGTGAAACGCTAATTTGAAGCATTTTTCTTGCATTCAAAAAAAATTGGTGGACTTCCTGTAATGTTTTGACTTTCATTGTGAGGGATTTTATGAAGGTCCTGACATAGTTAAATGTGCATAAAAAATGCCACTGAGCCATTTAGCCACACCCACTTATTATACCCACATGATCATGTGTGTGACGTTTGGTGAGTCTACGACTATATTAAGCCCCTCAAAAAAGTACTTCCTGTTTGCAGAGAACGACACGTCTGTATGGGGAAAGTGTTTGACGTTTGAGCTTGAAATGGTCGTATGGCCTCAGTGTTAGGACGGTCCACACCCGTTTAGAGGAGGATACAATGTACTTTGTAGCTGTAGCTAGTGCTAATTCAGAAGCAGTGACTTCCTACTGTCAACAGATGGCGCTGTGAGTAATACAGAAATTTGAAGCATGGATATGTTCAAGGCAGACCCTGGATTGTGCATCACCAATTTGGGTGATTTTTGAATTCAGCATGGCAGACATGCATTTCAGCATTTTACAAATATACAAAAATATAAAATTTTTCACCGGAGCCGATGACCTTGACCATTTTGGTGAGTTTTTGTTCACGTTCAGTCACTCAAAAAATGACTGCAGAGTGGCGGAAGAATGAAAACACTATTAAGGGATACAATAGGATCATTCACACTTGGTTTACCTTCAGGAGGTCCAGAGGTTTTAATGGCTCCGCTGACCTGATTGGCTGGTCCAACACCTACAGAGGTCACTGCTCTGCACCTGATCATATACTCTGTGTTTGGACTCAGATCACCCACTGTGACCTCTCCAGGTTTTGATGCTGTCTGTTGTTTCCATCCTTCCTCTCCACTGACACAGAACTCAACAGAGTAGGAGGTGACGCTCTCTGATCCAAACTTTGGTGGATCAATCTTCAGTCTCACACTGTTGTGGTTTACGTCTCTGACTGTGACTGTTTCAGGCTTTGAAGGCGGCTCAAAGTTCTTTGTGACAAGACGGTTTTTTTTATAAAGGTAGATGCTCAAACCTTCCTGTTTCTCATTTGTTATTCCCACTGCCATGAACTTAATGTTCTTGTTCTCCTGGTTGGCCTCTGCAAAGTCACTGAACACTTCTGCTTTTTCCCACATGACATCTGCTACTTCTGTAGAAGCATACCATTGTTCCTTCTCTATATCCTGAGTCTGTGGATCTTCAGGGTTTTCTGGTTTTTGTCTTAAGTAATCTGACAAAGCTGAGAGGTACGGTTCATTGATTCCCAGTGAGGTGAAAACAAAACACACAGCATGCTCTGTTCTTCGACTTTCTTTGTAAAGGTCATTCTCAGATGTTACAACCTTTGTGTTCTTCATCATCTCTGTTAAAGACAATAATGTGTCGATCTCTGTCTCTTTACAATCCATCCACTCATTCAGGTTTTCACTGTTGAATGGAGAAGAATGTATTTTCCTCAGGACATCTGCGAGCACAGCCTCCTCTTCTCCTCCTCCTCGGATCGATGGAAGTTTCTTTGCCAGAGTTTGTTGGAATTCTAGTTTGAACTCAGAGCACCTACTTTTAAAAGTTTTAATCTTTTTGCTGATCTGTGGGAACTGCTGTGCTGTGGTGGTTCTCAGTGCATCGTTACACCTCATTTCCAGCTCACTGAGGTCCTCCAGGACACTCTGTGATTCTTGAACTAAACCTTCACTTATCTGACGTACAAGTTTAGCAGCAGTAGAATCTAACATTGTCAGAGGCAGCAGCCAGACCTTTACTGGTACTGCGTTTTCTCCATTGGCTCCCAGCAGTTTAGGCAGACTTTGGTAGACTTGTACTGCTTCCTGGAAAGATGTTGGAGTTTTCTCAAGAGAAAAGTCTCCAAAGAAACTGCAGGAGAACTTGTCAACACTAGCTTTGTCCTGTTCATCCATTTTCAGTGAACCGTCACCCTCGATAGAAAGAAAAGGAAGTTTCTTGATCGCTAGCTTCAAGTTTCCCTCAATGTGTTGTTGATCTTCTTTTTGAGAAACTTCACGGTCAAAGACAAAGAAGGCTTGTGCCCCATAAAGAATCGCTGTGACTACATGTGTTGCTAAACCTTTCTCAAAAACATTCTGGTGCTTCATATTTCCTGTTCCAAGATGATTCATCGACAGTTCCCTGACCTTTGTAGTTGCTTTGTACTTCAGTGTTACTCTGGCTTGGTTTTTGGAAGTCTTGCTGTTGTTCATGTATTTGGCTGATCCACCAACCTCTACAAGTCCCCCCAAGAAACTTGCCTTCAGTGATGCTTTAACATCGAGTGCAGAGGATTTATCCTCAATAGATTCAGAGGCAACTATCTCAAATTCATTATATTTCTGTGGTCGTTCTCCAACATCCTTCATCAGGTCACCACGGTCCCACAGGGTGATTCCTGCAAAAGAAGAAGCAATAATCAAGTTCAGCTTTTAGGACAGTATAACAGGACAAGCAGTTATGACCCAGTGTTTCCCCAACCATTATATTAGTGGCCAACGTCAACAATGTCCCCCCCAGACCCCCTTTGATGGTCAACTTAATTTTGTTTAATTTTACTTTCTATATAGCATCAGATCAAAACAGAAGTTTTAAGAATACCTTTCCTATATAACAGGTCTGTACCTTGTCCTTTTATTAAACAAACTAAATATCCTTGTGTTGATTGATTGAGTTAACTTTCATTTGTCAAAGGGACCATATACAATATTAAACCTAAATGTTGCCATTTGATGTATTGCACCAGTTAGCTTAGAGCTAGCTTACATCTGTCTCTACATGGTCACATGTTTACAATTATCCTCTGCTCTCTGCATCGTGTAAGGAGGAGTTTCACCCTGATACACGCACACAGGTGAGCAGATTCACCAGCAGACGAGAGCAAAACATAGAAAATATAAAGAGCCAATGAGGCAGGAGTTTGAGTTGTGTGTCAAGTTGTGTCTCACTGATGCCCATGCAGTAATATTAAGAGCGTAACAACCATCAAATAATACAGTCGTCCTCTTAGTTGACTTCAGACTTTTCTGTGTGTGTCACTCTGCTGTCACTCTGGGGATGCACTGTGGGCATGATGCATTCAGGGGCGCTCAGATACGAGAGATAAAGCAACAAAAGCTAAGCTGGACAGGAAATTTCACTATAAAATAATTATTCAGTTGTTATATTGGCTGCTGTCATTAAAAGAAAAACATGAACACCATCCTTTAAGTGTCTGGATGGTTCCCCCCCCCGCCAGAACTATATACTGTATTTAAGGGAAACACTGGGACAACATACATGGAAATGTTATTGGATGTTATTATTTAATCATTATATAATTTAAATCTCAGTCTACAGTACCAGGCACGAGTAAGTCTTTGCGGCAGTCGTACAACATCCCGAGGCTGAAAGGCCGACCGAGAGCCGCCACCTCCATCGTCTCACCGGCTTCAGAGGCCATTCCTTGGTCTTAACTGCACAAAATACACTACAGGAAAATAGTTTTTTTTTTAATCACCACAGCACAGATCTTATTGGACCATTTCAAGTGGAAATCTATTTCATGACTCGAGGTGGCCGATATATGAAAAACATCTATATATCACACGTTTTTTTCACAGAGATCTTAAAACAATGTTTGTCAAGCAGATCATCAGCAAGAAGTAACGCTCATTCTGGGAAAGTTCAAAACATCTAAAGACTCTTTAGAAACAACCTGACCCACATTAGCAAATGTACTGAAACGCTGCCTGTGCTCTTTTAATTCAAGCAGGACGCTGAGACAGCAATAAATGAATGAAAAGACACGGAGGATGACCACAAAGATTTACAAAGCTGCCACATAGAGACATAACAACTAGAATCAAGAAAACTGCCAAAATCATTCATTATAATGGAGCTTTGGTTGTGCATTTCCTCAGTAATTAACACTACGTGTCTGCAAGATGCATAAAACCCCTCGGGGAAGAGTAGAGCTGTATGGTGACAAGAAACACCAGAGAACTGTACACAACAATGGTGAAAAGTTTGGAAACCAACTTAATCGATAAAGTCCTTAACTACCCACATCTGCATGATGTTTTGTTGTTGTTAAACAGCAACAAACATGCGTGCCTCAATAACTGTTGAGAGATTGTTTGTTCATAAGTCGACGTGGAAGCTTTTAGAAACAAGTTTGAGAACGTTACATCCGTGCTCGGTGGAAAATGATGGATAAACGGAGTAAGGACAGTGATGATGGGTTGTTTTGTCCACCGGTAATCAGACGTGTTTGTTTACTTATACAAATCAATGTTTTCTACTTCTGTGTTTTACACGGTCTGATGTTGTGTTACCTTGTGAGCTCCCTCTAGAGGTAACAGACGTTGTGCAACTGCAAGTATGTGAACGTTAATCTTCTCGACGCAGCCGTTTGTTTACATGTATGTGAAGTTCAACAGCAAGTGTATTTGAGCCTTTACTAATAACTTTGAGTAAAAGTGAGCCAGGGCGTGCGGATGTGGCTCAGTTGGTGGGATCAGTCATCTCTGAACCAGAAGTCAAAGGTCAAAAGTCAAAGGTGTCTTACAGAAAATACAGAAACAGAGAGGATGAAGAGAAATACACAGACAGCGAGGATGAAGACAAACTACTTCATTGGAACTGCTGATTAAATTTGATGGGCTGTATGAGGATTGAGAACTGGAGAATGAACAGTACCAATTAATTTATATGGCTGCTAAATTCTGAACACAATGAGGAGTGTCTGGATTTTGACCTATGTGCAAGGTGTGACGATAACTGTTTATTGACTCTCCTTTGTCCTGATGCCATACAGTGTCATTAACTTTAATATGTAACTAGACAAGGGATAAGAACAGTTATCTGTTAGAACACAGATAAGAAGGGTGTGGAGGTCTGATTATTTCAGCAAACAGATATCCACATATAAATCCAGATTTCTTATTGTTCTGGTTTCTAGTTGTTGTGTCAGTATAATTCAGCAGGATTTGGTGGCACACAGGAAACATGTCCTGATTTGAGCAACAGGTGTAACATTGGATGAAATGCAATCTAGGGACCCTTCAGATATCACCTCAGTTAATCTTTTTGTTAAAACCTAAAGTCAGCCACTGTGCATGAACATGGACAAGTATTTCTAAATCATTGTCAGACAACAGCCAGGGAGCTTGAAGACAGTAAATCTGACACACATACTTTCTAACTTGGATTGTCTTCTTGGTCATTAAAGAAGTATAAACAGATAATTTAACTTTACGCAGATGACACTCAGTTATATCTTCTTGTCACTTAAACTGATTCTTAAGTGTAGTTTGCTCACTAAATTGCTTTGAAGACATAAGGTGTGGTTTGCCTAAAATCTAACATTGATAAGAATGAGACATTTGGATTTAGCAGACACAATCTCACAGATGTTTGAATGGAAAACAACATTAACGTCATTTAATCTAAATAAAATGCAGCAGACATTCAGGAGTATTTACATTCCAAATCTAAAATGTTAAAGCCCAACACAAGAACTATCTAAGGTTTGATTGGGCCAACAGCTGACCTGTAGGAAATCATGGATTTCTGTAACTTGATCGACACCTACCTTTCTGTTGAAGCAGTATTTCTGAGAACGGCTGCGCCCTCAAATGTCCGTGCAGCTCTGACAGATGTTCAACAAACTTTTGTGCATCAGAAAGCTATCGCAACTCTGGACCTGCAGAGAGAAGAAAAGGCAAACTTAATGGAACCTGAAAACACGATATTTGGTTCATTACAACAGTTTAACTCTACTTATTCTGCTCTGTGTGGAACTTAGAGACAAATAAAAAACACATCAGTGTACTTACAGTAGAAAGGTGTGTGATCCTCTGAAGATGTTCTACGATTTCTGCCTTTTTATTGGCTCTGAGGATCAAACTCCACCTGATCGTTAATCAGTGTAATAAAAGATGAGACACCAGTTGATTTCTCAGAAATGGTTTGACTTGTAGTCACTGACGTTGGAAATGACGTATGCACAAAAAAACATATATATATTCCAATCCTGCTCAAATTTTGTGACGTAACTCTTTCCAAAGTGAAAAGGTCAGAGCCTGTAGGTGAGGATCAGGGCTGTAATGTTGGAGTTGGCTGGTCAGTGTTATTCAGGTGATGTTGGTAAGAATACCAGTGAAGCAGTTTTCTTCCTCTTTGGGACTTGAATTTTGCTCTACAATTGTTCTGCACCTGTGATCAATTGACTTATATTCTCTTTTATTGAGCTCTAGTCATTCACTGTGAGAATAGCACTCTTTTGTAGGATTTGTATTATTTTGTAATCTCTGTGTTTAATCAATTGTGTTATTATAAAATAAAAGGAAACCTTCCATTGTAAGGACTTTCCAACAAAAACCCTTTTCCTTTTAGATCTTATATTTTCCTCTTGTTGGACCACGACGGACCAAAGGGACAGAAGACTAAGGTAAGAAGCTTTTTGTCCCCATTGTTCCAATACCAGAGAGGAAAACATAGACTGGGGAGGGACACTCTGCTTTAAAGTGGTTAGGACCCACTAGGGTGTGAGAGACCCAAGGAGAGTCCCCTCCAGGTAACGGCTGCGAAAGAGGCCTTTCCAGTATTAACAGCCTATGATCTGACCATAGAGGGGAATGACTTCAAAACTGTAATAACTCAATAACTTTAAAGGTATAAAAGCTGAATAAACTGTGTATTTCTTTAACCGCTCCTAATAACCAATAGTGATGTTCTAGTTCAAGGCAGCAGCCATATCTTTATGAAAGGCAGTTATTGGTCCTCCTGACGAGATTCACACTCGGCCCAGACCGACCAATCAAAGTGAGGCAGGGTCGAGGTTTCAAGGTCAAGTAGGACATAAGAGCAACAAACTAGGATATTAAAATAATTCCTAAAAACGCCAACTGCTGAGCCGAGATCCCCGCGCTCTCACAACACATCCAGTACTGTTAGCATATTCTAGCCTCATCTGTTATTCGCTAATGATCCCTTAATCTACTAGTTTAGTGAGGGATAATCCACTAACATGCTTTAATTCACATGTTAATGGGTTTAGATATGATAATAATAATAATACTATCCAATATGATTGTTTAAACGTCTTACCACTGAAAAGTGGATCACAAACTGTCCACTCTGCTCCACTCATAGTACTGCAAAAGTCAACTGCTCACTTTGGGGAACTAATGTGAGGCTCCATGAACTGGCATTGCTGTGTGTGTGTATATATATATATATATATATATATACACATACACACACACACACACACACACACATACACAGTCCCTTGGCGTGAACAGAGCTGTTGTAACTGTCTCTCTAAACTGCACTGGAATCAACACTTAATAAAATCACATTTCTCCAATCATAGAGCTCTCTCTTTTTGTGTCTGTGAATGGATTTACAGTTTTCTCTCCTCAGACTTCCTTTTTCTCTTTTGTATGTTTCTCTCACACAGACTGTCACCATGCTGTCTTTACAGAGACCTGAGTATAGACTTGTTTGTCTTGCGAGTGTAGAACTCTGTCATGTCTAGACCCGGACTACATCTGTGTATTAATTAGATATCATTTATAAATCTCTGCCAGGTCTGGAGGTCTTAGTGCATGTCCAATGAGCCTCTGCTTCCAGAGGTATATGGCACCCTCTTGTGGTGGTTTTATTTATAGGACATGTTTTGGGTTGTTTAACAGGTGATAATGACTTTTATTGATTTCACCACATTTTCCTGAGGAAGATCTCAGAGATCTGCGTTAAATTGAATTGGGAGTTGTGCAGTGTACTTACCTTTTTTTCTAAAAATATATGCAACACCACAACAAAATACAAATGTAAACAAAATGTGCTCACAGAAAAATCTGTCAATATTACAGTGTCAGTTATCACAGTAAGAAACAAAAAGTAGTCCAAGTTAAATAAACCGTTTCATACAGCAGATATTTCATTAATCAATATAGACGTGAATATTTTCATCTCTCAAGAAGAAAAATACATTTCATAATAAATTAGGTGTTTATTCTGTATCATTATATCCACTAGGTGAACATAGGAGATCTTTAAATGTCCTACATAAAATTTGAAATCATATTAAATCATTGTAACTTACCTGTAAAGTAGCTCAGAGCTCAGTGGTAATGGACAGAGTCTCTCTCTGTCCCCTGTAGTGTATCAAACTGTATGCAAATGGGAGAAGTATCCGAGTGCTGTACTCCAGGTAATATCCATAGCTGTGATCCTTGTCCTTGGACTTGAAAGGTGATAGTCTGGTCAAAGGCCTCTGAACATCAATTCCATTCAATTTCACTCTTGGGGTAAGGATTCGATTGAGAATTGATTTTCGATTTAAAGCAATACTGGACTCATTGATCCAAGGATTCAAAGTCTATGTATGCATTAGTTCATGCTCCAGGTTTGCCAACCTATAAAATACAAAAGGTTTGAATGACAGATTGAGAAAACATAATGAAATGAGTATTTATTCATTTCATTATAGAAACTGTTAGATAGGTCGTATCTTTTATCAGGGTCACTTTGGAGTCTCCGCTGTGATGGTGATGAGCTGTACTGGGTTTTACTCAGAGCTGTTCCTAATACTCAGCCCTAAATCCAACCAGATACGTGTTTGACCCGTCATCGCTCCATTAACGCAGCAGAGCTGGAAGGGTTCTACTTGATTCAAAGTGTGTGCCTTCACCATAGACTGTAAATATTCATGTTTGAAGCCTGAGTGTCCACCTGCATTGATCTCATTTGTTCCAGACTGAAGGTTGTCACTTGGCTTTCACTGGCTCTGCTGTGCAGCGTCTCAGCTCTGTCAGTCCGCAGCCACCTGTAGCAGATACACAAAGCTTATTGTTGTCGGATGCTGGAGCACAGCAATGAATCACAGAACAGATCAAGGAGGTTTGGCTTTGGCTGTTCAGATCAATGACTGTATGTTCTTTGTTATTCTGATTTATACCACATACATCGTATTATCATACGCTGTCCAGACTGTACAGTAATCTATAATTACAGCACGCTCTACATATCTGGTGGAAGTTCTGGGTAACTCACTGAATATACAAATTAAGAACATCTCTCAGTATAACTCAGGACCGTTCACATGACGTTACAGTTTAGCTTTGATCACAATTTCTCCTTGTCAAAAACAGTTTCAATATTTAAATAATATTGAAAGTACAGTTAAAAATATTGTGTAACATTACAGCTCTTATTAGGTGCACAAATAAGCAGTATTAACAAGTACATTTAAATGTAAAATGAAGTTAGTTTACCTGTTTGTTGGGCATCATCATCGTCAATGTCTGGAACTGGTGTTGTAGCATCAGCGACTCCTGCGTTTCTATTTGGTATTTATCTTTTTCACTTCTATTTTTCTGATGTTGCTGGTGTTGATTTAGAATTAAGTTTAGCAGCAGCGCTACAAGCATCACTATACTGCTCATAATTCTAATAAATCACATTTTGACATTTTTTGATAGTAAGTTTGTTTTGCATTTATGTTTAACATAGTTTAGGTTATAATTTAGATCTTACAGTAAGAAACCACACAAAGTAATAAAAGATAAAGATTAAATAAACTGTTTTATACAGCAAATAGGCTATTTCATATACTGTATCAATACAGATGTGAATCTTTTAATCTCTCAGGGAAAATAATATGTTTAATGATGAATCAGGTGTTTATTCTGTATCTTTATGCCACATGGTGACTGTAGGACATATTTAAATGTACCAAATAATTTTTTTAATCATATTTAATCATCTTTACTTACCTTTAAAGTAGCTCAGGGCTCAGTGGAGTCCCTCTCTGTCCTCTGCAGGGAGTCAAACAATATGCAAATGAGGCGAAATTTCCTCCATTTTAAATGTCATTGACAGCTCTTTTTACCGACCACACACAACAACAAAAGTCCTGTACATGTTAAAAACAACTTACCGCTTGTTTTTTATCATGTTTGAGGCAGAAAATATCCCAACTGAAGAAGCTAGCTTAAACATCAAAGAGGGAGAGAATGACAGAACGTCTGTCCGACTCTCGGCGGGAGTTTTGCTGCCTTCAAGGTCTCCTCGGAAACATCGGACGTCCCTGCTGTACAGCCGTAATGACGCATTCAAGTCCTCTGGATGAAAAAACAGCAGCACACATGGACGCTAGGAGTAAGCTTTTATGTTTTCGTTGCTGAAATTTCACTCTGTGACGTGGCTGCTGCATGTTTCCTTCATTTCTGATCACAGAGGAAGATCACTCATTTAAATAAACATTGTGGAAAAAGGTTTTGGTATTAATACTTTACATTTAATAACTCTGGACATAATTACAAAGCGTGACCTTCATATTTTTAATACACACACACACACACACACACACACACACACACACAAACAGGCTAACTCTCTCATATTAACGGGATTTGTGTAAAAAAATAAACCTGATTAAACATGAGAGTGACAATATGACTCTACAGCCTGAAGGCAACAGACAACATGCTCATTTTTTTTTATCACTTAAAGGTTTTCAGTAAAACGTCAAAGTATAGCAGCTTAAATGTGACAGGAAATCATTACTCTGATATGAAAACAACGATCTCTAAACGTCTCCTCCTTCTCTGAGCACTCATAACTTCTTGATTTGAATCTGCTGTAAATGACCGCAGTATCATGTGGTGCAACACTTCTTCCTAGCAGGCAGTTCGTCAGAGGCAGCCCGGGCCCAAATTCGGGCTAAAAATTGTCCAGTGTGTAGCAATCCAAAGTTTATGTTAACTTTCCTCAAATAAGTTCTTATCAAGCAGCAGTAATGTCCAAATGTCCAACTTTACAGATGCAGTTCCTCCAGTGTCCACTAGAGTCTGTCTCCTGAAGTGAGTCAGTCTCCATAGAGCTCTATGTTAAAATGTCCAACTTTACAGCTGCAGTTCCTCCAGTGTCCACTAGAGTAAACACCATATCCTGATTATGATCAGAACCAGGATCAGGCTCATAACCCGGGATACTCAAGTCCATGTCAACACACTTCATGAGCATGCTTGATGGATGGGTAGCGATAGCCTCCTAGCTAACATCTGAAGCCCGGGCCTGGATTCATCAGCCATCGGCTTTTGGAGCAAACTGAAAACTAAGTTATTGGACCTGGGGGTCAGATAATCGAGCTTCCTTCCAAGAAATGGCGGGTATTTAGGTGTAAAACAAATGACGGATGACCTATGTTTTTACTAACCACGGAGCTTGGACTCTCGCTCATTGTTATCACTAGTGTCACTACCCCTTATTATAATAAATTATTGTTATTGTTTATTTGGCTCTGTTCCATTGTTGTGCATTTGGGTCTTATTCTGAACCGTAACAGACTCTGCACAGATAAGGCGCTGTGGTATTGATAACATTTTGATTAAGATGATCGGGGGACGTTCACGAGTGAAATCAGTTGGTGTGTGGTGTGTTGATGTTGCTGTGTGGCCGCACACCACACACTGTACAACCAAAACTGTAAAACCACAATGTTCCACTTCCTGTTTAATCATCAGTACAAACGAACATTCAGTTCAACTTGAATGTCCCTGAATGAAAATAGTTCTGGAATGAAAACCAACCAGTTGAGACTAAGAAGGAAATAAATCTGTTTAATAACTTGAAAACAAACATGACACATTATCAGAGACTCACCTCGCAAAGCTTAAGGTGAAAGATGGACTGTGGTCTCCTCGTATATACCCCCTCCGTGTTTTCTCCTCGTCAGCTCCCCGTCCAGCCTTACCTGCCCTCTCGTGTCCTGTCGTCTCCTCGTCACTTTGGATTCACCTCACGCCTGCTGGAATTGGGTTTTTGGATCGTCACCTGGATTTTTGTCTGCACTGCCAACCACAGAGCTTGGACTCTCGCTCATTGTTATCACTAGTGTCACTACCCCTTGTTATAATAAATTATTGTTATTGTTTATTTGGCTCTGTTTCATGGTTGTGCATTTGGGTCTTCTTCTGAACCGTAGCAGAATAATCTGGCCAAACATGGACCCAGCCGACCGGGAATAAGATGCTAGCTTTAGCTCCCTGCAGTTTGCTATTTCCTCTTAGGGAATCATGCTCGAGCAGCATGATCAGGTCCTTCGCGGCATGGTTGAGTCACTACAGGTGATCACAACAAGTCTCAATCGAGTTGAGGCTCAGTTAAACCCCGTCCAACCAGTTTCTGTCATGTTGATTACAAACGCTTTTCCCCGTGGCTAGTAAAGATACCGGTGATCTTTAAAGGTCAACACTTACCTCCTGAGGTCCACGCCGCCTCCTTAAGACAGGCTCAAAGCCTTTGTGGTGTGAGGGGCTTTTTAGAGAAAAGTTGCCTACCTCAGTGGACAATTAACATCTAATAAAAAAAATCAGTCAGAAATTATTTGTAAAGTTTTAGAAGATTTATTGAAAAATCAAAAAGGGAAAAATCTGACAAAGTCTTTTAAAATTCAAAC
Source organism: Symphodus melops (assembly GCF_947650265.1). Classification (NCBI taxonomy): domain Eukaryota; kingdom Metazoa; phylum Chordata; class Actinopteri; order Labriformes; family Labridae; genus Symphodus; species Symphodus melops. The sequence goes on along the minus strand of NC_136697.1, from coordinate 28,759,473 downwards.
ACAAATCAAGAAAGTAAAATGTAAAAATGAAGGTAAAAATAAAAGATTAAAACTTTGAACCCGAGTTTGTGGACACTTTAGTCCCAAAAAGTGAATTTTAAGAATCAGAGTGACGTGGAGTCTTTTAGTGAGAGTAAAAAAAGCCTCCTGATCATCGTGTCAAAGTCTTTTAAAACCAAACTGTCTCTTTGTCCAAAACCTTGAAAAAAACATCAACGATGCAGCTGCATCAACTTCAGAATTTGCAGAACTTATCAAATGACAGGTTTGTATCACCATCGGTTCAGGATTATATAAAAGATGCAAACATGAATAATATGTGAAAGCAATAAAAAGCAGACATGATTATACGATAAACAGATTAAATGGTAATAAATGAAACAAACTCAGATATGGTAAAAACAAATTCAATAATTACAAACAACTTTATGATCTTTAAACACCCAAAAATAATAATTACGTTAAAATAAGAAGGAAAAATCACAAATTCAATACCAAAGTTTTCTGAGCTTATAAAGCTGCAGACTTGTTGACACAGGTTTTAACATTTTTCAGAAATGACTTGATGGTTCTAGTGAAGAAAGTGGTCGGACATTTAAATTGGACTCTTGATTTCATACATATTTGTAATTGTCCTTTTTCTTGGTTATAAAGGAAATGTCAACATTCAGCTCGATTGCTCCTCTGTCCCCTGCTGGTCTGTTTTCACAAATCGTTTCCTGCCAGAGCTCGCTTGTATATCTACACTGATGATGCTCGTAGCTGGTTTAAAAAAGCAACCATGGCCTCCACTTGTAGGCAGCGTTTGTTTATGTCTCATGAGGGCAATGGTGTCCATCCTGGTACTGTGGATGTTTTTGTTGTTTCTGAGATGACAACAATGATCCTCTTCCACATCTAATGACTTCTGTTTTGATATTAAGCATCTTTGCCTGAAAACGTCAAACTGAATCTATTCTTTTTCTTGTGATATCTGTCAGACATCGTCATGAGTCGTCTTTGAGCAGCTTTGTTGGCCATCCTTTTGCTCTGGTGTTTAAGGAGAATTCAGTTTAGTCTTTGTCTCTTGGTTGTAGTCACAGTGCTGCATTCTCAGGTTGAGGTTGTCTGTTATTGGTTGCTTTTGTTGCCTGTTTGAGCCAGATTAAAACCAAAGTCAGTATCTAGACTTTCGTGGGGTTTCTCTCCTCTGTTTACTTTAGCCATGATCTCTGCTTGTTCTCTTATCTTCATCAGGGACTGAACTCGTTTCTGCCAGCCTGGTTTGCCCTCAGATTTCTCTCCTTCAATGAGCGTGTCGATGTAGTCTGGAGTGGAGAGAGGATCTGGCTTCAGTGCGATCTCTTTGAGTCTGTTCAGACACTTTGCAGATCTCTGCATCAGTTCCTGTATCTCGTCCTGCACAGTTTTATATTCAGTCTTCAGTTTTCCAATCAATGCCTCAACAGGTGACTTGGCCTCTTTAGCTATGTCATACTTCTTTTTCAGTTCTGCAATCGTTTGTTTTTCTTTAACTTCTTTATACTCCCATCTGTATTTCATGCTGAAATGCACTTTCCAGAAACATTTACCTGGACACACTGTACAGTGTCCATCTGGTCCCATTGCACAACAGTTAATTTTGTCTTTGTCATCTGCAAAGGCACAATTATTATGACAGGTCACGTGACACTGCTGACAGTTGGTGAGGTGTACTCCAGTACCAGAAACATTTACCTGAAAAGGTTTCATGACAGTGATTTCAAACTCAAAGTTCTCATTTCTGCTGATCTCTGCCTCGAGCTCCTTCAGTTTTTCACCCTCAAGTTTGGCTAACCCAACTTTAACCTGCTCCTGCAACTTTTCAACTGAATTTTCGATCTGCTTTCTTTCTCTGAGGACCTCCTTTGTCAGTGTCAAGCTTTTAGTTTCTATTTGATTCAAAGCATCAAAGAACCTCTGCATGCTTTTTGTCCCCATGTTCCAGAACATCTCATCAAAGTTTCCCTCTTCATCATCATCACTTTTGCAGTCTGCAGCTGGTGATTTGTTTTCTGCAAACAAAGCTGAGTTATTGAATTTGAAGTGAATCGGCAGCCCGTCTTTTGTTTTTTGACACGGGACACCTGCAGTCTTGATCGCCTCCAGAACTAGTGGGCGCTGACCATCAGCAAACGTCACCAGAACCCTGATGTTTTCTGAGATGTCTTTGCCAAAGATTGAGAGCACAGAATCAAACACATATTTCTGTGTCGCTGTGAGTCGAGCTAAAGAGGCCTGAGCAACAAAACACACAGCATCAATCTCACTTACACCACGCTGTGAAGAGAAGAGATTCCTCAGCTGTTCTGTGATCTCCCTGTCTCTCTCTATGCCTCTTGTATCTCCAAACCCTGGAGTGTCAACGATGGTCACTGAGTAATCTATTTTAAAGCCTTCCTGGTGGTTGATTTTGTACACAGTGACTTCAGAGGTCTGGCTTTCACCTTGTGATCTGGACTCATCCTCTTCAATTAATTTAAACCTGAAATCATCCTTCCACTTCACTCCAACAATGTAGTTGATCATTCCATTGATCAGAGTCGACTTTCCTGATCCAGTTGCTCCCATAAGCATTATTGTTCGGATCTGTTTCATGTTTTCTCTTCCAAAGTTAAACCTGCGACATCCATCTATGTTCATGTCTTCTTTTTCCACACTCAGTTTATAAACTGAGGGTGAGGCATCTTTTATTTTTTTGCTTTTCTGTTTGAGTAATTCTGCAAGAGGATTGGTCTTTGTTGTGCAGACTTTCACAGCGATGCTCTCCTTGCTTCTGCCAGCTGCACCACAATCACTCAATCAATCGTACTCCACCATGTAGCTCAAAATGTGAACACGTTGTCCAAGCTCAGCAGGTTTCTTCAAGCTCACCGATATCTTACTTGAGTTGGTAGGAGTGCTGTAGGGTAAGGTTTTAATTGAACCGCGGATCTGATTGGCTGGTCCAACACCTACAGAGGTCACTGCTCTGCACCTGATCATATACTCTGTGTTTGGACTCAGATCACCCACTGTGACCTCTCCAGGTTTTGATGCTGTCTGTTGTTTCCATCCTTCCTCTCCACTGACACAGTACTCAACAGAGTAGGAGGTGACGCTCTCTGATCCAAACTTTGGTGGATCAATCTTCAGTGTCACACTGTTGTGGTTTACGTCTCTGACTGTGACTGTTTCAGGCTTTGAAGGCGGCTCAAAGTTCTTTGTGACTAGACGGTTTTTCTGATAAAGGTAGATGCTCAAACCTTTCTGTTTCTCATTTGTTATTCCGACTGCCATGAACTTAATGTTCTTGTTCTCCTGGTTGATCTCTGCAAAGTCACTAAACACTTCTGCTTTTTCCCACATGACATCTGCTACTTCTCTGAAAGCGTACCATTGTTCCTTCTCTACATCCTGAGTCTGTGGATCTTGAGGGTTTTCTGGTTTTTGTCTTAAGTAGTCTGACAAAGCTGAGAGGTACGGTTCATTGATTCCCAGTGAGGTGAAAACAAAACACACAGCATGCTCTGCTCTTAGACTTTCTTTGTAAAGGTCATTCTCAGATGGTACAACCTTTGTGTTCTTCATCATCTCTGTTAAAGACAATAATGTGTCGATCTCTCTCTCTTTACAATCCATCCACTCATTCAGGTTTTCACTGTTGAATGGAGAAGAATGTATTTTCCTCAGGACATCTGCGAGCACAGCCTCCTCTTCTCCTCCTCCTCGGATCGATGGAAGTTTCTTTGCCAGAGTTTGTTGGAATTCCAGTTTGAACTCAGAGCACCTACTTTTAAAAGTTTTAATCTTTTTGCTGATCTGTGGGAACTGCTGTGCTGTGGTGGTTCTCAGTGCATCGTTACACCTCATTTCCAGCTCACTGAGGTCCTCCAGGACACTCTGTGATTCTTGAACTAAACTTTCACTTATCTGACGTACAAGTTTAGCAGCAGTAGAATCTAACATTGTCAGAGGCAGCAGCCAGACCTTCATTGGTACTGCGTTTTCTCCATTGGCTCCCAGCAGTTTAGGCAGACTTTGGTAGACTTGTACTGCTTCCTGAAAAGATGTTGGAGTTTTCTCAAGAGAAAAGTCTCCAAAGAAACTGCAGGAGAACTTGTCAACACTAGCTTTGTCCTGTTCATCCATTTTCAGTGAACCGTCACCCTCGATAGAAAGAAAAGGAAGTTTCTTGATCGCTAGCTTCAAGTTTCCCTCAATGTCTTGTTGATCTTCTTTTTGAGAAACTTCACGGTCAAAGACAAAGAAGGCTTGTGCCCCATAAAGAATCGCTGTGACTACATGTGTCGCTAAACCTTTCTCAAAAACATTCTGGTGTTTCATATTTCCTGTTCCAAGATGATTCATCGACAGTTCCCGAACGTTTGTAGTTGCTTTGTACTTCAGTGTTACTCTGGCTTGGTTTTTGGAAGTCTTGCTGTTGTTCAGGTATTTGGCTGATCCATCTACCTTTACGAGTCCCCCCAAGAAACTTGCCTTCAATGATGCTTCAACATCGAGTGCAGAGGATTTATCCTTAATAGATTCAGAGGCAACAATATCAAATTCATTATATTTCTTTGGCCGTTCTCCAACATCCTTCATCAGGTCACCATGGTCCCACAGGGTGATTCCTGCAAAAGAAGAAGCAATCATCAAGTTCAGCTTTTAGACAAAGTGTAACAGGAGAAGCTGTTGGGACAACATCCATGGGAATGGTATTTAATGAAGTGATTCAATGATTTGAGAGGAAAAGATTTTTGAATTTAAATCTCAGTACTACAGTACCAGGCACGAGTTGGTCTTTGCGGCAGTCGTACAACATCCCGAGCCCGAAAGGTCGACCGAGAGCCGCCACCTCCATCGTCTCACCGGCTTCAGAGGCCATTGCTTGGTCTTAACTGGACAAAACGGACAACAGCTTGTTAAGATTGTTTGGTACATCATCAATCAATCAATCAATAATCCTCTATTCATCTCGCAAACAGAGAAATTCCAGTTTGTGCAGGGAGGGCACTGGTTTGTTGTGACTGGTATCGTGCTGACACTTGTTTCTTCCCACTCTCTCGCAGCAGCACACAGAGAGTGGGAGGGGGAAGTCATTTTAAGTCACAACACTTCTCTTAGTGGAGGAGTTGGCTTCCTCCTCTCCAGGTCTTTTACTCCGGCCTCACTGGAGCTCGAGCATTTTATCGAGGCGAGGTTGCTTTTAATGAAGGCAGGGTTCGACCTTTTTACTGCGGTTTTCATCAATGTGTACGCTCCAACAATCGGTGTAGAGAGGAAGCTGTTTTTACAAACAGTTAATGATGTTTTAAATGGCTGTGCCCCGGAGGATTTTTTATTCTTGGGGGGGGATTTTAACTGTACTGAAAATGCGTCTTGAGATTGCAACCATGCTGAGCCGCATCCAGTGTCCCAACACGTGCTGAGGCAGCTGGTCTGCTCTCACGGCCTGGTGGATGTGTGGAGAAGGATGCATGCAGACTGCCGTCAGTGCACATGGTCCCACCTCAGAGAGAGTAGGATCTCCTCAGCTAGGCTCGACCGTATTTATTGTTTTAAGCATCATTTTAATATTGTTAAGATGTGCAGTATTGTCCCTGCTGCTTTTACTGACCATGCTTTGCTTTTTGTCCCTGCTGCTTTTACTGACCATGCTTTGCTTTTATGTCATGTTTTTATTCAGAACATTTTACAGAGAAGCGCTTATTGGCATTTTAATTCAGTTTTAACGTTTGATAAACATTTTAGAGAGGTTCTTATTTATTTCTGGGATGTTTTTAGACAGAGGAAGGGAGAGTTTAGTTGTCTTAGGCAGTGGTGGGACCATGGTAAGACTGAGATTAAACTCCTATGTCAGCAGCACACCCTCAATGTCACCAGAGACATCACCAGATCTATGAAGGACCTGGAGACTGATATAGTGGAACTAGAAAGACTGAGCGAGTCCACAGCAAATCGAGGATATGTTGAAATCCTCAAAGTCAAAAAGCTAGCTTTAGCGGACCTGTTGGACGGTAAAGTACAGGGTGCACTGGTCAGGTCCCGGTTCCAGGCCATCGCAGAGATGGATGCTCCCTCTAGCTTCTTCTTCGGCCTGGAGAAGAGGAGCAGGCAGGGGCGAGTAATCCACTCACTTTTAGCAGACACAGGGCAAAATCTGACTGAGCCAAGCCAGATCAGGAGGCGAGCTGTCCAGTTTTACTCAAACCTCTACTCAAGCGAGTATGAGGAGGAGGAAGAACTGATGGAGGAGTTATGTGAAGGACTGCCTCAGGTCTCTGAGGAGACAAATAAACAGCTCAACAGGCCGATCGAGATGCAGGAGCTAAAGGCTGCACTGCAGGGCATGCAGGCGCGGCGTGCTCCCGGCATAGACGGCCTGTCTATCGAGTTCAACAAAGCCTTCTGGGACATATTTGAGAAAGACTTTATAGAGGTCTTCTATGAAAGTCTGACCTCTGGCTCTATGCCCATGTCCTGCAGGAGGGCCGTAATAACGTTGCTCCCTAAGAAGGGTCACCTGCAGGACATAAAAAACTGGCGCCCTGTGTCTTTATTGTGTGTGGATTACAAGCTCCTGTCCAAGGTCCTGGCCTCCAGGCTGGGGAGGGCTATGGAGCAGGTCATCCACCGGGACCAGACCTACTGTGTGCCCGGCAGGTCCATGGTGGACAATGTCCACCTCATTCGGGATGTTTTTGACGTCTCCAGCTCATTGGGCTGTAACACTGGTCTGATTTCTCTAGATCAGGAAAAGGCTTTTGACCGCGTTGAACACAGTTTCCTCTGGAAGGTTCTGGAGAGGTTTGGGTTCAGCGCTGGCTTCATAGTCCAGATCAAGGTGCTGTACAGGGATGTTGAGAGTGTGCTGAAGTTTAACGGTGGTCTGTGTGCTCCTTTTAGAGTGTGTCGAGGCGTCAGGCAGGGCTGTGCTCTGTCCGGCATGCTCTACACGCTCTCCCTGGAACCCCTCCTCCACAAGCTCCGCTGCAGCCCGCACGGCTTGCTTTTACCTGCTTTTAACACTAGCGTGGTTTTAAGTGCGTACGCGGACGACATCGTGGTTTTTATTGACGGCCAGAGGGATGCAGACCTTTTAATTAGCACAGTAAACAGTTTTAGCAAAGCATCGGCAGCGAGGCTGAATTGGTTAAAGAGTGAAGCCCTCGCTGTCGGTGAGTGGCGTGAAGGCCTCCCAGTTCTTCCCCAGGGTTTAGCCTGGAAGAAGGGTGGGTTTAAGTACCTGGGGGTGTTCCTAGGAACAGAACAGATTATGAAGAAGAACTGGGAGGGCGTCACAGAGAAGCTGGAGGGGAAACTCTCCAAGTGGAGATGGCTGCTCCCTCAGATGTCTTTTAAAGGTCGAGTTTTGGTTTTAAACAACCTCGTAGCATCCCAACTGTGGCACCGCCTAACCTGTGTAGACCCCCCGTCAGGCCTGCTAGCCCAGATCCAGAGGAAGATGGTGGACTTCTTCTGGGACAGTCTACACTGGGTGCCACAAGGGGTGCTGTTTTCAACCAAAGAGGAGGGGGGACAGGGCCTCGTCCACCTGGCCAGCCGGACAGCCACTTTTAGACTCCAGTTTTTACAGAAGTACCTCACAGGGCCGGCTGATCTGGTGTGGAGAGATGTGGCCAGCTGCTTTCTCAGACGTGCAGATTTCCTGGGGCTGGATGCTGCTCTGTTTTTGATTGATTCTAAATTTTTAAAACTGTGGGCTGCCTCCGTTTTATCAGGGTGTTTTTAAGTCTTGGGCCCTTTTTGATTGTAAAAGGTGCCCAAAGGCTGACTCTCTGCACTGGTTGTTGAATTAACCATTGATTCACAGGGCCAGGCTGGACATCAGCAGCAGCATGACCCCCAGCCTGACGATGGCGCTGCTGAAAACAAAGACCCTGAGCCTGCAGCAGCTGGTGGACGCAGTGGGGCCGGTGCTGGGTGACGCCTGGGGTCTGGGCTCTCTTCTGGGTCTGCAATCCGTCCGGGTGGCAGAGAAGCTCCTGGAGCTGTGGCGCCAGAGACTCTCTGGGAAAGAGAGGAGCCAGCTCACGGGCTATGGGCAAGGAAAGGCCAAACCAGACCCTGCAGACCCCTTCCCTGACATCTCCCTGAGCCAAGCCCTGGGAGAACTGACCGGCCCCCTGCTGGCTACAGCACACAGTGAAAAGCTATCACTGCATAAAGCAGATAAAAAAACACTGCACATGAACTGTGTGAAAGCTATCCACAAGGTCGGACTGTGCAACCGCCCCCCCACTGTGTGGTCCAACAGACTGGGAACCAGTGGAGCGGGCCCCCAGTGGAGGATTTTATATAAACCTCCCCTCAAAAAACGGACTGCTGACCTCCAGTGGAGGATTTTACATGGTGCTGTCGCCTCCAATGCTTTCATCGCTGTTCTTAATCCTGCTGTTTTAAACTCCTGTCCGTTCTGTGAGCTGAAACTGTTTTCCATGTTTTTACTGAGTGTCAGAGGCTCTCCAGCTTCTTCTCTCTTTTAACTCTGGTTTTTAGTTTCTTTAATGTGGTTTTACTGAGAGGGTTTTTATCATGGGAGCTGTTTACAAAAAAGAACAAAAAGACAAGTGGCAGCTCCTGAACTACCTCTCAGGTGAGGCCAAGATGGCGATCTACCTGAGCAGGAGAAACCGGGTAGAGAACCGAGACGGACAGGAGGCCAAGGCGGTGTGGCTGACCAACATCAGGGCCAGACTCTGGTTAGAGTTTAGATTTTATAAACACATTGGAGACTTGGATACTTTTAAACAGTGTTGGTGTTTTAATGATGTTGTTTGTTCAGTTGTTAATGATGAGTTGCTGTTTGCACAAGTTTTTATGACCTGAACTGTCTTTTAAAAACAAACTGAAATTTTTATGCATTTTGCACTTTATGAAATTGTGAAAAAATGAAATTGTGTAAATAAAGTGCTTGGCAAAAATCAAAAAAATCTCTCACTCTCTCTCTCTCTCACTCTCTCTGATTCTCTCTGTCTCTGTCTCTCTCTCTCTGTCTCTCTCTCTCTCTCTCTCTCTCTCTCTCTCTCACTCTCTCTCTGATTCTCTCTGTCTTGTGTTAAGGCACAAAAAGCTAAAAAATGAAATCCAATAAAAGAAGCTGTTTGCACGTATTGTCGTTGTCTCCTCTCTCTCGTCTTGTTCATACTCAGCTTGAATATTTGATCTCAAGTAACCTGCAATTCACTGCACATTATCTCTTCATTGTCCACATTATAATCCTCTGTATATATCCCCTCCTACTACTTTGAATTTGTATATATATTTGTTACTATTTTATTCGGTTTTTTAATTAATTTAATTAATTTTGTACTGCTGATGCTGCAGCAATGCCCGAATTTCCTCATTGTGGATCAATAAAGTTATATCTTATCTTGTCTTCAGTACTTTTATTTAATCATCTTTTTATGTAATTTATTTGCTGTGAAACAAGTTAATAAAATCTGATAGAGTCTAAGTCGAGGTTCAGATGTCAGAGATCGAGGCGTACTCACATTAAACTTGATCGCTGAAGAGTTTCAGATAAACTTTCCTCTGTGAGCTCTGTCACGTACGCCGACCTGCTGTTGTTGTCTGTCAGAGTGAGAGCAAGACGAAGGAGGAGGAGGAGGAGGAGGAGGAGGAGGAAGTGATCTCATTTTCAGGATGTGTTAGATTTGTGTGCTGAGCTCTGATATGCCGACTAGTTGAGTGAAAATCAGATTGTGAGAAAACAGTCCTTGAGAGTTAAAAAAAAAAGTGAATTTAGAGAATTGAAACAAAGAAATTCAGTTATTAGACAATGAACACAAACTGGTGAATCTGCTGGGTGAAGTCCAACAACGTGCCATCACTGCAGCATGTTATGTGACCTGCTGTGACCATAAGAGAGCGTGCAGCAGCTTCAAACCCCCTCGAACACACACACACACACACACACACACACACACACACCAACATACAAATACACAAACACACACCTATCCTTAAAATTTATAATGAAACTATAATCATGTTTATATTATTTTCTTTTCTTTTTTATTGATTTTCTTTCTCGTGTTTTGAAACAACAAAATATTCTTCTGTAGACATAAAAAAGGTGAAATGATATTATAATTATTTCTTTGCTCTGTGTCATGATTTGGTTCAGTTAGTGCCCTCCCACTTGTGTGTGTTGTTTGTTTTCTGTCTGCTCCTCCTGTCTCCTGGGTCCCCCGGTCTAGATTTGCAGCAGGTCTGGTCTCCAGGTGCAGCTCATCATCTACAATTCATATAAATGGTGTTCATCTGTAAAGATTATCCAGCTGAACAAAATACGTTGTCACTATAGGTGTTATTGCATTTTTATTTGGGAGCTTGTTTTATTTTGGCGGTCTGTTGCGATGACGTCACATACTGTAGTTTCGCGCTGTTCTCCTCAGACTGTCTGAGACCCCGCGGAGGAGAGGTGAGTGTTTAGCTGTGCTTCAGTTACTACAGTGTTAAAACACGGTAATAAATGCTAAATGATGGTTAATACTATACTCTGTTAGGCTCACAGACCTTTTAATAACATGTTAACTGTTCGCTTAAAGCTTTTGAAACCTTTTATTTGACATACAGCACTTTGTTTGTACATGCTAATTAGACGAACTTTAAGCTAGAGCATCTCTGGTTTCTCATGTGGTCCACAGTATTTTCTTTCCCCCTTTAAAGGTGTTCAGAAATATATAAATAAAACAATGTTTGAGAGTTAATAAGGCACAGCTAAGTCTTTAAATGTTTGAAACAGGATGGTGTATCTGTCAGGATACAGAGGAAATGAGGAGGAGACGTAGTTGGTCTTTCAGTAGTAGTTGTAGTTTAGCCTTTTATACAAACAAGTTGAAAAGACGTTGATTTAAAGTTGAGCGGGAAACCATCGTGTGTCAAACTGTTGGACTCCACATGTCTTCATATCAGGTAAGCATACACTTATATCTAATGGTTAAATCATTTAAACAGACTGAATGTTGTTTAGTGTATTCACACTGTCTAACAGACAGTCATACCTTCATGTTGTCACAGTGCTCCTTATTATTGGTCATTCAGACTCTTCTGCTGTTTAACTGTTAGGCTGCCATCTTTTCATTTGTCTTTGTGAAATCTTCATGTTTAGCGTTCAGCTTTATAAACACCTACGCTAAGTTCATGTAGCATGTTAGCTGCTGTGACGATGTTAGCATATATTTAGTTGATATAAATGACACAGCGACTCCATATTTACAGTAAAGTGTCAGAGTGAAAGATGGAGATGTGTGAGGTTAGCTTTCTAACGTTAGCTGTCAGTTCAAAAGGAGAATTTAATAGATGATGAAACATGTGAGAAAGAATCAGTTAAATCTATGAAGTCATGTTGCTTTCAGTCTCGTGAAATGTTCATATATTACGGAGCCTTGAGGTGGAAAGATAAATATCAGCCCATGATATTAAAGATGGAGGTTGGAACATTAAATGCAGTTTAATGTGCAGCACTAGTTTGAGACATAAGCTGCCCTTGTGATGATTCATCAGGAAGGTTTATTTAAATAACTGTAACTTTATTTTTTGCTTTCTGTTTAGACTGGTCCCAGTGTTCGTCCCTCTCCCCTTCCTCTGGTCAGTCCCTCCACTCAGGACGACCTGTGGACAGCTGAGGGAGTTTCTTTTGTGTCTTTGACATTTACTAACCTGGAACAATATGCAGTAGATGCAGCACACGAGCACAAGTGATGATGGCTTGATTTGAAATGATGTGCGTCTGTTTTCTAGGAATAAATTGTTCTCTGTGGGACGAGGACGATGATGCTCTCTGGGTTGAGGACGAGTTCAAAGGCCTGAAAGAGACGCAGACTTTGGATGTAACATCTGAACTCTGCCTGTGGTCACAAAGGAAGACTTCAGCCTGCTGTCCCAGCTCAGGTTAAAGTAAGTGTTCAGGATGTAACAATTCACTCAACTCCCCACACGATACGATTCACGATACGATTCTCTCACGATTTATTTTACAAAATGAGACTGAAGACAAATTATGACTGAAAAAAGATTCCTTTAATTCTTTCATGAAGACACCAGTGCAGCTCTTAATCTCTTTGAATCTCAGACTTGTTTGGACACTTTACATTTTTTCAAAGGTTTCAACAGCATCTGAACTCTCAGAAGCACTCGAGGTCGTATCACCTTTTCAAAGTTCAAACTGAGGCGTCTTCCACTCACATGAGCAAGTTGGTTTGTGGTTTTGCTCAGGACATGGTGCACTCATCTCACAGGGTCAAAGGCAGCTAATAAACGTATGCATGATAAATGGTACGTGTAAAGGCAATGAATAGCAGATATGATTATATCATACATGGATTAAATGATAAAAAATACACGTATAAAAAAAATCAACAATTTCACAACTATTCTGATCGTTTAACACAGTTTACAATTAAATGTGGAAAATATTGAAAGCTTTGGAAAAAAAGGAAAGAGTGAACATTTTTTATTTGAGGAACATTTTGCAGCCCTCGCTAACATGAGAAAGAAAAATAACACAATAAATCAATCTGAATTAGGCTAAAGGGCCGAAATCTTCTGATTATTCCACTGAAGTCGTGGACCACAAAAAATCCCCTCAAGGGCCACAACGGTCCGCGGGCCGCACTTTGGACCCCCCTGGTTTAGATCCATGCAGTAGCGTACTGTATGACGTGAACCTTTTCTATTGCTGCTGTTTCACAAACAGGTGGAACACTGAGGGACTTTTATTGTGAAACAGCCACAGGAAGATAATGATTTAGTCAGTTTTGAGCTCAAACTGTTTTTAACTAAAGATGAGAGCAGTCAAAGAAAGAACAGATGAGTTTGAAACACTGACATTATAATGAACATCAGGTCAGATATAATGAGCTGGAGTTATTGTTTAGGACTGAAAATGAAGAACCAATAAGAAGCACTCTCTGAGATCATTGAAGGGCTCTTCTCTGCTGCTCTTCCAGCCTCCTTTTCCTCTTCTTCCTGCACTGCTTTTCTTTCTTCCTCACTTTCTCTTTGCAGAACTTTCTTTGAGGTTTTTCTCCTTCTGCATGTTTTCTTTCATTGTTGCTCATAATTTTTATTTTATTTTCCTCTCCAGTTCTTCCCGATCTTTCCGCATTTGTTCTTTCTTATCTTTACCATTTTCAAACTTCTTCCTCTTTGTGATCTGAAACAACTCATTGGTGTAATGGTTTCCTCCATTCTTTTCTTTGATTTTTCTGATCTTTTTGAGCAGCGCTCTCCTCTGAGAGTGATCAGAGAGCCTGTTGTTAAAAACGTGGTACTGGCCCTTACATTTGGCTATAAGCTCCTGCAGGTTTCTGTTTTTACTCAAGAACTCCTCAATAGGTTTATCTTCAAGCAGGTCACCATGGGTAAAGAGAATCATGCAGTATTTATCTGCGTCCTCTCCAAAGATTTTCTGAATCTCCTCCACCGACTTCTTTTCGTCATCTTCGTCGTCGTCATCTTCGTCTTCGTCATCATCGTCGTCATCATCTTCGTCGTCGTCATCTTCATCGTCATCTTCGTCGTCATCTTCATCGTCATCTTCGTCGTCATCTTCGTCGTCGTCATCTTCGTCGTCGTCATCTTCGTCTTCTTCGTCGTCGTCGTCATCTTCTTTTTCAACCTCATCGTTGTCATCTTCTTCTTCTTCAACCTCATCGTCGTCATCTTCTTTTTCAACCTCATCGTCGTCATCTTCTTCTTCTTCTTCCAGGTCGATGACAATCAGAAAGACATGGGGTCCAGGAGAAGCATAAATAATACACTGGGCGATATTTTTACGTGTCCTCTTTTCACCAGTATCGGTGTTAAACAGCTCTGGAGTGTCTATGACAGAAACCTTCTGTCCGTGCACCTCTCGAGACTCCTTAGAGCACTGCTCGGTCACAGAGGAGATGTCAAATACTTTCTTTCCCAGGATGTTGTTTCCTGATGAGCTCTTCCCAACTCCGCTCTTCCCCACCATCACGATTCGGATCTCTTCATTATTGTAAATGGTTGGTCCTGATTGGATGAAAGATAAAGAAGGAACATTAAATGCCAGGTTTTGAATACCAGATCTTATCCAATTGTTCAGTTCTTTTTTTTTTTTTTTTTTTAAACTCTATTTGTCCCCATGGGGTAATTAGCGCACCAAGCGTCCGACCACAGGAGCAGCGAACTGCACACACCCTAACTGAGCAGGGGGAGCAATTCAGGGTTAAGTGTCTAGCCCAAGGACACATCGGACATGTTGCTCGCAGTAGGGGATCAAACCCTCAACCTTCAGGTTGAGAGACAATGACTCTACCCACTGAGCACAGCCGCCCCTAGTTCGTCTCTTTGCGGCGTTTCCATAGACTAATCCCGTGAAAGATTCCCAAATAACCGATCCTTACCGTCCCACTTTTTGGGACCGTCGGGTGCAAAGAATGTGGAGCCGACCTGAAAAGGTGGAGCTAAACACTGCAGTCCTCTGATTGGGTGAAAGAATCGTCACTTCCCGTGTTTAAAGCATTGACTGTAACACAGCTGATTGTTTACGTGTGTATTTCTCCTCGCCGCACACAGCCTTCTCTGAAACCATCCCCCCTACCTGGACACCTTCACCCAGTAAAAAGAGCATTCTGTTTTGTGTTGCGCTGCCCCCGTTGCTGTCATAATTTTTTTCGTTTTAAGAACCTCTCTATTACGTTCAGACCTCTATTACGTTCAGACCTCTCAGACCTGGACCCATGATACATTAAGCATTGTGGTTCAGTATATTTTTCAACTAGGATTCGAAATATTAAAATCAACATATAGAGCTTCTGTAAATTTACATGTAAAAGTGGGCGTGGCCATTTCTCCACCAAGGAGTTGTTTTTTTTGGAAAACAAATGCAAATTGCAGGGGATTCAGAATCCCAAAGAACCTCTAGTTTGACCCCTCAACAAGCTACCAAAAGCAAATTTTTAAATTTTCATCAATAACTTTATAGTACCAATAAGGTACTATTCCAGGTACCCCAACTTTGAGCCGTTCTCACAGATTTTCCTGCAGGAGTTGGATTTAAATGTTTTTATGTCTTATAAGACACCTTTATAAGACACCACGTTTGTGAAGAAATCTATTGGTAAGGAATTTATTCCCAGATTTTTGCAATATTTCCTTATTAAATCTACACCTACAAACTAAATTCTGTTATAATTTAAAGGTGCCATAAGTAACGTTCAAAAATACTGCGTTTGTAGTGACACCACATGGCCGTCAGGTGAACTGCACCAGTGACCTGCTGCTCGCTCGTCCTATGTCCTTGTACGTACACAAACAAGCATCAACATCGCCCCTGAAACACTGGATGTTTATCAGCATATTATGTCCAGAGGAGGTCAGAGGTCAGACACGTCAGAGTCTGTGTGTCTCATTCTGCCTGACAGCAGGAGTGTGCGCTGAGTGTGTTCGCCTGTGAGAGCTCTGAGGACGGATGGAAATGTGTGGAAGGCGGCCTCTGGCTGTGCAGGTGAAAACTGAGATCATGTGATGAGTTTGTAGTTTGTTGATTTCTGTGAGCTGAGTGGAGTGAGGAGGACGATGAGAAGGCAGATACAATTAGAACTGTAAACAGTGATGAAGGGCCTGAAGCACGCCGTGCATGTTGGGGTGTGTTGTGACCGCAGGAGTCCAACAGCGAGGCCTTACAGTTTAATTTGTGTAAAAGTGAAAGTTTAACAGTACACCAAGGCCACGCCCTTTTGTGTAGAATCGCACAGAGCACAATGTGGGATCGTAAACATGTCTAGAACACACTGACTATGAGTTTGTGATGATCGGATGAGCAGAGTCTCTGGGAAGTTCAAATAGGAAGCCTGAAAATGCAAAATTGGGTCATTTTTTTATACATTCAAAAAATGATGGCGGACTTCCTGTTGGGTTTTGAATATGGGTGTCAGAGGATTTTATGTAGGTCCTGACATGGTTAGCATATCTAAAAATGTTCATACATGTCAGAATAAAATCTCTTGAGGGGGGGCCTTTGAAAGAATTTCATTAGTGTACACTGAGACATCAACGTTTGACGGTATGCTGTGGCCACGCCCTTTAATGAAGAATCTTGGTTTCACATAACTTTGGATCGTAAACATGTCAAGAACAGACTGAAAACAAGTTTGTGATGATCTGATAGTGTGCCTCAGGGAAATACACTCAAATAAGTATCCTGTGAAACCTGAATTTGAAGCATTTTTCTTGTATTCAAAAAATATGGCAGACTTCCTATAAGGTTTTGAATATAGGTGTAAGAAGATTTTATGTAGGTGCTGACATGGTTAACTCATAAACATTGTCATGTATGTAGGACATAAAAACCTCCCTGGGGAGGCATTTTGGAAAGGTTAAAAGGGGTACGCCGAGACATAAAAGTTTGACCGCTGTGGCCATGCCCTTTGCCCAAGCCCAGCACAGTTTAGCAGATGGCTGTTCCGTCATGAGCCCGGGTCTGCTGAAGATTTCTGCCTGTTAAGAGGAAGTTTTTTCTTGCCACGCTATGACGGATTAAGCTGGGCTCTTGTAATATATCCATCAGTAAGGTCCTTTACCTGCTTTTTGTAAACATAACAATGAGCATGGTCTTGTTACCTGCTCTTTTGTTAATGTTAACAGACAAACAGTAAGGTCCTTTACCTGCTTTTGTAAAGTGTCTCGAGATAACGCCTGTTATGAATTGACGCTATATAAATAAAGATTGATTGATTGATTGATTGATTGATTTGATGAAATAACGTGAAGAGCACAAGTTGAGATCTTCAACATGTCTCGAACACACTGATGCTGAGTTTATGATCATCGACTGAACCCCTCAGACAAGTTGGTTCAAATAGGTAACCTGTGAAACGCTAATTTGAAGCATTTTTCTTGCATTCAAAAAAAATTGGTGGACTTCCTGTAATGTTTTGACTTTCATTGTGAGGGATTTTATGAAGGTCCTGACATAGTTAAATGTGCATAAAAAATGCCACTGAGCCATTTAGCCACACCCACTTATTATACCCACATGATCATGTGTGTGACGTTTGGTGAGTCTACGACTATATTAAGCCCCTCAAAAAAGTACTTCCTGTTTGCAGAGAACGACACGTCTGTATGGGGAAAGTGTTTGACGTTTGAGCTTGAAATGGTCGTATGGCCTCAGTGTTAGGACGGTCCACACCCGTTTAGAGGAGGATACAATGTACTTTGTAGCTGTAGCTAGTGCTAATTCAGAAGCAGTGACTTCCTACTGTCAACAGATGGCGCTGTGAGTAATACAGAAATTTGAAGCATGGATATGTTCAAGGCAGACCCTGGATTGTGCATCACCAATTTGGGTGATTTTTGAATTCAGCATGGCAGACATGCATTTCAGCATTTTACAAATATACAAAAATATAAAATTTTTCACCGGAGCCGATGACCTTGACCATTTTGGTGAGTTTTTGTTCACGTTCAGTCACTCAAAAAATGACTGCAGAGTGGCGGAAGAATGAAAACACTATTAAGGGATACAATAGGATCATTCACACTTGGTTTACCTTCAGGAGGTCCAGAGGTTTTAATGGCTCCGCTGACCTGATTGGCTGGTCCAACACCTACAGAGGTCACTGCTCTGCACCTGATCATATACTCTGTGTTTGGACTCAGATCACCCACTGTGACCTCTCCAGGTTTTGATGCTGTCTGTTGTTTCCATCCTTCCTCTCCACTGACACAGAACTCAACAGAGTAGGAGGTGACGCTCTCTGATCCAAACTTTGGTGGATCAATCTTCAGTCTCACACTGTTGTGGTTTACGTCTCTGACTGTGACTGTTTCAGGCTTTGAAGGCGGCTCAAAGTTCTTTGTGACAAGACGGTTTTTTTTATAAAGGTAGATGCTCAAACCTTCCTGTTTCTCATTTGTTATTCCCACTGCCATGAACTTAATGTTCTTGTTCTCCTGGTTGGCCTCTGCAAAGTCACTGAACACTTCTGCTTTTTCCCACATGACATCTGCTACTTCTGTAGAAGCATACCATTGTTCCTTCTCTATATCCTGAGTCTGTGGATCTTCAGGGTTTTCTGGTTTTTGTCTTAAGTAATCTGACAAAGCTGAGAGGTACGGTTCATTGATTCCCAGTGAGGTGAAAACAAAACACACAGCATGCTCTGTTCTTCGACTTTCTTTGTAAAGGTCATTCTCAGATGTTACAACCTTTGTGTTCTTCATCATCTCTGTTAAAGACAATAATGTGTCGATCTCTGTCTCTTTACAATCCATCCACTCATTCAGGTTTTCACTGTTGAATGGAGAAGAATGTATTTTCCTCAGGACATCTGCGAGCACAGCCTCCTCTTCTCCTCCTCCTCGGATCGATGGAAGTTTCTTTGCCAGAGTTTGTTGGAATTCTAGTTTGAACTCAGAGCACCTACTTTTAAAAGTTTTAATCTTTTTGCTGATCTGTGGGAACTGCTGTGCTGTGGTGGTTCTCAGTGCATCGTTACACCTCATTTCCAGCTCACTGAGGTCCTCCAGGACACTCTGTGATTCTTGAACTAAACCTTCACTTATCTGACGTACAAGTTTAGCAGCAGTAGAATCTAACATTGTCAGAGGCAGCAGCCAGACCTTTACTGGTACTGCGTTTTCTCCATTGGCTCCCAGCAGTTTAGGCAGACTTTGGTAGACTTGTACTGCTTCCTGGAAAGATGTTGGAGTTTTCTCAAGAGAAAAGTCTCCAAAGAAACTGCAGGAGAACTTGTCAACACTAGCTTTGTCCTGTTCATCCATTTTCAGTGAACCGTCACCCTCGATAGAAAGAAAAGGAAGTTTCTTGATCGCTAGCTTCAAGTTTCCCTCAATGTGTTGTTGATCTTCTTTTTGAGAAACTTCACGGTCAAAGACAAAGAAGGCTTGTGCCCCATAAAGAATCGCTGTGACTACATGTGTTGCTAAACCTTTCTCAAAAACATTCTGGTGCTTCATATTTCCTGTTCCAAGATGATTCATCGACAGTTCCCTGACCTTTGTAGTTGCTTTGTACTTCAGTGTTACTCTGGCTTGGTTTTTGGAAGTCTTGCTGTTGTTCATGTATTTGGCTGATCCACCAACCTCTACAAGTCCCCCCAAGAAACTTGCCTTCAGTGATGCTTTAACATCGAGTGCAGAGGATTTATCCTCAATAGATTCAGAGGCAACTATCTCAAATTCATTATATTTCTGTGGTCGTTCTCCAACATCCTTCATCAGGTCACCACGGTCCCACAGGGTGATTCCTGCAAAAGAAGAAGCAATAATCAAGTTCAGCTTTTAGGACAGTATAACAGGACAAGCAGTTATGACCCAGTGTTTCCCCAACCATTATATTAGTGGCCAACGTCAACAATGTCCCCCCCAGACCCCCTTTGATGGTCAACTTAATTTTGTTTAATTTTACTTTCTATATAGCATCAGATCAAAACAGAAGTTTTAAGAATACCTTTCCTATATAACAGGTCTGTACCTTGTCCTTTTATTAAACAAACTAAATATCCTTGTGTTGATTGATTGAGTTAACTTTCATTTGTCAAAGGGACCATATACAATATTAAACCTAAATGTTGCCATTTGATGTATTGCACCAGTTAGCTTAGAGCTAGCTTACATCTGTCTCTACATGGTCACATGTTTACAATTATCCTCTGCTCTCTGCATCGTGTAAGGAGGAGTTTCACCCTGATACACGCACACAGGTGAGCAGATTCACCAGCAGACGAGAGCAAAACATAGAAAATATAAAGAGCCAATGAGGCAGGAGTTTGAGTTGTGTGTCAAGTTGTGTCTCACTGATGCCCATGCAGTAATATTAAGAGCGTAACAACCATCAAATAATACAGTCGTCCTCTTAGTTGACTTCAGACTTTTCTGTGTGTGTCACTCTGCTGTCACTCTGGGGATGCACTGTGGGCATGATGCATTCAGGGGCGCTCAGATACGAGAGATAAAGCAACAAAAGCTAAGCTGGACAGGAAATTTCACTATAAAATAATTATTCAGTTGTTATATTGGCTGCTGTCATTAAAAGAAAAACATGAACACCATCCTTTAAGTGTCTGGATGGTTCCCCCCCCCGCCAGAACTATATACTGTATTTAAGGGAAACACTGGGACAACATACATGGAAATGTTATTGGATGTTATTATTTAATCATTATATAATTTAAATCTCAGTCTACAGTACCAGGCACGAGTAAGTCTTTGCGGCAGTCGTACAACATCCCGAGGCTGAAAGGCCGACCGAGAGCCGCCACCTCCATCGTCTCACCGGCTTCAGAGGCCATTCCTTGGTCTTAACTGCACAAAATACACTACAGGAAAATAGTTTTTTTTTTAATCACCACAGCACAGATCTTATTGGACCATTTCAAGTGGAAATCTATTTCATGACTCGAGGTGGCCGATATATGAAAAACATCTATATATCACACGTTTTTTTCACAGAGATCTTAAAACAATGTTTGTCAAGCAGATCATCAGCAAGAAGTAACGCTCATTCTGGGAAAGTTCAAAACATCTAAAGACTCTTTAGAAACAACCTGACCCACATTAGCAAATGTACTGAAACGCTGCCTGTGCTCTTTTAATTCAAGCAGGACGCTGAGACAGCAATAAATGAATGAAAAGACACGGAGGATGACCACAAAGATTTACAAAGCTGCCACATAGAGACATAACAACTAGAATCAAGAAAACTGCCAAAATCATTCATTATAATGGAGCTTTGGTTGTGCATTTCCTCAGTAATTAACACTACGTGTCTGCAAGATGCATAAAACCCCTCGGGGAAGAGTAGAGCTGTATGGTGACAAGAAACACCAGAGAACTGTACACAACAATGGTGAAAAGTTTGGAAACCAACTTAATCGATAAAGTCCTTAACTACCCACATCTGCATGATGTTTTGTTGTTGTTAAACAGCAACAAACATGCGTGCCTCAATAACTGTTGAGAGATTGTTTGTTCATAAGTCGACGTGGAAGCTTTTAGAAACAAGTTTGAGAACGTTACATCCGTGCTCGGTGGAAAATGATGGATAAACGGAGTAAGGACAGTGATGATGGCTTGTTTTGTCCACCGGTAATCAGACGTGTTTGTTTACTTATGCAAATCAATGTTTTCTACTTCTGTGTTTGACACGGTCTGATGTTGTGTTCCCTTGTGAGCTCCCTCTAGAGGTAACAGACGTTGTGCAACTGCAAGTATGTGAACGTTAATTTTCTCGACGCAGCCGTTTGTTTACATGTATGTGAAGTTCAACAGCAAGTGTATTTGAGCCTTTACTAATAACTTTGAGTAAAAGTGAGCCAGAGCGTGCGGATGTCGCTCAGTTGGTGGGATCAGTCATCTCTGAACCAGAAGTCAAAGGTCAAAAGTCAAAGGTGTCTTACAGAAAATACAGAAACAGACAGGATGAAGAGAAATACACAGACAGCGAGGATGAAGACAAACTACTTCATTGGAACTGCTGATTAAATTTGATGGGCTGTATGAGGATTGAGAACTGGAGAATGAACAGCACCAATTAATTTATATGGCTGCTAAATTATCAACACAAAAAGGAGTGTCTGGATTTTGACCTATGTGCAAGGTGTGACAATAACTGTTTATTGACTCTCCTTTGTCCTGATGCCATACAGTGTCATTAACTTTAATATGTAACTAGACAAGGGATAAGAACAGTTATCTGTTAGAACACAGATAAGAAGGGTGTGGAGGTCTGATTATTTCAGCAAACAGATATCCACATATAAATCCAGATTTCTTATTGTTCTGGTTTCTAGTTGTTGTGTCAGTATAATTCAGCAGGATTTGGTGGCACACAGGAAACATGTCCTGATTTGAGCAACAGGTGTAACATTGGATGACATGCAATCTAGGGACCCTTCAGATATCACCTCAGTTAATCTTTTTGTTAAAACCTAAAGTCAGCCACTGTGCATGAACATGGACAAGTCTTCCTAAATCATTGTCAGACAACAGCCAGGGAGCTTGAAGACAGTAAATCTGACACACATACTTTCTAACTTGGATTGTCTTCTTGGTCACTAAAGAAGTATAAACAGATCATTTAACTTTACGCAGATGACACTCAGTTATATCTTCTTGTCACTTAAACTGATTCTTAAGTGTAGTTTGCTCACTAAATTGCTTTGAAGACATAAGGTGTGGTTTGCCTAAAATCTAACATTGATAAGAATGAGACATTTGGATTTAGCAGACACAATCTCACAGATGTTTGAATGGAAAACAACATGACGTCATTTAATCGAAAGAAAATGCAGCAGACATTCAGGAGTATTTACATTACAAATCTAAAATGTTAAAGCCCAACACAAGAACTATCTAAGGTTTGATTGGGCCAACAGCTGACCTGTAGGAAATCAGGGATTTCTGTAACTTGATCGACACCTACCTTTCTGTTGAAGCAGTATTTCTGAGGCCGGCTGCGCCCTCAAAGGTCCGTGCAGCTCCAACAGATGTTCAACAAACTTTTGTGCATCAGAAAGCTATCGCAACTCTGGACCTGCAGAGAGAAGAAAAGGCAAACTTAATGGAACCTGAAAACACGATATTTGGTTCATTACAACAGTTTAACTCTACTTATTCTGCTCTGTGTGGAACTTAGAGACACAAAAAAGAAACACATCAGTGTACTTACAGTAGAAAGGTGTGCGATCCTCTGAAGCTGTTTTACGATTTCTGTCCTTTTATTGGCTCTGAGGATCAAACTCCACCTGATCTTTAATCAGTATAATAAAAGACGAGACACCAGCTGATTTCTCAGAAATGGTTTGCATTTTGTTACGTAAATCTTTCCAAAGTGAAAAGGTCAGAGCCTGTAGGTGAGGATCAGGGCTGTAATGTTGGGGTTGGCTGGTGAGTGTTATTCAGGTGATGTTGGTAAGAACACCAGTGAAGCAGTTTTCTTCCTCTTTGGGACTTGAATTTTGCTCTACACTTGTTCTGCACCTGTGATCAGCTGACTTATATTCTCTTTTATTGAGCTCTAGTCACTCATTGTGAGAATAGCACTCTTTTGTAGGATTTGTTTTATTTTGTAATCTCTGTGTTTAATCAATTGTGTTATTATAAAATAAAAGGAAACCTTCCATTGTAAGGACTTTCCAACAAAAACCCTTTTCCTTTTAGATCTTATATTTTCCTCTTGTTGGACCACGACGGACCAAAGGGACAGAAGACTAAGGTAAGAAGCTTTTTGTCCCCATTGTTCCAATACCAGAGAGGAAACATAGACTGGGGAGGGACACTCTGCTTTAAAGTGGTTAGGACCCACTAGGGTGTGAGAGACCCAAGGAGAGTCCCCTCCAGGTAACGGCTGCGAAGGAGGCCTTTCCAGTATTAACAGCCTATGATCTGACCATAGAGGGGAATGACTTCAACACTGTAATAACTCAATAACTTTAAAGGTATAAAAGCTGAATAAACTGTGGATTTCTTTAACCGCTCCTAATAACCAATAGTGATGTTCTAGTTCAAGGCAGCAGCAATGTCTTTATGGAAGGCAGTTATTGGTCCTCCTGACGAGATTCACACTCGGCCCAGACCAAGCAATCAAAGGGAGGCAGGGTCGAGGTTTCAAGGTCAAGTAGTACATAAGAGCAACAAACTAGAATATTAAAATAATTCCTAAAAACGCCAACTGCTGAGCCGAGATCCCCGCACTCTCGCAACACATCCAGTACTGTTAGAATATTCTAGCCTCATCTGTTATTCGCTAATGATCCCTTAATCTACTAATTTAGTGAGGGATAATCCACTAACATGCTTTAATTCACGTTAATGGGTTTAGATATGATGATAATACGATCCAATATGATTGTTTAAACGTCTTACCACTGAAAAGTGGATCACAAACTGTCCACTCCGCTCCACTCATTGTTGTAACTGTCTCTCTAAACTGCACTGGAATCAACACTTAATAAAATTACATTTCTCCAATCATAGAGCTCTCTCTTTTTGTGTCTGTGAATGGATTTACAGTTTTCTCTCCTCAGACTTCCTTTTTCTCTTTTGTATGTTTCTCTCACACAGACTGTCACCATGCTGTCTTTACAGAGACCTGAGTATAGACTTGTTTGTCTTGTGAGTGTAGAACTCTGTCATGTCCAGACCCGGACTACATCTGTGTATTAATTAGATATCATTTATAAATCTCTGCCAGGTCTGGAGGTCTTAGTGCATGTCCAATGAGCCCCTGCTTCCAGAGGTATATGGCACCCTCTTGTGGTGGTTTTATTTATAGGACATGTTTTGGGTTGTTTAACAGGTGATAATGACTTTTATTGATTTCACCACATTTTCCTGAGGAAGATCTCAGAGATCTGCGTTAAATTGAATTGGGAGTTGTACAGTGTACTTACCTTTGTTCTCAAAATATATGCAACAATACAGCAAAATACAAATGTAAACAAAATGTGCTCACAGAAAAATCTGTCAATATTACAGTGTCAGTTATTACAGTAAGAAACAAAAAGTAGTCCAAGTTAAATAAACCGTTTCATACAGCAGATATTTCATTAATCAATATAGACGTGAATATTTTCATCTCTCAAGAAGAAAAATACATTTCATAATAAATTAGGTGTTTATTCTGTATCATTATATCCACTAGGTGAACATAGGAGATCTTTAAATGTCCTAAATAAAATTTGAAATCATATTAAATCATCGTAACCTACCTGTAAAGTAGCTCAGAGCTCAGTGGTAATGGACAGAGTCTCTCTCTGTCCCCTGTAGTGTATCAAACTGTATGCAAATGGAAGAAGTATCCGAGTGCTGTACTCCAGGTAATATCCATAGCTGTGATCCTTGTCCTTGGACTTGAAAGGCGATAGTCTGGTCAAAGGCCTCTGAACATCAATTCCATTCAATTTCACTCTTGGGGTAAGGATTCGATTCAGAATTGATTTTCGATTTAAAGCAATTCTGGACTCATTGATCCAAGGATTCAAAGTCTATGTATGCATTAGTTCATGCTCCAGGTTTGCCAACCTTTAAAATACAAAAAGTTTGAATGACAGATTGAGAAAACATAATGAAATGAGTATTCATTCATTTCATTAGAGAAACTGTTAGATAGGTCGTATCTTTTATCAGGGTCACTTTGGAGTCTCCGCTGTGATGGTGATGAGCTGTACTGGGTTTTACTCAGAGCTGTTCCTAATACTCGGCCCTAAATCCGACCAGATACGTGTTTGATCCGTCATCGCTCCATTAACACAGCAGAGCTGGAAGGGTTCTACTTTATTCAAAGTGTGTGCCTTCACCATAGACTGTAAATATTCATGTTTGAAGCCTGAGTGTCGACCTGCATTGATCTCATTTGTTCCAGACTGAAGGTTGTCGCTTGGCTTTCACTGGCTCTGCTGTGCAGCGTCTCAGCTCTGTCAGTCCGCAGCCACCTGTAGCAGATACACAAAGCTTATTGTTGTTGGATGCTGGAGCACAGCAATGAATCACAGAACAGATCAAGCAGGTTTGGCTTTGGCTGTTCAGATCAATGACTGTATGTTCTTTGTTATTCAGATTTATACCACATACATCGTATTATCATACGCTGTCCAGACTGTACAGTAATCTATAATTACAGCACGCTCTACATATCTGGTGGAAGTTCTGGGTAACTCACTGAATATACAAATTAAGAACATCTCTCAGTATAACTCAGGACCGTTCACATGATGTTACAGTTTAGCTTTGATCACAATTTCTCCTCGTCAAAAACAGTTTCAATATAAATAATATTTACAGTACAGGTAAAAATATTGTGTCACATTACAGCTCTTATTAGAGGCACAAATAAGCAGTATTAACAAGTACATTTAAATGTAAAATGAAGTTAGTTTACCTGTTTGTTGGGCATCATCATCGTCATTGTCTGGATCTGGTGTTGTAGCATCACCGACTCCTGCGTTTCCATTTGGTATTTATCTTTTTCACTTCTATTTTTCTGATGTTGCTGGTGTTGATTTCTAATTAAGTTTAGCAGCAGCGCTACAAGCATCACTATAGTGCTCATAATTCTAATAAATCACATTTTGACAATTTTTGATAGTTTGTTTTGCCTTTATGCCTTTTTGTTTAACATACTTTAGTTTATAATTTAGATCATACAGTAAGAAACCACACAAAGTTATAAAAGATAAAGATTAAATCAACTGTTTTATACTGCAAATAGGCTATTTCATATACTGTATCAATACAGATGTGAATCTTTTAATCTCTCAGGGAAAAAAATGTGTTTAATGATGAATCAGGTGTTTATTCTGTATCTTTATGCCACATGGTGACTGTAGGACATATTTAAATGTACCAAATAATATTTTAAATTATATTTAATCATCTTTACTTACCTTTAAAGTAGCTCAGGGCTCAGTGGAGTCCCTCTCTGTCCTCTGCAGGGAGTCAAACAATATGCAAATGAGGCGAAATTTCCTCCATTTTAAACGTCATTGACAGCTCTTTTTACCGACCAAACACAACAACAAAAGTCCTGTAAATGTTAAAAACAACTTACCGCTTGTTTTTTATCATGTTTGAGGCAGAAAATATCCCAACTGAAGAAGCTAGCTTAAACATCAAAGAGGGAGAGAATGACAGAACGTCCGTCCGACTCTCGGCGGGAGTTTTGCTGCCTTCAAGGTCTCCTCGGAAACATCGGACGTCCCTGCTGTACAGCCGTAATGACGCATTCAAGTCCTCTGGATGAAAAAACAGCAGCACACATGGACGCTAGGAGTCAGCTTTTATGTTTTCGTTGCTGAAATTTCACTCTGTGACGTGGCTGCTGCATGTTTCCTTCATTTCTGATCACAGAGGAAGATAATGCTCACTCATTTAAATAAACATTGTTGAAAAAGGTTTTGGTATTAATACTTTACATTTAATAACTCTGGACATAATTACAAAGCGTGACCTTCATATTTTTAATACACACACACACACACACACACACACACACACACACAAACAGGCTAACTCTCTCATATTAACGGGATTTGTGTAAAAAAATAAACCTGATTAAACATGAGAGTGACAATATGACTCTACAGCCTGAAGGCAACAGACAACATGCTCATTTTTTTTTATCACTTAAACGTTTTCAGTAAAACGTCAAAGTATAGCAGCTTAAATGTGACAGGAAATCATTACTCTGATATGAAAACAACGATCTCTAAACGTCTCCTCCTTCTCTGAGCACTCATAACTTCTTGATTTGAATCTGCTGTAAATGACCGCAGTATCATGTGGTGCAACACTTCTTCCTAGCAGGCAGTTCGTCAGAGGCAGCCCGGGCCCAAATTCGGGCTAAAAATTGTCCAGTGTGTAGCAATCCAAAGTTTATGTTAACTTTCCTCAAATAAGTTCTTATCAAGCAGCAGTAATGTCCAAATGTCCAACTTTACAGATGCAGTTCCTCCAGTGTCCACTAGAGTCTGTCTCCTGAAGTGAGTCAGTCTCCATAGAGCTCTATGTTAAAATGTCCAACTTTACAGCTGCAGTTCCTCCAGTGTCCACTAGAGTAAACACCATATCCTGATTATGATCAGAACCAGGATCAGGCTCATAACCCGGGATACTCAAGTCCATGTCAACACACTTCATGAGCATGCTTGATGGATGGGTAGCGATAGCCTCCTAGCTAACATCTGAAGCCCGGGCCTGGATTCATCAGCCATCGGCTTTTGGAGCAAACTGAAAACTAAGTTATTGGACCTGGGGGTCAGATAATCGAGCTTCCTTCCAAGAAATGGCGGGTATTTAGGTGTAAAACAAATGACGGATGACCTATGTTTTTACTAACCACGGAGCTTGGACTCTCGCTCATTGTTATCACTAGTGTCACTACCCCTTATTATAATAAATTATTGTTATTGTTTATTTGGCTCTGTTCCATTGTTGTGCATTTGGGTCTTATTCTGAACCGTAACAGACTCTGCACAGATAAGGCGCTGTGGTATTGATAACATTTTGATTAAGATGATCGGGGGACGTTCACGAGTGAAATCAGTTGGTGTGTGGTGTGTTGATGTTGCTGTGTGGCCGCACACCACACACTGTACGACCAAAACTGTAAAACCACAATGTTCCACTTCCTGTTTAATCATCAGTACAAACGAACATTCAGTTCAACTTGAATGTCCCTGAATGAAAATAGTTCTGGAATGAAAACCAACCAGTTGAGACTAAGAAGGAAATAAATCTGTTTAATAACTTGAAAACAAACATGACACATTATCAGAGACTCACCTCGCAAAGCTTAAGGTGAAAGATGGACTGTGGTCTCCTCGTATATACCCCCTCCGTGTTTTCTCCTCGTCAGCTCCCCGTCCAGCCTTACCTGCCCTCTCGTGTCCTGTCGTCTCCTCGTCACTTTGGATTCACCTCACGCCTGCTGGAATTGGGTTTTTGGATCGTCACCTGGATTTTTGTCTGCACTGCCAACCACAGAGCTTGGACTCTCGCTCATTGTTATCACTAGTGTCACTACCCCTTGTTATAATAAATTATTGTTATTGTTTATTTGGCTCTGTTTCATGGTTGTGCATTTGGGTCTTCTTCTGAACCGTAGCAGAATAATCTGGCCAAACATGGACCCAGCCGACCGGGAATAAGATGCTAGCTTTAGCTCCCTGCAGTTTGCTATTTCCTCTTAGGGAATCATGCTCGAGCAGCATGATCAGGTCCTTCGCGGCATGGTTGAGTCACTACAGGTGATCACAACAAGTCTCAATCGAGTTGAGGCTCAGTTAAACCCCGTCCAACCAGTTTCTGTCATGTTGATTACAAACGCTTTTCCCCGTGGCTAGTAAAGATACCGGTGATCTTTAAAGGTCAACACTTACCTCCTGAGGTCCACGCCGCCTCCTTAAGACAGGCTCAAAGCCTTTGTGGTGTGAGGGGCTTTTTACAGAAAAGTTGCCTACCTCAGTGGACAATTAACATCTAATAAAAAAAATCAGTCAGAAATTATTTGTAAAGTTTTAGAAGATTTATTGAAAAATCAAAAAGGGAAAAATCTGACAAAGTCTTTTAAAATTCAAACACAAATCAAGAAAGTAAAATGTAAAAATGAAGGTAAAAATAAAAGATTAAAACTTTGAACCCAAGTTTGTGGACACTTTAGTCCCAAAAAGTGAATTTTAAGAATCAGAGTGACGTGGAGTCTTTTAGTGAGAGTAAAAAAAGCCTCCTGATCATCGTGTCAAAGTCTTTTAAAACCAAACTGTCTCTTTGTCCAAAACCTTGAAAAAAACATCAACGATGCAGCTGCATCAACTTCAGAATTTGCAGAACTTATCAAATGACAGGTTTGTATCACCATCGGTTCAGGATTATATAAAAGATGCAAACATGAATAATATGTGAAAGCAATAAAAAGCAGACATGATTATACGATAAACAGATTAAATGGTAATAAATGAAACAAACTCAGATATGGTAAAAACAAATTCAATAATTACAAACAACTTTATGATCTTTAAACACCCAAAAATAATAATTACGTTACAATAAGAAGGAAAAATCACAAATTCAATACCAAAGTTTTCTGAGCTTATAAAGCTGCAGACTTGTTGACACAGGTTTGAACGTTTTTCAGAAATGACATGATGGTTCTAGTGAAGAAAGTGGTCGGACATTTAAATTGGACTCTTGATTTCATACATATTTGTAATTGTCCTTTTTCTTGGTTATAAAGGAAATGTCAACATTCAGCTCGATTGCTCCTCTGTCCCCTGCTGGTCTGTTTTCACAAATCGTTTCCTGCCAGAGCTCGCTTGTATATCTACACTGATGATGCTCGTAGCTGGTTTAAAAAAGCAACCATGGCCTCCACTTGTAGGCAGCGTTTGTTTATGTCTCATGAGGGCAATGGTGTCCATCCTGGTACTGTGGATGTTTTTGTTGTTTCTGAGATGACAACAATGATCCTCTTCCACATCTAATGACTTCTGTTTTGATATTAAGCATCTTTGCCTGAACACGTCAAACTGAATCTATTCTTTTTCTTGTGATATCTGTCAGACATCGTCATGAGTCGTCTTTGAGCAGCTTTGTTGGCCATCCTTTTGCTCTGGTGTTTAAGGAGAATTCAGTTTAGTCTTTGTCTCTTGGTTGTAGTCACAGTGCTGCATTCTCCGGTTGAGGTTGTCTGTTATTGGTTGCTTTTGTTGCCTGTTTGAGCCAGATTAAAACCAAAGTCAGTATCTAGACTTTTGTGGGGGATCTCTCCTCTGTTTACTTTAGCCATGATCTCTGCTTGTTCTCTTATCTTCATAAGGGACTGAACTCGTTTCTGCCAGCCTGGATTGGCCTTAGATTTCTCCTCTTCAATGAGCGTGTCGATGTAGTCTGGAGTAGAGAGAGGATCTGGCTTCAGTGCGATCTCTTTGAGTCTGTTCAGACACTTTGCAGATCTCTCTATCAGTTCCTGTACCTCGTCCTGCACAGTTTTATATTCAGCCTTCAGTTTTCCAATCAATGCCTCAACAGGTGACTTGGGCTCTTTAGCTATGTCATACTTCTCTTTCAGTTCTGCAATCGTTTGTTTTTCTTTAACTTCTTTATACTCCCATCTGTATTTCATGCTGAAATGCACTTTCCAGATACATTTAACTGGAC
This sequence comes from Symphodus melops, assembly GCF_947650265.1. Taxonomy (NCBI): domain Eukaryota; kingdom Metazoa; phylum Chordata; class Actinopteri; order Labriformes; family Labridae; genus Symphodus; species Symphodus melops. The sequence goes on along the minus strand of NC_136697.1, from coordinate 28,728,792 downwards.
ACACTGTACAGTGTCCATCTGGTCCCATTGCACAACAGTTAATTTTGTCTTTGTCATCTGCAAAGGCACAATTATTATGACAGGTCACGTGACACTGCTGACAGTTGGTGAGGTACACTCCAGTACCAGAAACATTTACCTGAAAAGGTTTCATGACAGTGATTTCAAACTCAAAGTTCTCATTTCTGCTGATCTCTGCCTCGAGCTCCTTCAGTTTTTCACCCTCAAGTTTGGCTAACCCAACTTTAACCTGCTCCTGCAACTTTTCAACTGAATTTTCGATCTGCTTTCTTTCTTTGAGGACGTCCTTTGTCAGTGTCAAGCTTTTAGTTTCTATTTGAGTCAAAGCATCAAAGAACCTTTTCATGCTTTTTGTCCCCATGTTCCAGAACATCTCATCAAAGTTTCCCTCTTCATCATCATCACTTTTGCAGTCTGCAGCTGGTGATTTGTTTTCTGCAAACAAAGCTGAGTTATTGAATTTGAAGTGACTCGGCAGCCCGTCTTTTGTTTTTTGACACGGGACACCTGCAGTCTTGATCGCCTCCAGAACTGGTGGGCGCTGACCATCAGCAAACGTCACCAGAACCCTGATGTTTTCTGCGATGTCTTTGCCAAAGATTGAGAGCACAGAATCAAACACGTATTTCTGTGTCGCTGTGAGTCGAGCTAAAGAGGCCGGAGCAACAAAACACACAGCATCAATCTCACTTACACCACGCTGTGAAGAGAAGAGATTCCTCAGCTGTTCTGTGATTGCCCTGTCTCTCTCTATGCCTCTTGTATCTCCAAACCCTGGAGTGTGAATGATGGTCACTGAGTAATCTATTTTAAAGCCTTCCTGGTGGTTGATTTTGTACACAGTGACTTCAGAGGTCTGGCTTTCACCTTGTGATCTGGACTCATCCTCTTCAATTAATTTAAACCTGAAATCATCCTTCCACTTCACTCCAACAATGTAGTTGATCATTCCATTGATCAGAGTCGACTTTCCTGATCCAGTTGCTCCCATAAGCATTATTGTTCGGATCTGTTTCATGTTTTCTCTTCCAAAGTTAAACCTGTGACATCCATCTATGTTCATGTCTTCTTTTTCCACACTCAGTTTATAAACTGAGGGTGAGGCATCTTTTATTTTTTTGCTTTTCTGTTTGAGTATTTCTGCAAGAGGATTGATCTTTGTTGTGCAGACTTTCACAGCGATGCTCTCCTTGCTTCTGCCAGCTGCACCACAATCACTCAATCAATCGTACTCCACCTTGTAGCTCAAAATGTGAACACGTTGTCCAAGCTCAGCAGGTTTCTTCAAGCTCACCGATATCTTACTTGAGTTGGTAGGAGTGCTGTAGGGTAAGGTTTTAATTGAACCGCGGATCTGATTGGCTGGTCCAACACCTACAGAGGTCACTGCTCTGCACCTGATCATATACTCTGTGTTTGGACTCAGATCACCCACAGTGACCTCTCCAGGTTTTGATGCTGACTGTTGTTTCCATCCTTCCTCTCCACTGACACAGTTCTCAACAGAGTAGGAGGTGACGCTCTCTGATCCAAACTTTGGTGGATCAATCTTCAGTGTCACACTGTTGTGGTTTACGTCTCTGACTGTGACTGTTTCAGGCTTTGAAGGCGGCTCAAAGTTCTCATTGTCAAGAAAGCCGTCTTTATAAAGGTAGATGCTCGAACCTTTCTGTGTCTCATTTGTTATTCCGACTGCCATGAACTTAATGTTCTTCTTCTGCTGGTTGGCCTCTGCAAAGTTACTGAAGAGCTTTGCTTTTTTCCTCGTTGATTTGGCTACTTCTCTGGAAGCGTACCATTGTTCCTTCTCTACATCCTGAGTCTGTGGATCTTCAGGGTTTTCTGGTTTTTGTCTTAAGTAGTCTGACAAAGCTGAGAGGTACGGTTCATTGATTCCCAGTGAGGTGAAAACAAAACACACAGCTTGCTCTGTTCTTAGACTTTCTTTGTAAAGGTCATTCTCAGATGGTACAACCTTTGTGTTCTTCATCATCTCTGTTAAAGACAATAATGTGTCCATCTCTCTCTCTTTACAATCCATCCACTCATTCAGGTTTTCACTGTTGAATGGAGAAGAATGTATATTCCTCAGGACATCTGCGAGCACAGCCTCCTCTTCTCCTCCTCCTCGGATCGATGGAAGTTTCTTTGCCAGAGTTTGTTGGAATTCCAGTTTGAACTCAGAGCACCTACGTTTAAAAGTTTTAATCTTTTTGCTGATCTGTGGGAACTGCTGTGCTGTGGTGGTTCTCAGTGCATCGTTACACCTCATTTCCAGCTCACTGAGGTCCTCCAGGACACTCTGTGAGTCTTGAACTAAACTTTCACTTATCTGACGTACAAGTTTAGCAGCAGTAGAATCTAACATTGTCAGAGGCAGCAGCCAGACCTTTACTGGTACTGCGTTTTCTCCATTGGCTCCCAGCAGTTTAGGCAGACTTTGGTAGACCTGTACTGCTTCTTGAAAGGATGTTGGAGTTCTCTCAAGGGAAAAGTCTCCAAAGAAACTGCAGGAGAACTTGTCAACACTAGCTTTGTCCTGTTCATCCATTTTCAGTGAACCGTCACCCTCTATAGAAAGGCGAGGAAGTTTCTTGATCACTATCTTCAAGTTTCCCTCAATGTCTTGTTGATCTTCTTTTTGAGAAACTTCACGGTCAAAGACAAAGAAGGCTTGTGCCCCATAAAGAATCGCTGTGACTACATGTGTTGCTAAACCTTTCTCAAAAACATTCTGGTGCTTCATATTTCCTGGTCCAAGATGATTCATCGACAGTTGCTGGAACTTTGTAGTTGCTTCGTACTTCTGTGTTACTCTGGCTTGGTTTTTGGAAATCTTGCTGTTGTTCAGGTATTTGGCTGATCCACCAACCTCTACAAGTCCCCCCAAGAAACTTGCCTTCAATGATGCTTTAACATCGAGTGCAGAGGATTTATCCTCAATAGATTCAGAGGCAACAATCTCAAATTCACTATATTTCTGTGGTCGTTCTCCAACATCCTTCATCAGGTCACCACGGTCCCACAGGGTGATTCCTGCAAAAGAAGAAACAATAATCAAGTTCAGCTTTTAGACAAAGTGTAACTGGAGAAGCTGTTGGGACAACATCCATGGGAATGGTATTTGATGAAGTAATTCAATGATTTGAGAGGAAAAGATTGAATTTAAATCTCAGTTCTACAGTACCAGGCACGAGTTGGTCTTTGCGGCAGTCGTAAAACATCCCGAGGCCGAAAGGCCGACCGAGAGCCGCCACCACCATCGTCTCACCGGCTTCAGAGGCCATTCCTTGGTCTTAACTCCACAACATGGAAAACAGCCTGTTAAGATTGTTTGGTACATCATCAATCAATCAATCAATCAATCAATAATCCTCTATTCATCTCGCAAACAGAGAAATTACAGTTTGTGCAGGGAGGGCACTGGTTTGCTGCGACTGGTATCGTGCTGACACTTGTTTCTTCCCCAACATCAGAAAAGGAAAAAAGAAAGGGTAGGAATGGGGGGGGGGCATAAAAACTCAATTCCATGCCATGTCTACAGAGAGAGGCACAGATTGGATGCAGAGAAAAAAGGACCCTTAACACAAACATGCACACAGTAGCTGTGAAGGTGGGAAGGCGGGTGTATGCAGGGTGTGTTATTATCATCATGTCATTTAAACCTTTAAGCGCTCTATATTATCTAGCACACGGCCACATCAGAACTCAGTGTGGCTCTGATTCAAGGCTGCATCTGAAGCAGCTTCTAGGAGCAAAGCGGCTGCTTGCAATATACAATAAAAGGGGGTGAATTTTAAATAACATCAGGTGTGATGGTGGCGGCTGCACTTGTGATTATATCAGCGCATTAATCTACGTTTCATACTGTTGTTTTGTTTTCACGTTTATAGGATGCAGCTCACTTAATGGGATCTAAACCAAACTAGATTTACTTTATGAACATGTTTATTTCAAAATCATCCACACTGTTAAATGACTTCAGTTTTCAAAAACAAATCAGCCAAATTAAATATTGTTTGTTGACATTCTGAAAACGCCTGTGTAGCACGAGGGTGTGTCCTCTCTTTGTGTTCATTGTACATTTTCACACAGTAATGCTTTCATTTGAAAACCTGTGACCTTTAAAGATAATTAAAGTACGTTTTACTGAAAGAGTTTTATTCCTAGAGGGGGGGGGACATCGTTGATTGACAAACAGAAAGTCACCATGGTTACTCACTTTCACCTGCCTGCTGCACACTGAACAAGGAGAACGACAAATTCTACCAAAATCTTAAAAAGTGGATCTATCTATCCATGTGCAATGTGGAACTTTAGTGGAACTAGATCATGTGCTGCTTCCTGCGAGTTAACGGTATATCTCTTCTGATTATACAAATGTTCCAACTTCTGTGGACACGAGTTACTTCTACATGAATTTATAATTCCACTGAAATAAATCATCTAGTTGCACTTAAATGTGTAATAGTGTAGTTAAAAAAAGCAGGATAGAAGTCACGTGACGCGACTGGTGAAGATGGCCGCCTGAACCGAAGCTCCGACTAGCATCACCAAATATCCTCTATGATCATTGTTAATTATAGGTATAAAAACGTGTCTTGCGCATAGAAATCTTCCCGATCAATCAGAATGGCAAAGCATCTAAAAAGCGGGGACATTAAGAAGCATTTGAGGTCTCAAAACCCACATCATGATGGCGACGGCAACAGCTCGGAAGGCCCCGATGCTACACAGGTGGGACAGGATATCGCTAACATTTTTGCTGCGTTGCAAAAAATATCCAGTGATTTGGCCGGCCTCGAGGAAATTCGCCGATCCACAGCCTCTGTTGAAGGTAAACTTTCTTCACTAATTTCGCGCATGGTGGAGGTGGAGAAGAGAGTGGAGTGGCTGGAGGACGCGGATAAGGAGATGAGAGCTTCGCTGGAGGCTAACCCGTTAGCCACCAAAGCGGAGGTGGAGGATCTCCGTGATAAACTGGACGATCTGGAGAACCGCAACAGGCGTAATAATCTACGTTTTGTGGGTGTCCCAGAGGGCAAAGAAAGCGGAGATATGATACCATTTATTCAGAAACTACTAGCATCGATCCTGGACTGGGACGACACTGTGCGGCCACCGGAGATTGACCGGGCACACAGGGCACCGATACCAAGGCCAAATCCAGAGGAGAGACCGCGGGTGATCCTGGCTCGCTTCCTGCGCTCAGCTGATAGAGAGCTCATCCTACGTACAGCACGGAATAAATCAGAGCTTCTCTGGGAAGGTAACCGCATTATGATATTCCCTGACTTTTCACGGGCCACACAGTTGAAACGGGATAAATTCAGGGAGTGCAAGAAGGCTTTGAGGGAGCGCAACATGAAGTTTGCTCTTCTGTATCCTGCTATTCTGAGGGTTGATTGCAACGGAGGTCAGAAGCGTTTTGAGGATCCGAAGAGGGCTATGGAATATATTCGGGGGGCCGCGGTGTGACCCGTCTCCTGGATATGATCAGGACCAAAGTTGCTGGACTCGTTAATTATGTGCAGGACACGACAAGGAGGAGGAGGTGACTGTTTCAAATATGTGGGGTGACGGAGAGAGGGAGGTTGGTGTCGTTTTTACTTGGTTAAGAGTTGTTTGTATTATATCTCCCCTTCCTCTCCCCTGTCTCCCACCAGATTTTTGTTTACCTGTTTTAATTATTTTTCTTTCTATCTAAAAAAGGGAGAAACGAACAAAATACAAGACTTACATAACTGTTAACCAGTTGTTATTCCCCTGTATTTTAATGGCAGTGCCCTCCTCATAATATTTGAGTTATAAACAAATGATAATGATGCTGGGGATTTGTGTGGGGTAAGTCACTTATCAATCGACAGTCATGGACCGTCAGTTAGGTTCTGTTAAACGGAGCAGTGCAGAGTTCTATGTTAGGCGCTGTCTCTGGGTAGGGAGGGTTTTTGGGTTAGAAGGGTCTAAAGTTAGTTATCATAAGCACATAATTGAAGGGTGGCTGCATCTCAGAGGTTTGTATCTTAAAGTTATTAATGGCTGCTAAATTTGACAATTTGCGCATTGCCACTTGGAATGTGAAGGGCCTGGGTCATCCAATTAAAAAGAAGAAAATATTTTCTGTGCTGAAGTCCAAACAATTCGATGTGGTGTTCCTGCAGGAGACACACCTTTCTGCTGTAGAAGCTGAGAAGTTATGTAGAGACTGGGTGAGCCATGTATATTACAGTGTAGGAACCAGTCAAAGCCGTGGGGTTTTAACACTCATAAATAAAAAATTGCAATTTAAATTTGTTCGGCAGATTAAAGATACGATGGGTAGGGTCCTTATAGTAGTGTCAGAGATACAAGGTCACATAATTATGCTAACAAACATCTACGCTCCAAATGGAGATGAGCCACAATTTTTCATAGACTTAGAGGTAAAAATGCAACAGGCTGGTAACTATAAGGCTATAATTGGTGGGGACTTTAATTTAATAATGGATCCGATACTCGATCGTAGTAGTACCATAGCTACCAGGATGCCTAAAGCTACCCTGGTAGTGAGACGCATGGCTGAGTCTTTAGGTTTGATAGATGTGTGGAGGATTTTAAACCCCAAAGGAAGGGACTACACCTTTTTCTCAGCTCCACACACAACTTTTTCGCGAATAGATTTGTTCCTTATTTCCAATGACCTTTTACAGTCAGTAATGTCATGCTCCATTGGCAGTATTTTAGTTTCGGACCATGCACTAGTTAGCCTGGAGGTCCAGCCTTTTAGTGACAGGACTCGAATGCCAAGGTGGAGATTTAATTCATCCCTATTACAAGATTCTGTGTTTAAAGAGGCATTAAGAGGTCAAATTAAGATGTATATTGAGACTAATGAGCCCACAGCGCCCTCTGCGGGGACGGCTTGGGAAGCTTTGAAAGCGGTGCTGAGAGGCTTCGTAATTCAGTATGCTTCTCATAAGAAAAAAAAGAATATTGCAAAACAGAGTGAACTTGAAGACAGAATTAAAAAGGTTGAGACCAACTTAAAAAAACATTTTAATGCTAATGACCTTAGGGTTCTAACACAGCTCAAATATGAGTATAATAGTATCTTGTCACAGAAAGTTGAATTCTCGCTTTTCAGAATGAGACAAAAATATTATGAATCAGGGGATAAGGCTGGTAAATTACTGGCGAACTGTTTAAAACAGAGAGAGCTAGCATCAAATATTTCAGCCATCAGAACAGAGGAAGGTGAACTTAAGGTCAAATCTGTGGACATCAATAGTATGTTTAGAGAGTTCTACACAAAATTGTATACAGCTGATCACCAACATAATGGGGAGTGTATGGAGACATTTTTGCAGGGATTGGATCTTCCCAGGTTGTCGGACTCACAAAAAAACGAACTTGATCGTCCAATAATCAGGGAAGAAATTATTCGGGTGATTAAAGAGTTGCCGAGTGGGAAAGCCCCAGGGCCGGATGGCTTTACAGCCGAATTTTTTAAATGCTGCGCCTCTGAGCTAACACCACTACTCCTGAGTATGTACAACGAGGCATTTGAAAGAGGGCAGTTACCAGATACCTTATCAAAAGCTATAATAACGCTTATTCTGAAAAAAGATAAAGACCCCTGTGACTGTAAAAATTATCGCCCAATCTCCCTTATTCCAATAGATACCAAGATCTTGTCCAAGGTGGTAGCTAATAGGCTGGAGAAGGTCATGACTTCTTTAGTACATGAAGATCAGGTGGGTTTCATTCGCAAACGTACTTCGGCAGATAACATAAGAAGGTTTATTAATATTATGTGGGCACTCTCAAATTCCAATTTGCCAATTGCTGCTGTTTCACTTGATGCTGAAAAAGCGTTTGATAGGGTTGAGTGGGGATATTTATTTAGGATATTAGAAAGATATGGCTTTGGAGAAAAATTTATTAAGTGGGTGCGTTTATTATATAACCGGCCAGAAGCAGCAGTACAAAGCAATGGGTACATATCTTCATATTTTGAGTTAGGAAGAGGCACGCGCCAGGGTTCCCCTCTCAGCCCTCTGTTATTCTGTCTGGTAATGGAGCCCTTGGCAGCAGCGATCAGGGGGGATGGAAACTTCCCAGGAGTGGTATATGAAGGCTCTGTCCACAAATTGTTCATGTACGCGGACGATATTCTTTTGCTGGTGTCTGACCCTGTGATTTCAATGCCAGCATTGTTAAATACAATTAATAGCTTTTCCAAGTTTTCAGGATATAAGGTAAACTGGGATAAATCAGAGGCCCTCCCCTTAACAAAATTCTGTCCCACTACACTCTTCCAGGCAGGCAGATTCAGATGGCCCAAGCGGGGGATGAGATACCTCGGTATTCTCTTCCCCCCTTTATTGGAGGATATTATAAAAGTGAACTTTGACCCTCTCATAGAGAAGTTAGGTATTGATGTAAAACGCTGGACATCACTATATCTGTCTTTATGGGGTAAAGTTAACACCGTCAAAATGAACTGTATCCCCAGGATCAACTATCTGCTTCAGTCTCTCCCCTTAGAAATTCCAGGCAGTTACTTTAAAAGATTAGACATTATGTTTAAGGAATTTCTCTGGAATGGAAAGAGACCACGTATGAACATGAAAAAATTACAGAGACCAGTCAATGCTGGTGGTCTAGGGTTCCCAAATGTGCTATATTACTATTATGCATTTAGTTTGAGGCATCTGGCGCACTGGGCATTGCCCCCACAGAGGGCCCCACCATGGTTCAGTATAGAGCAATCTGTATCGGCTCCTCTCCCACTGCTTTACCGTCTGTCCACTAAACTGTTAAAGGCTCACCCAGTTATATCTCATCTTCAAAGTATATGGAAGAAGGTCTCAGGGCTGATAGGGTTAGATCCTTACTTAAATGAATCCTCCAGCATTTGGCTGAATCCTAAGTTGAAGATTAATAAAATAACATTTCTTTGGAAGGAGTGGGTAGACAGAGGAATTTTTGCATTAAAAAATCTGTATAATGGTAACTCACTTCATTCATTTGATGACCTAAAATGTAAATATGACTTACCTAAATCCCAATTCTGGAGATATATACAACTACGTCATTTATTGCAACAGACTTTTGGACCACACCCTCCAAGGTCAGCGGAGGAATTGAATAGAGTTCTTAAGGTGTTGGGAGGGGGTCATGAAACAGCTAAATATTATAAGATGGTAACGGAATATGGAGAAGATGGAGGTATCTCAGCACTTAGATTGGCCTGGGAGAGAGATTTGGGGGCATCTTTTAATGAACAGAACTGGGCTAAGATATGTGGCAACTCCCAAATGATGTCAAGAGACCTGAGGGTGAGGCTCATTCAATTTAAAATACTACATCGATTTTATTGGACACCAAGCAGGCTTTTTAGACTTGGCCTAAATGATGCAGCTACCTGCTGGAAATGTGGTAAGGAGGAAGGTACACTGGTACATGTGTTATGGTCATGCCCCATGATCAGTCAGTATTGGAGGAAGATTCATAGTTACATTGTCAATGTTATCAAAAGGCAATATGTGCTCTGTCCAAAACTTTATATTTTAGGGGACTGTACAGTGCTGTCTTGTCTTCCACAATCACTGAAATATTGGACACAGACTGTTATCATGACTGGCCGACAGATCATCCTCAGGAATTGGAAGAAACCTGGAGAACCTTCTTTTCAGGACTGGATGACTGAAGTGGGCAGAACTGCTGCTTATGAAAGAATGTCATATAGGATGCTGGACAGAACTGAAAAATATTGTCTAAAGTGGGATATGTACCTCGATTATATCCAGATGTCACAGTAAAGATCAGGCAGACGCGCAAAGATGTGGGTTGAGATGCAAGCCACCTCTGAGAGTGATTGACCCGTCAGGAGTAGGGGTGGGTGTGGGGGTGGGATTTAGGGTGTTGATGGTTTGTACATTTGTTAACATATTGTGTATGTTGATTCTAATATCAGAAAATAAAAATTGCAAGTCAAAAAAAAAAAAAAAGTGGATCTAGAGGAAACAACCAGCCCTGCATTTAAAGGAAGACTGTGCAACATAAATGTAACATCTCAAGAGGGCGTAAAGAACTACAGTACATCATTCCCGTATCTTTCTCTCTCTTTCTGAGTCAGTCTCTCTCTCTCTTTCTGAGTCAGTCTCTCTCTCTCTCTCTCTCTTTTTCTGAGTCAGTCTCTCTCTCTCTCTCTCTCTCTCTCTCTCTCTTTCTGAGTCAGTCTCTCTCTCTCTTTCTGAGTCAGTCTCTCTCTCTCTCTCTCTCTCTCTTTCTGAGTCAGTCTCTCTCTCTCTTTCTGAGTCAGTCTCTCTCTCTCTCTCTCTCTCTCTTTCTGAGTCAGTCTCTCTCTCTCTTTTTCTGAGTCAGTCTCTCTCTCTCTTTCTGAGTCAGTCTCTCTCTCTCTCTCTCTTTCTGAGTCAGTCTCTCTCTCTCTTTCTGAGTCAGTCTCTCTCTCTCTCTCTCTTTCTGAGTCAGTCTCTCTCTCTCTTTCTGAGTCAGTCTCTCTCTCTCTCTCTTTCTGAGTCAGTCTCTCTCTCTCTCTCTCTCTCTTTTTCTGAGTCAGTCTCTCTCTCTCTGAGTCTGTCTGTCTCTCTCTCTTCCATTAGCTACAAAACTCTCCTCTCTCTCGTCTTGTTCATTCTCAGATTGAATATTTGATCTCAATTAACCTGCAATTCACTGCACATTATCTCTTCTTTGTCCTGTTGAGTTCACTACATTATAATCCTCTGTATATATATATATATATGTCCCCTCCTACTACTTTGACATAGTTTGTTTCTATTTCATCATTTTTTTTAACTTTTTTTGATTCTGTACTGCTGATGCTGCTGCAACGCCTGAATTTCCTCATTGGGGATCAATAAAGTTACATCTTATCTTGTCTTAAGTACTTTTATTTAATCATCTTTTTATGTAATTTATTTGCTGTGAAACAAGTTAATTAAGTCTGATAGAGTCTAAGTCGAGGTTCAGATGTCAGAGATCGAGGCGTACTCACATTAAACTTGATCGCTGAAGAGTTTCAGATAAACTTTCCTCTGTGAGCTCTGTCACGTACGCTGACCTGTTGTTGTCTGTCAGAGTGAGAGTAAGAAGAAGGAGGAAGAGGAGGAGGCCTCATGTTCAGGATGTGTAAGATGTGTGTGCTGAGCTCTGATATGCTGACTGGTTTAATCGAGTTAAAACCAGATTGTAAGAAAGCTGTCGTTGAGGAAGTTTAATAAAGAAATGAATCTAGAGGACCTAATGAGCCCTGCCTTTAAAAGAAGAAAGTGTGGAACAATTTGTGAAATCATTCTTCAACAAACAGATCAAAACACAATGGGACTGGGACTTGGGCCCCTCACTTTAAATCAGCATTGGAATGCAATTCTTAAACAAGTTCACTCTTCATCTCCTTGCAGCAGACACGCGCTCATACAATTTAAAATTGTGCACCGTCTCCACTTTACAGAAGTTAGGTTGGCTAAGATCTACCCAAATCTGGACCCCACATGTGATAAATGTAAATCAGCACCAGCCACCTTGATTCATATTTTTTGGCTTTGTCCTTCTTTGCATGAATCCAGAGAATTAACACAAATAATTTCAATTATTAGACAATGAACACAAACTGGTGAACCTGCTGGGTGAAGTCCAACAATGTGCCATCACTGCAGCATGTTATGTGACCTGCTGTGACCACAAGAGAGCGTGCAGCAGCTCCAAACCCCCTCGAACACACACACACACACACACACACACACATGCACAAACACACAAACAAAACACACAAACAGACAAACACACAAAAACATGCAAACAGACAAATACACCAACACGTACATACAAATAAACACATTACACAAATACAAAAAAATACAAACTCATCTACCATTAAAATTTAAAATGAAATTCTAATCATTTTTTATTGTATTTTGTACTTTATTGATTTTCTTTCTTATATTTTGAAAAAAATAAAATAAAAATAAATAATTTCAATGAATTTTTTAATCTACATCTGTAGATATAAAAAAAGGTTGATTGAAATTATAATTGGGGGCGCCTGTACGCAGTAAGGAGGCCAAAGTCCTCAAGCGGGCGACCTGGGCTCGACCCCGGCCCGAGGCCCTCTCCCACACGTCGTTCCCATTTCCGACACGATCCACGTTCTCTCTCTCAAAGGCAGAAAAGCCCAATATATATATATATATATATATATATATATATATATATATACTGTAGGTGAAGAATAATCATGTAAAAACTAAGACCATGCAAAGTAAATGAAAGGTAGCTGTGTAATGTACCAGAGTATTTACATACGAGTTAACCTGATCAATTAAATGAAGTTGAGAACTTGCCAGCAATGTCTAATTTGTTAATTTTCTTAGCATGCCTTCTGTACAGCGAGTTATGTATGCAGTATGTGACTTTGTCCATCAGGCATTTGTTGCACTAATGACCCCACCATCCAGGTAGTCAGCCTCCTGCCAGGAACCTCCACCTTTCACCTTGAAGACTTCTCATTTAGTGCTGACCGATCACTGTGCAGAGTGACACCCTGCTGACGGAGCTGATCATGACCGAGATTCTGAACCACAGTATGCCTTTCCAACAAATCACAAATACACACCCACAGACACACACACACACACACACACACACACACACACACACACACACACACACACACACACACACACACACACACACACACACACACACACACACACACACGTACAGCAGAAAACCCCACTGTGGTTGAATGTGGTCACATGGTGGGGTGTTGAGCTGTTACTGCGACCAATGTGTGCACTTGTCAGTGTGCATTAAACCCCATGTGTAGAGTTACGTTGGCTTTTGTTTGCGTCAGGTCCATTTCCATGCTTGTTAAATGGCAGGTTGCGGTTGGAAGCATGAATATTTCAGCATAGTGGTAAGATAATCACTCTGATTAAATGGCTGACGTTGTACAAGGCCGGCTGGAGCGAGATAATAACAGGAAGTAAGGGGAAATGAGAGGAAAAGGAGACACGGGATAACCACCAATGCCATGTTTCACAGCTGTTAGAAATTAAAAAAAGATGTGAAAAGCAAAGAGATATTTGGAAAACTGCCTCAAAATTGTTAAATATGGCATTGCTTTATTCATAAGATAAAAAAAGAAAAGGAAAAATATGTTTTCAGCATATGTAAAAAATCTGATGTTGAATATTGAAATTATTAGTCAGAAAGACCCCGGGTTAACTACAATTTTTGTCATTTTTTTTTTTTTCGTAGCATGGCTGGTTGTAATCTTTACATATGCTGTCTCACAGTGACCTCTCAGTATTCACCATCGTTTCATGAGGTCTTGAAGTAGGAGTTTAATCATTTCTACAGATGTCCTCTTTTAAATCAAATTTGGCTTTGAGATTAAAAGCGCTAAAATCACTAAATACATAAAAATGTTAAAAAATCAGCATCTCTCCAAAACTCTTTGGTCGACTCAGGAAATCCAAAGGAGCCACAGCTGAGGGTCCTGACAGACCCAAGAAGCGCCCCTGGATAAGCTAATACTGATGGCCCCTTTACATAGCAGTCTCTGCCATCCGTGTGAATGGGGGGGATTGGGTAGGTGTGACCTGCGCTCGCTCGAAGACTGGGAGCATACTAAGAAAACCAAGTCAGTGAGAGCTGTAATATATGCAAAAGAATAAGATGTAAATCAAAATATAGTATGAGGGGAAAAAAACTGCTTTTAGGAATCATATCTTGTCAGCAAATTTATAAAATGTAAGTCAGACCATTTGTGAGCGTGAAGATATATTAAACTAATGCATGTTAAATTGGAGCTGGGAGCCTGCTGAGGTTGAGAGCAGGAGCTTTCACCTTCATTCATTAGATGTAAAATAATATGAGTCAGAAAGCAACCGCCAGAGCCAGAATCCTCTCCCTCATCCAGAACAAACCTAACAGTGTCGGTAAGGGAGTGCAGGTTGGATCTTTGATTTTACTTGATGTCTGATCAAATATTCTGGGCAATCACTAGACGGCTGAATAAAAATGTCAGACAGGACAGGAATAGTTTTTACTATGCAGGATGTAAGAACGAAACAAATCTGTCAGAAAAAGTAAACTTTTTAGAAACACAGACATGGTAGTTTTTTTTTCTAAAATGCATTTTTAACCTTTTCTCAGGAAAGCTTTTGGCGAATAAAAACATGTCTACACGTGGCCAAAAATGCCAGCTGTCAGTTAAAGTAACGAGAAAAAGGGCAAAACAGGAGATATTTGCATTCTGTAATACACAGGTAGAGGCAGTGGGAGACAGGGAAGAGATACATGATTTCTGCTGTTCTTTTTTCTTCCACTTCTCATTCCTTTGATGCTCATGTTGGCTTGGAGGAACAAAAGCTTCCAGCCTTTGGGGTTGTGCTTCTGCCTCTGGCATTGCGAGGAAGATTCGTCCAGCTGGTGCAATAACAATATGCTCTGTTGCTATTGCTTTAGCAGGATGATGAATTTGTAATTGCCCTGGGGATGTTGCACTACAACCTGTGTGGGCAAGACCCCACGTTTATCTGGTATAGGGATTTGTAGAAGGATACACAGTAATTACAACTTGGAAATTAGCCTCCAAATGAATCTTCTTTATCGTTATCTATCCTGCGCTCACTACGCTGTCATAGCACAAGAGCATTTTGAGGGTGCCATCTATCATGAAAACCATGGGAGAATAATCTCCTCAGCAATATACTCCAATACTTTACTAACAGGCAAACCACAAGAGACCATTCTCATTACACAGATTCCCTCTTCCTTTTTTTCTCCTAATTCATTTTCAGCCTGTTATCGGCTTGATTAAATGATAAGAGAAGGTTGATTATTTATTAAAGGGCTGCGATCTCCTCTTTTAAGGTTCTACCGAGGCTGTAATGATTTTTTATTCTCTCTCTCTTCTTGCTCCTCTCATCTTTGATTCGGTCTGTCTTCAACAGCCATATGCAAATAGGAGGGTACACTCTCACCAGCGCACACACAATTTAATTAGGAGCCAATTACGGAAACACTTTCATGCTATTCTTTCTATTCCATCCCTGCCCTTCTAAGTGTAACAGCTAAGGTGTGAAACGAGAGAAAACAAGGCAGTGGAAGGAAAACCAAATTGGTTGAATTGATTGTCTGTCTTGTCCGGCAGCACTCAATCAGATAAGCTAATAATTCTGTGCTGAGACAGATCTTACCCGTGCTGTTACTATAAGCAGATGCAGCATTCTGGTCATGCACCTGTTGATGGCTCAGCGGTTCAACTACTAAACAGAAAGTGATACTGTGAGCAAGACGTGGGATTTTTAACAAAGATCAGTGGTTCCTCTGGGATCCATGTGTTAAAATGAATAAGAGAAGACAGTCCTCTTGTGTGTGTGGGTTTGTGTTTGTGCAGAAATCCAGTACACAGGTGCGAGGATTTACGAGCGTCTGGGCTATTACTTTTCAGAAGTGACTTAATACCTACAAAAATAAACTGTGCATACATGCAATATCCACATTGAATGCCAGTCTGAATCACAGTTACAAAAGATAATAATGCACAAACAACTGGAGTGTCATGATGCCAAAAATGTAAACTCTGTTATAAGGCTTGTAAAAGCCCAACAATATCAATACCTACATTCAATACCACATTATTTAAAATCCTTATCCAAGGATCCTAATCCAAAGCTCAGCTTAATGATCAGTTACCATCTCATCTTAAAGAGCTACCTTGCACTCTCTAAATGTACTATGGGAGGTAGAGCCTTCATTTATCAGGAACCGTCTTCTTCCAAACCATCTACCAATCAGGGTAGGGCAAATCCTTCCTTCCTTGTGAAGCATCTTAATATAACACTTCTTATGATTTGACACTTTATAAACAATGGTTGATTCATTGATAGATTTAAGAAAAGGATGTACACCCTTTATCACATGTCACAGCGGATACAAATGCACAGACAAAATAAAATCCCTCAATTGAGTTGCACATGCTACAAAATCCAAGAGGAACCACAACCTGGTGCAGCTCCGTTCTTTCCTCCCCACACACTTCCTGCTATTAATCCCCCACCTGCTTTCTCCACCCAAAGGAACAAGAAAATCTATTCCCCTTTCACATGTCAACCCGCTACCTTTTTAAACCCATTTCAGAATCGGCGTGTGCGCTGCTTTAAAAGTGGAATGCAGAATTAGAAAAATGCTCCATAGCAGCCAGCGAGTAAATAGGCGTATAATTAGCATAAAACGTGCTTGTAAGGAGTTGAGAAAAGCACCGATTATGCATTTCTCTCACATAGAGAAGCACCCGGTTCACTATCACATGATAAGCCACACTGACATGAGGCTGAGCGAAAAGCATAATTGGAGAAATAGGCTAAGGCTGTGAGTCTGAACACGCTTCCTTACTCCATGCAGAGTTTAACTGTTAGCTACGGTTTTTACACAAGTGTACTAGAAGCCCAGTTTTTTTCTTTTCTAATAAAAGGTTCCTCCCCCTTTGGAAGGTTCTAGAGTAAATCCTTGTTCTTCTCAATTGATTGTAATTTTCTTTTTTTTCTTTTTTTTTGTTATCTTAGAAGACATTTTCCCCCTCACATTTTACTGTCCTTGAAGCACCTTTGGGAGTGCACTAGCAGCTAGCTAGCTATTTTCCCTCCACATTTTTGCTTATTTATCTTATTGCCTTTTTATTGCATTATTTTCCTGATGAATTAATTAAAACTTGCCCACTTTGTTCCTAAATCATTTGGTATATATCCACATTTGACTTTTCTTTTTAATTGCTATACAATCCAAGCTAGTCAAGCTTTACACATAATCATTTTACAGGTTGAAGCAAAGAGTTCTATGATTTGCATTATCACCACAGTGTCAAGGCTCCAGGATAATATAGGTTTTTTCTTCTGTTAGTCTCATGTGTATGTCTTGTGTTTTCTTATTGAAAGGGACTTATGACACAATCTAATACTCGTTTATGTTTATTAACAAGGAAAACTGTTTATCTTTTTACCTTTCATTGTACAGGCTTTCACGAGATGCAAACAGAACAGCGACTGCAGGTGCAGGCTAATTCTAATGCAACGAGTCAAAGAGTTAATTATAAGAACTATAGAGGTAAGTAAAACTTACCTTTAAAACTTGAAAAGCAATTAAAACTTTGCTGAAGTTTCAGCACCAGTTTTGTGGCTTCTTCCCTCTGGATTGTCTTGCATTGCTAAACTCTCGAGCTTTCATGTTAAGAGAAAAGGAACACCCAGAACTTTTCTGCATTTACAAACCGAGATGATAACAAGATTGTCACATTTGGAGTTCCAGGAGAACTACAGACACTCAGTTGTGAAAGCGATGAATCACTGTGGCGTCAAAGCTTTACCAAATCCTGATGGTTTCCAGCCACACTTCTCTCTCCTCTCACAATGGGAGTCCCAGACTCAATTAGACAACCCAAAAAAATAGCAGGTTTTGCAACATGCAATAAAAGTGTAAAACATAAACAAGTTATTGTCTTTCTCTGAGTGAGCTGGTCTTCCAAGGCACATTAATGCCAAAGACATGTATTATATCCTTGGGTGGAATGTTTCAGTCCAGCTCACTCTGAACCCAAACTCTGCATTACCTTGCTGATGCAATAATGTGAAGAGAAAAACAACACAGGGGCAAAGGGACTGTAATGCAATCCCATGAAGACAGTGCATCTCACTGAAAAAGCCTCCTCCTCCTTCGTTCTGCAAATATGCACACTCCACAATCCATCTTGCTCACCACGCTCCCCTGAAGGATATAATCTTGGGTATATGGGGGGAAAAACCTATACATAATAAACATCCAGAGAAGCTTCTTTGTTTGCGGTTGGGGCCTTTGGACATTCTGGCGGGATGCACGAGGCGAAGTGTGAACCGCGGCATGCTGGGTATGCAGCGTACACTCTTCTTGTTGCAATGATGAAAATAGTGGAGAAGTGGAAACAGGGAGACTAGAAGGTGTTATGTAGAAACTTATGTCTGCATGAATCATTCATAGAAGGAACACTGTGGACAGAGAGAGTGCTGACTAACTGTTTATTGAGTTTGAAGTTACAGCGTAAGCTATGGATGTTAGCATACTCTGCTGCTAGTTAACTTTGGAACGATATTTGAGGTTTGAGACTGTCAATTTGCCAAAAATCTATGGAACACATATCATGTTTAATGAAACCAAGCTAGCTAACGGCTTTGAAAATATGCAATACATCTTACTCCCTGACTTTAGTCTTTAGCTAGCTTAAGCCCTAATTCCACCAAAATTCAACAAAAAAGAAAAACGCGACACAGTAAACAAAACCAACAATAGAAGACATCCAGCAATTCATCTACTTTGTCATTGTTATGTGGCCCTTTGTTACAAAAACACCATCAGAAGGGTACCTAAATGTAGGACAGTGCGGGTTGTTGGGGATTTTGCCTAACTTTAATCTATTGAAACACCACACAATGTGTGCATATACAGAGAAGAATTGAATTAAAGCGCTTGGTGGAAACGGGGCTTTAGACTTTCAATATAGGCCCTTTTTTAGACTTTGCTTTAAACTGCTATATTTATTTGACAAAGTTGAATTTGACTCAGTGTTATGCATCCTAGGTATAGGTTAACGACTCAGCTGGCAGAGCATTTGTAAAGCTACAACAGACGCATTTAAACCTGAAAAAGTGGAATTATAAAAACACAAAAAAGGCACTACACAATAAGCATCATTCCATTACACAAGTTGAAACAGTGCATCCCACGCAGCAGACTGGAAAATTAAAACGCTCTATATTGGGCACCTCAACCCTAAAGTGGTAAATCGGATGTCGCCACATGCTGCTGGGTTTTCTTCACATATCACTGTGCGTGTCATTGAAAGTGAAGGCAGGCCTTCGGCATGAAAGGAAGAATTACAGCACTTTGCCTTTAATAGACTCTGCTTGCGACTATGCTAACGCTTACACGTCCACGCTGCCCTGCCAGTGAGACAGCAGCTTTGACAGGCATGAAATGTCACCACTGGGACAAACAAAGCCAGGGAGACAAAGTCAGTGAAGGAGAGGATGGCGACATGCAGCACACAGTTACCATGGCGAGGAATGCACCTGGGCCATGCTGTGATATTTTATTGTGTAGGACTCTCGAGGCTGTCTGGATTGTCTGACATTACACCTGCAACAAAAAAAGTAAACGCTCTTAAACACAGCCAGAAACTAGAGACAGGAGCAACAGAAGGTTAGACTCCCACAAAGGATCACACCAACAGAGCAACAAAAGATCCAAAAGATTCTTTTTCTTTCCTCGACTCCTCTCCCAACATTTCGTCTATCTAATCTGACCTCGACAAACAGCAGGCAGCTTGAGAGTAACTGAAAACAGTGCGATGACTGAGAGAAGTGGACACAGCATGAGAACCCAGAGTCTCGCAGTCAGCCGCATCAGCTATTGTGATCACTCTGGGTAAAACGGAGGAGGCTTACTGTTGTCCTGGGCACACTTTTCTGTTTTTCACTTTTTCTCCTTCCTCACTAAAAAAGGCGCCAATAAAAAAAGAAGAGGACAAAGCCAGGGAAAGTTGATGACAATGGACAATATGCGGCACTTTTGGCTTCATAAAAAGTTAAAAAGGAGGGGCTGAATTATACATGACAATATGGGAAGACATCAGCCTTGCACGTCCATAAATTGTCAGCTGTGTATTAACAATTCCTTTTGTTGAGCTCCGTCTCAAAAGACACCACCCTCCTGTGCAATCATCAGCGTACCTTTTGAAAGAGAATACCCTCATTCTTCCTTGATCATCTCCGCAAAATAAGCTCGACAAAAAGTACAAAAGCATACGGTACTGATGATGGAGATGGGGAATGGGAGCCCTTCTCAGAGAGCTCGCCATTGGTGATGCTGATTGCATAAAGTCACATATTTATTTTGCTTTTTGAAGACTGAAGTGCAGCACAGCAAGAGAACATGCCAGCAAAAAGATCAGGTTAATATGTACTTTGCATGCATGACATCTTCCTCGTTGACCTTTACGAAACAGTTTTTGAGAGAAACAATGCCCTGTTACATGAAAAGAAAATCCCTTCTAGAAAGGTAGCCATCTTCCATTTCTGCAGCATCCATGTTTTCTCGGAGTTCTTATTCACATGTATTCACTTCTGTTGAGCCACATTTACTGTTGCTGCAAGCTTGAAGAGAGCACAAACAGGAAACCGGGGACACACTGAGGCCAGCTCAGAGACCCGGGGATGGTGTATGTGTGAATGCGACAGACTGGTCTGGGAGGCTGACATAGCCACAGAGGTAATTAGATACTTAGATGTCATGTTTAACATGTTCCCTCTCTCTGCCTTTTCCCCCACCGCTTCTCTCTCCTTCTCATTCTGTCTCTGTCAAACGCCCTCCTCTCGCTCTCAGATGACTAATAGTACAAGATTTGGACACCAGAGAGTAAAAAAGGACAACTGTGGAGGGTGATGCTTTACATATCGGATACATTAAGAGGAAATTATTCAGCTCAAGTCAGTAATAAGATACTAGAACAAGTTAAATATTGAAATTATACAGAAACTCTCAGATTTCTAACCTCCTCTACCCTTTAGATAAAAAAAACAAAACTCCAATAAAATCGTGTTGATGAGTGTTTTGGAAAACCAGAAGAACATAATTAAATATTCTACTCAAGATCAAATTCTAGTCAAATATGTCAGACTGAATCACAAGCAAATGTGAGTGTGAGTGCTGCTACTAATGGGCACTTCTTCATTCTTTTTTTCAGTCACGTATACGCACACACTTTCCCCCATTAATCTCAGAGAGGCGGTCAGTTTTGGAGGCACAGGAACATTTTCTCTCACAGTTAGCGCTTTAAAAAAAAATCTTTTTCAGTCTGCCATCGTTTGTCACGGAGCGAGGCCGCTTTGGAAGACGATGTCGTCCAATCCATTCTTAGAGTAATGACATTGGGAGATGATTTTCAAAACAGGCAGCAGATTCTGTTGATTACTGTGCACTTTTGGATGCTGACATACCCCAGATGATTCACTGCATGAGTGTGTCGAGACACACGAGCCAACCTACCACCTTCATGTCTACAAATACTAATATATATGATATAAAAAACAGTTTTATTTTAAGTACCTTGATTGTTTAAATTATCAAAACCAGGGTATGAACTGAACACCCACCAAGCACCGCATGCAGACAGATTTTCGGTTTGGCGTGTAAATGTCAGTGAGTTATTCAATGTTTGTTCACACAACACACAGGAGCAGCCTGTGCAAAGATACACACACATCCACTAAATGAACTGTGTGCATATGATACATTTTCATCACTGTCAAGGCTCAAACTTTTAATTTTTGTATTTTTGTATTTTTTTGCAGATGACAGCTTCATGTTGATCTGAGGAGGATTTTTCTTTTGAGTTTGCTAAATTCACTCAGATGACAGGGGGATGATTGAAGGGGTGAACAGGGCTTAAAACCAACCCTCCTGACTGCTACAACTATTATTGTCAGCATTAAATCTATTATTATTAATCATTATTATGAATATTGAAGTGAGTCTTGGAGCTTCAACCTTCATAATGAGCATAATCAGTCCTCCCTGTTTCATCGTCAGTACAGTTGCTAATATTAATGAGTTGTTTATATCAGACTGATCAGTCTATTACCATACTTACTGCTGATACTACACAGACTTTGATCATAATTTCTGACACTGTAGCTATGAATCTTTCTTATTTGCTGTTGCTTCTTTTTGTGTTTATCCTACTCTTTCTACATCTCCCTCCATCCATCTGTCCCACCCCAGCACAGTTTCCGCAGGTGTCTTCTTCTCCTCCAGGTTTCTGCCTCTTAAAAGTAGCTTTTCTTGCCACTGTAAATTAGCTTAATGTTGCTTAGTGCTGTGCTCATGATGTATTCATTTTGGGTCTTTGTCAATGGGATGACAAAGAGTAAAGTATTACAGCATGTAATATCAGTACTTACTGTGAAAGGTTTAACTTTTATGTAATTTAACAGTAGCGAATGGGGCCAGGATTATTTTAATGGCACGTGATGACACGTCCTATCCGTGACATGGAAACAATGTCCGTCGTTCGGACGCATTTTGCCTGTAGGAAAGATGACGCGGAACAAAAAAGAAATCAAATGTAAACACTGTGAAAGAACTGTTTGCGAGAAAGTTTCCTTCTTAGAGAAGTTAGTTTCTACTTTAAAACTTAAATGTGTCCTTTTCATTTCAAGCTATGCTTTGATTTCAGCTAGAAATATATAAATATTTAAATAACCAGAAAATAGTTCATCAGATATGCACTCTCTCATTAGAGAACATATCGCCGCTTTAATAGCTGATTATATTTACAGTGGAGACCACGTCAGTGAACTGTGAGGGCAAAACAACAAAAACAAAATAATCGTTCATTAATCGTAATCGAGGTCAAATGTTCAATTAATTGTGATATTGATTTGAGGTCATATCGCACAGCCCGAGAAGCCAAAGTTTTCCCACTGAAATAAAAACTACCAATCCTTGATGTTCTGTTTAAATCAGCCTGCATCCATGTTTACCCTTGTTAATTCACATAAGACTCTTAGAAACAGTGAAGAAGATTTGATCGGGTATTGGACTGATTTACATAACGCTTGTTTGGCTGGTCTCAACCCATCAAGCTTTCCTGTGCTTTTGGAAAATGTTATTCTTTAAAGCTAACATAAAAAACAACAACTGGAGCTTTTTAAGATTATAATTATTTAGGTGACTTAGTTTCCTTTTTGTATTTCTAATTATGCCTTTCCAGATAAGAAACATGTTTGATGTAACGTTGCCATATTTTGCTTCCCCTTGTGGTGAGAGCGTACTGATCATAGACACCAGAGGAAAAAATATTCAGCTAACTGTCGTGTGTTATCGTCCTCCTTTTTACAGTGTCATCAATAACTATCACAGTTTGTAGCACACATTTTTTGCACCACTGCAGAGACATTTAATTTGTTATGTCCAATCAATTAACTTGTCAGATCAGACATCTGAAAATTGGAAAAAAATGAGGTTCCACTTCAGTGTGGTAGATATCAGTGCATGCAAATGATCAGCCTTTCTCTCTCTGTCTCTCAGTTGTACAGTCCTTTGCACAGACATAGTGAGTCATTTTGCCAGCCTCAGGGAAGAGTGTAATTGAAGCCTGGTGAAAGATAATGTAATTTGGAATAGATCATAAATAATGAATTGTCAGGACCCAACTCAAGTACTGTATATGGGAGGAAATATTATCTGGTGTTTTAACTGTAGGCTGGGTAAGTGATAAAGTGGATGTATCACCAGTTAATACGGCTGTCTAGCCAGTGGGCACAAAGAATTAAAATAAACCAAAGCGAAGACGATACAAAACCCTGAAGCTAAAAGGAGAATAAAACATTTATACCCTTTGTCTTTGGCTTTGTTTTCAATGTGGCATAAAGATGTTTTGAATATCTCCAAAATGGGGGGGAAAAACATCGCCAGGAGCAGACAAAACACACCTACAATGTTTGAGATCGTAGGAGGTCCAGCAAGGCCCGCTTCGAGACCCCTTAAAACTTTTAACATGGAGTATCGACAGATTATTCTACAGTTTGACGTACTTTTCTATGCTGATGATACATTTTGCTTTTGCATCCTTTCTTTATCTTTTGCATCCAATCAATATGCATTGGATGAAGTGGATCAGCTTTGGATGCATCTGGAATTGTAGATAAAACATGATCTACGATTTGTTTTGGACCTTGAAGTGTTGAAACCCAGGATCGTCGCCCGACTCGAGGCCTGTTGAGCTTCAAGGACAGTAAAAAACTATTTTAACACTCAGTAGGAATCTACAAATTCACAGCGTACTTTCAAAATACCTACAATATTTTCTTCCCATGGCCACTTACTTTTAAGGCACCTGTTTCAAGAGTACGTTTGACGGTGCAGACTTCCAGACTCCTGACATGTCTGATGCAACCTGCTATTCACCTTCTCTCCCACGTCAATCCTCAGTGCCGGCTCATACATCAAACTCACACAGCAGTCAGTTAGCCGCCGTCTCCATCACCTCTCGGAGGTCACCAGCAAGAGATGAGATTCTGGGATAACAACGGCGGCAGGGGTGGGCCTGGGTCAACAATGACTGACTGCGTGGTTTAGGCCTTGTGACAAGGCCAAGACCCTCT
The DNA here is from genome assembly GCF_947650265.1 of Symphodus melops. NCBI lineage: Eukaryota > Metazoa > Chordata > Actinopteri > Labriformes > Labridae > Symphodus > Symphodus melops. The sequence continues at coordinate 28,704,565 of NC_136697.1, read as the reverse complement.
GGCTGACCCCACTACCACCAGCGTTCCCTTAGCTACCGCCCTTCCCATAGCGAGCCCTGTGTTATCCACTGCTTACGCTGATGGATTGAGATCTGGGGATGGTTTGTTGAACAGTGTAGCGCTGATATCTGCTGTTTTAACAGTGATCCCAGCTGACCATCACTCAGTGGAGAAACTACCATCATCTCCATCTCCCCTGACTCCCTATGCCCTCTTAATCTGCTCTCATCCCACTTCCTTCATCCGCCATAACCTATCATTTACTGCTTCTTTTTTTCAGGGTCTGTCTGCGTCTGGTCAATTTTGAATAGTTGTCCGCCCACAGCTCAAATGCCTCCCAAACCGCTAAAAGTCTTTTATACTCAGACTCTTGTCCCTCATTTGAGATGAACAAACAATGAGCGGGGACAGTTCAGTCGGAATATATTTTTGGCAACAAGTATTTTTCTTGTTTTTGACCGCAGAAATTGCTCACTGTCGGGACTCGTTCCAAGCCACAGAAGAGTGTAAAAAAAAGGGCCATTTAAATGCGGTTTTTAGTTCGAATCTAGCACTGCATCAAGCAAATCCTAAAATAAACAAGTTAAAATTCTGCCTGACCTTTGTGTGATTCATCATAATCCGTAAGACACATGAGGAAAAATGAGCCCGATGTAATGACTTGTACGTTGCTTAAATGGCCCAGAAACAATTACTAGAGAGTTAATAACCTTCCATTGTGGCTTGAGGAGAATAAACAGGAGGGCGAGGTTGGAAATTGCACTTTCAAAATGACATAAGCACAATACTGACAGAGGGGCATCACAAGACGTATACTTACACTCTCTATTGTTGTGGGCACAGACAGAGTCCTGCCCGTGTCCTCTAAAACTCAACCAGCCCTGTTGTTGATAACAAAGCTGCCTGGCACACAGCCAGTTTTTACCCCACGAAATGCCACCATTTGTCCTGAGTTGACAGATTCCAGACCCGGGATGAAAACAAGTTTGAAAAAAAAAATAAAAATAGACCCACAACCCACTGGCCCGGCCCGCTCTAACATCCTCGACCTCCATCACACCACGCTGACTACCATCTGTGGTTTGATCTTTGCATCGGAGGGGGGAGGGGCTGAAAGGGCTCAGTCATCCAGCAATGACAAGCAATGTTCCTCTGCTCTCATCCATCCTGGCCGGCATTAAATAAAGTGGAGTCGCACACACACAAACACACACACACATACAATTTATATACACAAACAGACTCACTGAGAGTCAGCGTTATCATTGACCGGGACATTGCTCTGCTAACGGCCGTCATGCTCAGGTAACCGAGACATACTGGACTCAGTTGGTTTACTTCTACTTACCGCTAATTAATGTTTATTGACTGTTTGTGCATTGTTTGCATACTGCTCATTAAGGATCTCCCTCTCCCTCTCTCTCCTTTAAATGATCCATCAATCAATCATCAATCATGAAGAAAGAAGGATATGTGAAGATTTTGAAAGAAAACCTAAAGCAGTCAGCAGTAAAACTGGGTCTGGGTCGTCGTCTGTTGTCTTCCAACACTTGGAATCGCTGTGATAACTTTGAATATCCTTCTCCTGCTTTGTGTGCATCAACAATTCATTTTCTCAGGTCCAAACTGATTTCTTTTGTTTTTGCCATGATGCTTTCTCAAGTGACAGCTCAAACCCAACTGACCTTTTTATACCGTTTGTAAATTGGTAGATAATACTCAATTTTAACTTGATTTTACAAGCTTTGAGCATTACAAAGGTAATGCACATCATTGCTCAACAGTGTTTTGTTCTATGGCTCATTTAACAGGTCAGTTCTTAAGGGGGCTAATAATTTTGACCCAGGTAGTTTTTGGTTTTTGTGATATAATTTCATTTCTCTGTGCAAAGTAAAATAATGTAAGCATCCAAAATAACACTAGGATGTTTAAAAGGGCTGTGTTAAAAATTCTTTGCTCTATTTAATAGCATTTGGGAAATACTTAAATAAAAGTGAAATTTTCATGGGGGGGCTAATAATTTCGTCCTCATGTGTATATATATATATATATATATATATATATATATATATATTTGCTCTTTTTGCTAAATATTGAATCTTTGTTTTTTCTTATATTATAAAAATGACATTTTAATTTTGCTGTTTTGTATTTAAAAACAAAAACAAAGTTAACTAGTTAGGGGATCTTTTCTAATCTCTTATATTGTACTTAATTTTATGTATTATTTTTGATGTTAATATATGTTTTCCACGCTAATAAAGTCCTTTAAATTGAATTGAATTGTCAGAGATCGAGGCGTACTCACATTAAACTTGACCGCTGAAGAGTTTCTGATAAACTTTCCTCTGTGAGCTCTGTCACGTGCGCTGACCTGTTGTTGTCTGTCTGAGTGAGAGTAAGGAGGAGGAGGAAGAGGAGGAGGCCTCATGTACAGGATGTGATACATTAATGTGCTGAGCTCTGATTGGCTGACTGCTTTAGTCGAGTTCAAACCAGATTGTGGGAAAGCTGTCGTTGAGGAAGTTTAAAAAAAAAACAGTGGAATGTAGAGGAAATAACCCGCCCTGCCTTTAAAATAAGAAAGTACGACATGAATCAAACATCAATCATCCCAAGAGGGCGTAAAGAACTTCATTATTCCCCTCTCTCTCTCTCTGTCTCTCTCTCTCTCTCTCTCTCTGTCTCTCTATCTCTCTCTCTCTCTCTCTCTCTGTCTCTCTCTCTCTCTCTGTCTCTCTGTCTCTCTCTCTCTCTCCAATAAAGGCATAAAAAGCTTGAAAATTCAATCCAAAAAAAGAAGCTGTTTGTACGTATTGTTGTTTCTCCTCCTCTCGTTTCAATTCAATGTTAATTCAAAGGGCTTCATTGGGATGGAAAACAGACATCAACTTTGCTAAAGCTCATAAAAATACACCAAATTCAGAGATTATAGAAGATTCAATATTTAACAAAAAAACTTTTTTTATATTTCTCTCTCCTCTCTGGTGTTGTTCATACTCAGCTTGAATATTTGATGTTGATCAAGTACTTTTATTTAACCATCTTTTTATGTAATTTATTTGCTGTGAAACAAGTTAATTAAATCTGATAGAGTCTAAGTCGAGGTTCAGATGTCAGAGATCGAGGCGTACTCACATTAAACTTGATCGCTGAAGAGTTTCAGATAAACTTTCCTCTGTGAGCTCTGTCTCGGACGCTGACCTGCTGTTGTCTGTCTGAGTGAGAGCAAGAAGAAGGAGGAGGAGGAGGAGGAAGAGGAAGTGATCTCATGTTCAGGATGTGTTAGATTTGAGTGCTGAGTTCTGATATGCTGACTGGTTTAATTGTGTTAAAACCAGATTGTAAGAAAGTCGTCATTGAGGAAGTTAAATTAAGAAGTGAATCTCGAGGACCTAATGAGCTCTGCCTTTAAAAGAAGAAAGTGTGGAACAATTTGTGAAATTATTTCTGAACAAATAGATATACTCAAAACACAATGGGACTGGGACTTGGGCCCCTCACTTTAAATCAGCATTGGAATGCAATTCTTAAACAAGTTCACTCTTCATCTCCTTGCAGCAGACACGCGCTCATACAATTTAAAATTGTGCACCGTCTTTACTTTACAGAAGTTAAGTTGGCTAAGATCTACCCAAATCTGGACCCCACATGTGATAAATGTAAATCAGCTCTAAAAGTCAATGGGGATTTTGAACGTGTTTGTGGTTAGACACCTGAAATAAGGGTTGTGGTTAACACAAGCTAAAGAGACATTGTTTTGTTAGACGAGATAAACTACGACAGCTAAGACCCCCACTTGTGAATTTTAAAGTTTTTACTGATTAGATTGATGAAGCGTAGTTGTGACGTCAAAATCAACCAACCGCGGCGTAGTTAGCTTGTAGCATCACGTTAGGATTTTACTTCTCTCGGCTGCATTAAAGCTTCAAACTTCATATAAATAGTGTTGATCTGTAACTTTATCCAGCTGAACTAAAGAGCATCAGAAAAGTGTGTTTGACACAGAAATTATTTTCTGCAATCAAACAAAATCCAAAAATCCCGGCTAGGAGAATTTTCTACCACCAGTGCCATTTCGTTCGGGTAGCCTACAAAAATATGTCATCACTATAGCAGTCTATAGGTGTTATTGTATTTTTATTTGGGAGCTTGTTTTATTTTGGCGGTCTGTTGCGATGACGTCACATCCTGTAGTTTCGCGCTGTTCCCCTCAGACTGTCTGAGACCCCGCGGAGGAGAGGTGAGTGTTTAGCTGTGCTTCAGTTACTACAGTGTTAAAACACGGTAATAAATGCTAAATGATGGTTAATACTATACTCTGTTAGGCTCACAGACCTTTTAATAACATGTTAACTGTTCGCTTAAAGCTTTTGAAACCTTTTATTTGACATACAGCACTTTGTTTGTACATGCTAATTAGACGAACTTTAAGCTAGAGCATCTCTGGTTTCTCATGTGGTCCACAGTATTTTCTTTCCCCCTTTAAAGGTGTTCAGAAATATATAAATAAAACAATGTTTGAGAGTTAATAAGGCACAGCTAAGTCTTTAAATGTTTGAAACAGGATGATGTATCTGTCAGGATACAGAGGAAATGATGAGGAGACGTAGTTGGTCTTTCAGTAGTAGTTGTAGTTTAGCCTTTTATACAAACAAGTTGAAAAGACGTTGATTTAAATTTGAGCGGGAAACCATCGTGTGTCAAACTGTTGGACTCCACATGTCTTCATATCAGGTAAGCATACACTTATATCTAATGGTTAAATCATTTAAACAGACTGAATGTTGTTTAGTGTATTCACACTGTCTAACAGACAGTCATACCTTCATGTTGTCACAGTGCTCCTTATTATTGGTCATTTAGACTCTTCTGCTGTTTAACTGTTAGGCTGCCATCTTTTCATTTGTCTTTGTGAAATCTTCATGTTTAGCGTTCAGCTTTATAAACACCTACGCTAAGTTCATGTAGCATGTTAGCTGCTGTGACGATGTTAGCATATATTTAGTTGATGTAAATGACACAGCGACTCCATATTTACAGTAAAGTGTCAGAGTGAAAGATGGAGATGTGTGAGGTTAGCTTTCTAACGTTAGCTGTCAGTTCAAAAGGAGAATTTAATAGATGACGAAACATGTGAGAAAGAATCAGTTAAATCTATGAAGTCATGTTGCTTTCAGTCTCGTGAAATGTTCATATATTACGGAGCCTGAGGTGGAAAGATAAATATCAGCCCATGATATTAAAGATGGAGGTTGGAACATTAAATGCAGTTTAATGTGCAGCACTAGTTTGAGACATAAGCTGCCCTTGTGATGATTCATCAGGAAGGTTTATTTAAATAACTGTAACTTTATTTTTTGCTTTCTGTTTAGACTGGTCCCAGTGTTCGTCCCTCTCCCCTTCCTCTGGTCAGTCCCTCCACTCAGGACGACCTGTGGACAGCTGAGGGAGTTTCTTTTGTGTCTTTGACATTTACTAACCTGGAACAATATGCAGTAGATGCAGCACACGAGCACAAGTGATGATGGCTTGATTTGAAATGATGTGCGTCTGTTTTCTAGGAATAAACCGTTCTCTGTGGGACGAGGACGATGATGCTCTCTGGGTTGAGGACGAGTTCAAAGGCCTGAAAGAGACGCAGACTTTGGATGTAACATCTGAACTCTGCCTGTGGTCACAAAGGAAGACTTCAGCCTGCTGTCCCAGCTCAGGTTAAAGTAAGTGTTCAGGATGTAACAATTCACTCAACTCCCCACACGATACGATTCACGATACGATTCTCTCACGTTTTATTTTACAAAATGAGACTGAAGATAAGTTATGACATAAGTTGTACCTTTCATAAAAACACCAATGCATCTCTTAATCTCTTTGGTTTTCAGACTCGATTGGGTGAGCGGGGCTTCAAACCTGCTTGTTAGTGTGGTTTGGCCTCCTCCATGATAACGGAGTTCGGGTACTGGATCCCGGCCAGCATGGTCTGGCTCTGCCACCAGGTAGTGTCCTGCTGGTTGTTGTAGTCGGTCAGGTACACGGCGCTGTGGTGGTTCCGGGGGTCCCGGGAGTCGCAGATGTGGCACGACTTGGTGACTCCGGTGGCTCCGGTCTGCACGCAGTACTCCTCGGGCGGAGAGCCGCAGGTGTTGGTGGCCACCACCGTTACGTTAAAAGCGGCGTTAACAAACTCGGGCATGCAGCGCTGCGGGGAGCCCCGCTCGTCCGAACACTCGTCCATGGCGGCGCGGACGCACACCGCCACCCAGCTCAGGGCCACCAGAGCCCGGATCACACACCTCTCATCAGGCGGCCCTATGGGGCTAACAAGAATCCACAAATTAACCCATTAAAACACACTAACACTAACCAAGTCAAATAAAGGGATTTATTACAATTATACAAACTAAATGATAACAATGATCAACTTAGACTAATGTGACAAAACACAACAAACAATCCCTGACAGACACCCACAGCAGTCCCATCCCCAAAAGTCCAAAGTTGGCTCAGTCGCTCCGGTTAGCGGCGGGTCCCCGGGGCTCTCACGGTGCACTGAGCGCAGCGGGGGGGTTTCAGCAGCGGCTGGTTGTCTCCGGTCCAGGCCGCGTCCAGAGCTCTGTTCCCGGTATGCTGCTGTGAGGGGTCTGTGCTCGGCCTCAGCTCTTTGTGTCCTCCGCCATGCACATTCCTGTTTTTTATGGCACAAATAGGCCACCGTACTTTAAATGACAGATTATATTAAAGTCAGCAGCTGCACTCAGGTTTCTCTTTAAGCTTCTTAAATCTTTTGAAACCAGCGAATCTGTGACATTAAAAACCTCAAAGTCATCATGAGAGGGTCAGATATCACACTGAGGAAAGCTGTGAACATTGTAAATGAACGGTGTTCAGGTTTGTGTGTCTCTGATCCTTTGAGGGTCACACGCTGGTATTTTCTCACCTTTTGGAGCTGAAGTGAAACAGCTGAGATGAAGCGTTTTGTTCATGAACACAGTTCAGACGAGTCTGTGGGGTCATTCTGTGCTCAGCTGTCCAACGCTCCTCACCTCCACATCTCAGGTTTCAATGACATTGATGATGATTTCAGCTCTGTAGCTGGTTTACAGTAATACATAGTAATCCCCCTTTCCCCCTAAAGGGTCCAAAGTGCGGCCCGGGGGCCATATGCGTCCCTTGAGGGGACTTTTTGTGGCCCTCGACTTAAATCAAAGAATCAGAAGATTTTGGCCCGCAGCCTCATTAAGATTTCCTACTTTATTTATTAACTATGAAAATGAACCTTTGCATCTATTTTATGCAAACAAGCAGACTGTTGTTTAACCCTTTAATAACCTGAGTTAAATACAGAAAACACATTTCAGACCTGATTCTGAGAAAAATGAATAAAAGAAACAAGTAAAGAAAAACAAAAACAAATATTTGATGTTCTTTTATTAAAGGGATTCTTTTGTGAACCTTTTGATTTGGATCTACAAAGTTTTACTATTTTTACAAAAAATTAGAACAAAATAGTTTCTCACTTTAATTAGTTATCACACAATTTTTACAAAGATTTAAAACATGAAATTGGTTTTGGCCGAGGTGGTTTAGTTTTTACACAAACTGAGATTTAAAACAGAACAAAACTACAATGACACAGTGGCTCACAAAAAACTGTTTGTGAGCCACTGATGTAACCTATGTATAAAAGGCTCAGACTGTTAGCCATGTTCGGGTTCATAGGTCACGCTCCTCCTGCATGTTGATGATGTCAGCAGGAGGGGCCTGTGCTGCTGTGCATTCTGGGAGTTGTATTTGATTCAGATCAGTTTAAAAAACATTTTCTGCTTTTTCTCGGTCAAGAAGGAAACTTTCACATTTCTACAACATGACCTAATTTAACTCCAGATTCATGTTTCTACAGGTAAAGTTTCCCTTTAAAGTCAGTAGACGTTTACCGTGGTGTGAAAGGTCAACGCTGACCTCCTGAGGTCCACGCCGCCTCCTTAAGACAGGCTCAAAGCCTTTGTGGTGTGAGGGGCTTTTTACAGAAAAGCTGCCTACCTCTGTGGACAATTAACATCTATTAAAACAAATCAGTCAATTATTTAAGTTTTAAGAACATTTATTGAAAAATCAAAAAGGGAAAAATCTGACAAAGTCTTTTAAAATTCAAACACAAATCAATAAATTAAAATATAAAAATGAAGGTAAAAATAAAAGATTAAAACTTTGAACCCGAGTTTGTGGACACTTTAGTCCCAAAAAGTGAATTTTAAGAATCAGAGTGACGTGGAGTCTTTTAGTGAGAGTAAAAAAAGCCTCCTGATCATCGTATCAAAGTCTTTTAAAACCAAACTGTCTCTTTGTCCAAAACCTTGAAAAAAACATCAACCATGCAGCTGCATCAACTTCAGAATTTGCAGAACTTATCAAATGACAGGTTTGTATCACCATCGGTTCAGGATTATATAAAAGATGCAAACATGAATAATATGTGTAAGCAATAAAAAGCAGACATGATTATACGATAAACAGATTAAATGGTAATAAATGAAACAAACTCAGATACGGTAAAAACAAATTCAAGAATTACAAATAACTTTATGATCTTTAAACACCCAAAAAATAATAATTACGTTAAAATAAGAAGGAAAAACTCACAAATTCAATACCAAAGTTTTCTGAGCTTATAAAGCTGCAGACTTGTTGACACAGGTTTTAACGTTTTTCAGAAATGACATGATGGTTCTAGTGAAGAAAGTGGTCGGACATTTAAATTGGACTCTTGATTTCATACATATTTGTAATTGTCCTTTTTCTTGGTTATAAAGGAAATGTTCATTTATAGTTGTACTCAGGATATGGTGCACACAGCCTGACCTCACAGCTGAGAAGGCACCTTACAGTCAGACACAATGAAAAGAAGAAGCTGACCAAGCAGGTGCACAAGGTTTATCAGATGACGGCTTCTTCATGTCTTTCTAAGCTCATCCTCTTCACTTCCTCAGTCTCTTTGCTTTTTTTGTTTTTTCTACTTTTTTGCACATTATTTCTTTGCTTCCTTTAACTTTTACTCATATTTTTATTTCCTCATCCGTTCCTCCAGCTCTTTGTGCATTTGTTGTTTTTTCTCTTTCTGCTCTTGAATCTTCTTCCTCTCTGCCATCTGAAACAACTCATTGGTGTAATGGTTTCCTCCGTTCATTTCTATTATTTTTCTGATCTTGTTGAGCAGCTCTGTCCTCTCAGAATCATAAGAGAACCAGTGGTTAAAAACGTGGTACTGGCCCTTACATTTGGCTACAAGCTCATGCAGGTTTCTGTTTCTACTCAAGAACTCCTCAATACCTTCGCGCAGGTGACCCTGGGTAAAGAGAATCATGCAGTATTTGTCTGCGTCCTCTCCAAAGATTTTCTGAATCTCTTGCACTGACTTCATTTCTTCTCCTGTGAAACCTTCCAGTGTGATGACAATCAGAAAGACATGGGGTCCAGGAGAAGCATAAGTAATACACTGGGTGATATTTTCATGTGTCGTCTCTTCATCAGTACGAGTGTTAAACAGCTGTGGAGTGTCGATGACAGAAACCTTCTGTCCGTGCACCTCACCAGACTCCTTAGAGCACTGCTTGATCACAGAGGCGATGTTAAATACTTTCTTTCCCAGGATGTCGTTTCCTGAGTAGCCCTTCTCAACTCCGCTCTTCCCCACCATCACGATCCGGATCTCTTCGTTATTGTAAATGGTTGGTTCTGATAGAAATAAAAAAAAGAACAACATTAAGGGCTATTGGTGGATATTTGATCTTATCCAGTTATTTTGTTTTCTTGTTTTTTAAGAACCAGATTTAGGATTCAAGAATAAATCTAGTCTGATCGCTTTAATCCTGTTGGATTAACTTGGAACAAACGAGTCCAGAGGAAATTATCTGTGGAGCTCTTAATGATTATTTACTATTTCTATTTTTTATACTTTAAAAACTTTACAAACTAAGTCAACAGAGCAACAACATCCAGGATCTTCTAAATATTTCAGGGCTCAAAGACTAAAAACATGAACTTTACTGAGTGCAAATAAAGCTGTTAGCAGTCTGAAGTATCGCTAACACTTTAAATTAATGTCATGATATTCACCCTGAGCTTGTTCTTAGTTCTTAGCATGTTCATTAGTATCATACGTGTTATTGAGAGCTTTATAGTAGAGCCCGATCCATGAATTGGGCCGATCATGTGACTTGATGAAGGATGTTGGAGAACGGATTTTATGTAGGTCCTGACATGGTTAGCATATCTAAAAATGTTCATGCATGGCAGAATAAAACCTCTTGAGGGGGGGCCTTTGAAAGAATTTCATTAGTGTACACTGAGACATCAACGTTTGACGGTATGCTGTGGCCACGCCCTTTAATGAAGAATCTTGGTTTCACATAACTTTGGATCGTAAACATGTCAAGAACAGACTGAAAATAAGTTTGTGATGATCTGATAGTGTGCCTCAGGGAAATACATTCAAATAAGTATACTGTGAAACCTGAATTTGAAGCATTTTCCTTGATTTAAAAAAATATGGCAGACTTCCTGTAAGGTTTTGAATATAGGTGTAAGAAGATTTTATTTAGGTGCTGACATGGTTAACTCATAAACATTGTCAGGCATGTAGGACAAAAAAACCTCTATGGGGAGGCATTTTGGAAAGGTTGAAAGGGGTACGCAGAGACATCAAAGTTTGTAGGTCGTGGTCACGCCCTTTGATGAAAAAACGTGCAGAGCACAAGTTGAGATCTTCAACATGTCTCGAACACACTGACGCTGAGTTTACGATCATCGTGTTTGACGTTTGAGCTTGAAAAGGTCGTGTGGCCTCAGTGTTAGGACGGTCCACACCCCTTTAGAGGAGGATACAATGTTCTTTGTAGCTGTAGCTAGTGCTAATTCAGAAGCAGTGACTTCCTATTGTCAACAGATGGCGCTGTGAGTAATACAGAAATTTGAAGAGTGGCGGAAGAATGAAAACACTCTTAAGGGATACAATAGGATCATTCACACTTGGTTTACCTTCAGGTTGTACAGGAGAGGTTTTAATGGCTCCGCTGACCTGATTGGCTGGTCCAACACCTACAGAGGTCACTGCTCTGCACCTGATCATATACTCTGTGTTTGGACTCAGATCACCCACTGTGACCTCTCCAGGTTTTGATGCTGTCTGTTGTTTCCATCCTTCCTCTCCACTGACACAGTACTCAACAGAGTAGGAGGTGACGCTCTCTGATCCAAACTTTGGTGGATCAATCTTCAGTGTCACACTGTTGTGGTTTATGTCTCTGACTGTGACTGTTTCAGGCTTTGAAGGCGGCTCAAAGTTCTCATTGTCAAGAAAGCCGTCTTTATAAAGGTAGATGCTCGAACCTTTCTGTGTCTCATTTGTTATTCCGACTGCCATGAACTTAATGTTCTTGTTCTCCTGGTTGGCCTCTGCAAAGTCACTGAAGAGCTTTGCTTTTTCCCTCATTGTTTTGACTACTTCTCTGGAAGCGTACCATTGTTCCTTCTCTACATCCTGAGTCTGTGGATCTTGAGGGTTTTCTGGTTTTTGTCTTAAGTAGTCTGACAAAGCTGAGAGGTACGGTTCATTGATTCCCAGTGAGGTGAAAACAAAACACACAGCATGCTCTGTTCTTAGACTTTCTTTGTAAAGGTCATTCTCAGATGGTACAACCTTTGTGTTCTTCATCATCTCTGTTAAAGACAATAATGTGTCCATCTCTCTCTCTTTACAATCCATCCACTCATTCAGGTTTTTGCTGTTGAATGGAGAAGAATGTATTTTCCTTAGGACATCTGCGAGCACAGCCTCCTCTTCTCCTCCTCCTCGGATCGATGGAAGTTTCTTTGCCAGTGTTTGTTGGAATTCCAGTTTGAACTCAGAGCACCTACTTTTAAAAGTTTTAATCTTTTGGCTGATCTGTGGGAACTGCTGTGCTGTGGTGGTTCTCAGTGCATCGTTACACCTCATTTCCAGCTCACTGAGGTCCTCCAGGACACTCTGTGATTCTTGAACTAAACCTTCACTTATCTGACGTGCGAGTTTAGCAGCAGTAGAATCTAACATTGTCAGAGGCAGCAGCCAGACCTTTACTGGTACTGCGTTTTCTCCATTGGCTCCCAGCAGTTTAGGCAGACTTTGGTAGACCTGTACTGCTTCTTGAAAGGATGTCGGAGTTTTCTCAAGAGAAAAGTCTCCAATGAAACTGCAGGAGAACTTGTCAACACTAGCTTTGTCCTTGTCATCAATTTTCAGTGAACCGTCACCCTCGATAGCAATTTGAGGAATTTTATTGATCGCTAGCTTCAAGTTTCCTTCAACGTCTTGTTGATCTTCTTTATGAGAAACTTGACGGTCAAAGACAAAGAAAGCTTGTGCCCCATAAAGAATCGCTGTGACTACATGTGTGGCTAAACATTTCTCAAAAACATTCTGGTGCTTCATATTTCCTGTTGCAAGATGATTCATCGACAGTTCCTGGACCTTTGTAGTTGCTTTGTAGTTCAGTGTTACTCTGGCTTGGTTTTTGGAAGTCTTACTGTTGTTCAGGTATTTGGCTGATCCACCAACCTCTACAAGTCCCCCCAAGAAACTTGCCTTCAATGATGCTTTAACATCAAGTGCAGAGGATTTATCCTCAATAGATTCAGAGGCAACTATCTTAAAATCACTAAAGGGCTTTGGCCGTTCTCCAAGATGCTTCTTCAGGTCATCGTGGTCCCACAGGGTCATTCCTGCAAAAGAAGAAGCAATCATCAGTACAACATCCATGGGAATGGTATTTGATGAAGTGATTCAATGATTTGAGAGGAAAAGATTATTGAATTTAAATCTCAGTACTACAGTACCAGGCACGAGTTGGTCTTTGCGGCAGTCGTACAACATCCCGAGGCCGAAAGGTCGACCGAGAGCCGCCACCTCCATCGTCTCACCGGCTTCAGAGGCCATTACTTGGTCTTAACTGCACAACATGGAAAACAGGCTGTTAAGATTGTTTGGTACACCATCAATCAATCAATCAATCAATCCTTTATTCATCTCGCAAACAAGTTTGTGCAGGGAGGGCACTGGTCTGTTGGACTTGGACTTGTTTCTTCCCCAACATCAGAAATGGAAAAAAGAAAGGGTAGGAATGGGGCTGATGCTGCTACAACGCCTTAATTTCCTCATTGGGGATCAGTAAAGTTATATCTTATCTTGTCTTAAGTACTTTTATTTAATCATCTTTTAATGCAATATATTTGCTGTGAAACAAGTTAATTAAGTCTGATAGAGTCTAAGTCGAGGTTCAGATGTCAGAGATCGAGGCGTACTCACATTAAACTTGATCACTGAAGAGGTTCAGATAAACTTTCCTCTGTGAGCTCTGTCACGTACGCTGACCTGCTGTTGTCTGTCAGAGTGAGAGCAAGAAGAAGGAGGAAGAGGAGGAGGCCTCATGTTCAGGATGTGTTAGATTTGTGTGCTGAGCTCTGATATGCTGACTGGTTTAATTGAGTTAAAACCAGATTGTAAGAAAGCTGTCGTTGAGGAAGTTTAATAAAGAAATGAATCTAGAGGACCTAACCAGCCCTGCCTTTAAAAGAAGAAAGTGTGGAGCAATTTGTGAAATTATTTCTTAACAAACAGATATAGTCAAAACACAATGGGACTGGGACTTGGGCCCCTCACTTTAAATCAGCATTGGAATGCAATTCTTAAACAAGTTCACTCTTCATCTCTTGAGTGTTAAAGAGTTTCAGATGAACTTTCCTGTTTGACCTCTATCTCGTACGCTGACCTGCTATTGTCTGTCAGAGTGAGAGTAAGAAGGAGGAAGATGAAGTGGTCTCATGTTCAGGATGTGTTAGATTTGTGTGCTGAGCTCTGATATGCTGACTGGTTTAATTGTGTTAAAACCAGATTGTAAGAAAGTCGTCATTGAGGAAGTTAAAAAAAGAAGTGAATCTACAGTACCTAACCAGCAGCAGACAATTTAAAATTGTGCACCGTCTTCACTTTACAGAAGTTAGGTTGGCTAAGATCTACCCAAATCTGGACCCCACATGTGATAAATGTAAATCAGCACCAGCCACCTTGATTCATATTTTTTGGCTTTGTCCTTCTTTGCATGAATCTAGAGAATTAACACAAATAATTTCAATTATTAGACAATGAACATTAAAATTTAAAATGAAATTCTAGTCATTTTTTATGAGGGTGGTTGTCTGAAAGGCAAACCACACTACTACTATTGTAAATATTAATATTATTTGTCTTATTATATCCTCAAAACGGGCCACGCTACTCCTCCCACAGCGTTTGCGCCACACACAAGAAAGGTATCAAAACGACCGCCTCGGCCCCAAAAAGTGTGCTATTTCTTTGTGGAAACCTCGGGCACACGGTTTGAACACAAATCGAGTTTAAGTGACAAAAACTTGGCCAAAATTTGCCCCATTCAAAAGTAGATGGCAAAATTTGAAATCCTCGAGTGTAACTGCCAAAAACTTCAGTTTTGGAGACATATTTGTAAATCGCCATCTTGAAGTCATTGTTGCTCACATATATAAACAAAATACATCAAAATAAAGCTCTGAGTGTCCTCTCACTCATAAAGCAAAAAATAAAGACATAAAATGTTCCAGTCTCACAGGGGAGGAATTTGTTTGACAGTCACCACATACACACACATTGGACTCTCACTCTAACTGACCTCCAGAATTTCACAGTTTTCACTCATGTTTTAAAATTGCGACTGTGGTCCCAGTCTGAATGTTAAATACAAATAAAATATATCAAAACGTGCGCTTATTTGTTCTGTCGCTCACTGTTCAAACGGATTGGTGATATCATGTTTAGTTTTCAAGATATTTGAGGTTTAGCGAGCAGTGGTAAACCCATTCAAATACATTGATGGAATGTTCTGGCAGATCAAAGCTGAACGTCAACCAATCAGTGAGCAGCAGGTGTTCAGAGTGATGACATCATCACTAGAGGGGATAGTGCTCTGACATACTTTAAAAATCTCAAACAAATTGCTCTACTGACCACAATGTTCAGCCCACATGAATAAATTTACCCTCAAAACATGGGGAAACTTGTCTTCTTTCACCCGTCACGTTTACAGGACTAAAGGAGGAACAGTTTGGACACTGTGAGCTTCAAAGCGGCGGGTGGTCCAAAGAACTCTCCATCTGTGGCAATGTTAAACTTCACAACAACTTTTGTGACCAACGCTCTTTGGACCAACTATTTGACAGTGAGTTTACAGAAGAGCATGCCAGGGATTGTGTCAAAGCACATCATCATCACATGCATTCATTGTTGAGTGAGAAGACATCTTTGCTTTAGAGTGAGTATATAACAGGAAAAGGAGTGAAAAGACTTTTACACAATGTCTGATTTAATATTGGGAGGAAGACAACAGGTACAAATGGAAGTATATATATATTTTATCATACCACTGACACCATTAACTGTTTAGCACACAGTGCGATGTGCATAGAGGGCAACCACCCTCACAATTTATGCAGGAATTATCTAGTTTTATTTTGTACTTTATTGATTTTCTTTCTTATATTTTGAAAAAAATAAATAATTGTAATTATTTTTTTATCTACATCTGTAGTTGGGGGCGCCTGTACGCAGTGGCAGTGCACGCACCATGTATTTATTTATTTGCTCTTTTTGTTACATATTGAATCGTTGTTTTTTCTTATATTATAAAAATTACATTTTAATTTTGCTGTTTTGTATTTAAAAACAAAAACATTTAACTAGTTAGTTAAACATGGGATCTTTTCTAATCTCTTATATTGTACTTAATTTTGTGTATTATTTTTGATGAGCTTTAGCATTGTTAATATATGTTTTCCATGCTAATAAAGTCCTTTAAATTGAATTTAACTGTCAGAGATCGAGGCGTACTCACATTAAACTTGACTGCTGAAGAGTTTCAGATGAACTTTCCTCTGTGAGCTCTGTCAGGGACGCTGACCTGCTGTTGTCTGTCTGAGTGACAGAAAGAAGAAGATGAAGTGGTCTTATGTTCAGGATGTGTTAGATTTGTGTGCTGAGCTCTGATTGGCTGACTGCTTTAGTTGAGTTTGATTGAACCAGATTGTGGGAAATAGTCGTTGAGGAAGTTTTAAAAAGAAGTGAATTTAGAGAATTGAAACAAAGAATTTCAATTATTAGACAATGAACACAAACTGGTGAATCTGCTGGGTGAGGTCAAACAACGCGCCATCACTGCAGCATGTTATGTGACCTGCTGTGACCACAAGACAGCGTGCAGGAGCTCCAAACCCCCTCTAACACACACACACACACGCACACGTACAAACACACACACACACACACACACACACACATGCACAAACACACACAAATGGACACAAGGACAACCTAGATAAAAAAGGTTTAATGACACTTATTTGCTCTGTTCGTTAAAATTTGCTTTTTCTCATATTTTTATTTAATAATTTAATTTTGCTTTCTTGTATTTTAAAAACCCCCAAAGTTAACTAGTTAGGCGTAATGAATACGAGGCGTACTCATTAAACTTGACCGCTCAGTGTTAAAGAGTTTCACATGAACTTTCCTCTGTGAGCTCTGTCACGTACGCTGACCTGCTGTTGTCTGTCAGAGTGAGAGTAAGAAGGAGGAAGATGAAGTGGTCTCATGTTCAGGATGTGTTAGATTTGAGTGCTGAGTTCTGATATGCTGACTCGTTTAATTGTGTTAAAACCAGATTGTAAGAAAGTCGTCATTGAGGAAGTTAAATTAAGAAGTGAATCTCGAGGACCTAATGAGCTCTGCCTTTAAAAGAAGAAAGTGTGGAGCAATTTGTGAAATTATTTCTGAACAAATAGATATACTCAAAACACAATGGGACTGGGACTTGGGCCCCTCACTTTAAATCAGCATTGGAATGCAATTCTTAAACAAGTTCACTCTTCATCTCCTTGCAGCAGACACGCACTCATACAATTTAAAATTGTGCACCGTCTTTACTTTACAGAAGTTAAGTTGGCAAAGATCTACCCAAATCTGGACCCCACATGTGATAAATGTAAAACAGCTCTAAAAGTCGATGGGGATTTTGAACGTGTTTGTGGTTAGACACCTGAAATGAGGGTTGTGGTTAACACAAGCTAAAGAGACATTGTTTTGTTAGACGAGATTAACTACGTTAGCTAAGACCCCCACTTGTGAATTTTAAAGTTTTTACTGATTAGATTGATGAAGCGTAGTTGTGACGTCAAAATCAACCAACCGCGGCGTAGTTAGCTTGTAGCATCACGTTAGGATTTTACTTCTCTCGGCTGCATTAAAGCTTCAAACTTCATATAAATAGTGTTCATCTGTAACTTTATCCAGCTGAACTAAACAGCATCAGAAAAGTGTGTTTGACACAGAGATTATTTTCTGCAATCAAACAAAATCCAAACATCCCGGATAGGAGAATTT
Source organism: Symphodus melops (assembly GCF_947650265.1). Taxonomy (NCBI): domain Eukaryota; kingdom Metazoa; phylum Chordata; class Actinopteri; order Labriformes; family Labridae; genus Symphodus; species Symphodus melops. The sequence goes on along the minus strand of NC_136697.1, from coordinate 28,687,086 downwards.
TCTACCACCAGTGCCATTTCGTTCGGGTAGCCTACAAAAATATGTCATCACTATAGCAGTCTATAGGTGTTATTGTATTTTTATTTGGGAGCTTCTTTTATTTTGGCGGTCTGTTGCGATGACGTCACATCCTGTAGTTTCGCGCTGTTCTCCTCAGACTGTCTGAGACCCCGCGGAGGAGAGGTGAGTGTTTAGCTGTGCTTCAGTTACTACAGTGTTAAAACACGGTAATAAATGCTAAATGATGGTTAATACTATACTCTGTTAGGCTCACAGACCTTTTAATAACATGTTAACTGTTCGCTTAAAGCTTTTGAAACCTTTTATTTGACATACAGCACTTTGTTTGTACATGCTAATTAGACGAACTTTAAGCTAGAGCATCTCTGGTTTCTCATGTGGTCCACAGTATTTTCTTTCCCCCTTTAAAGGTGTTCAGAAATATATAAATAAAACAATGTTTGAGAGTTAATAAGGCACAGCTAAGTCTTTAAATGTTTGACTGGAAACAGGATGGTGTATCTGTCAGGATACAGAGGAAATGATGAGGAGACGTAGTTGGTCTTTCAGTAGTAGTTGTAGTTTAGCCTTTTATACAAACAAGTTGAAAAGACGTTGATTTAAAGTTGAGCGGGAAACCATCGTGTGTCAAACTGTTGGACTCCACATGTCTTCATATCAGGTAAGCATACACTTATATCTAATGGTTAAATCATTTAAACAGACTGAATGTTGTTTAGTGTATTCACACTGTCTAACAGACAGTCATACCTTCATGTTGTCACAGTGCTCCTTATTATTGGTCATTCAGACTCTTCTGCTGTTTAACTGTTAGGCTGTGATAGAATATTAGGCCTTTTTTCTGCTTATAATCAATGTGCTTACTGCAATAAAGTTTCAGCACCCGGTCCAAAGGAAAGGTTTGATATTTACAGTTTGAATGATGTTCGCTTACATTTATATTATACCAGTTATTTTATCATGTTTTATTCCAGGTTTGTGTGTTAATAAAATTGTCTGACTTTTCAGTAAGGTGTTTGTGTGAAGAGGGCTTGTAGGAGTGAGTGCACATTCCAACATGTGTTTGATGTGGCCCTTTAAACTGAATCACTCACCAACTGAAACATAGGTTTAGTTTAAGGCCCTGAACAGTTAATCACTCATCCACTTTTATAGGTTCAGTGGGCCTTGATAGTTAATCACTTAAATGGTTTGTTGCTTAAAAGGAATTGGTTACGAGACTAGATGTCTGCTTGTGATAAGAAACAGGCCAGGTAGGATGTGTCTTCCCCTACAGAAGGTGAAAGGATTCAGGAGTATGATGCACCAATGAGGAAAGGAGAACCACTCATCTGAAGACGCATAATTTGGAAGTTGCCCCAATTGGAGGAAGGAAACCGCACATTCTTGAATGCATAATTTGGTTAGATAATCTCTGTCAAGTGGATAAAAGGGTTCAGGGAAAGATAGTCGGGGCTCAGACTTCATGAACTGACCAGGTATCTGTTTGTTGTCAGGGACGCGTGGTGTTGAACCCAGAGACTCTGTAACTTCTATTCTTGATTCATCAGGTTAATAAACTCTGTTAACCTGAAAGAGACGTCTCCAGTCATTCCTCTCATCCCATCAAAAGAATGCGCAGAGATTTGAGGTCATTATTTAAAGGAGTCAGATTTCTATTAACAACATTTAGGAAAAGGATGAAATAGCAACTTTTATCCTTCAATAACATCACTTATATCCTTCACTTGGTGACCCCGACGATGGGGGATGAGGTTTGACGGAGGACGTAAGTATTGATTAATTTATGAATTGTTTTTAAAAATATGTTTCATTCAAATGTATTAATTTCTTAAGGTAGTAGAAGGACTGCATTGAAGTCTGTTGTACAACGTCCAGACCTATCCAGACATCGAGAGGCCTCACAAAAACCAAAGGTGAACACAAACCTTTTCCATAAAATTATGCACATTGGAAAACCTAAATTATCGTTGTCTGGTTTGGGTATCGACGGTGTTAATGTCTAAATTTAGAAATTTGAATCAAGAATACAAGTAAGCGATCGAGCAGAAAGCCGCGCGAGGAGAAAAGCGATCGAGCAGAAAGCCGCGCGAGGAGAAAGCTAGCTGGGTTGAATGTTGGGCTGGGTCTTTTCTTCTGACGCTGAATGACAATGTAAAGAAGGCAACAGGTTGAGCGCTGGTCATTTCAGTTGACAGAGAACTGTGTGTGGGATCATTGGGGAGGCGGTGAATCAGCAGAAGTGTATTAAAACTGTTTGTGAGTCTGGGATAGAACCCCCAGTGACTGGCCGCAGTTGTCATTAGGACTGCTGTAGAAGCTTGCCAGTTAGGACTCCAAATAGGGCATTGCGTCTATTCATTTTCTGCTGTTCACGTGTATATAGTGTTTTCTGTTGTGTGTTAACTTGGACAGAAGTTCTGTTCCTTAAGTTCAAGGACAAATATTTAGAGATATATATATTTTTTTTTTATTCCATTCATTGCACCTCCTTTTTCTTTTCTCTAACTGGTTCAGAGAGTGGAAAGGGGAAAGGTAGGGTTTCTTCTTCTACCCTGTTACCGGTATTTTGAGCAACACCTTTAGCTCTCCCTGGTAAACCTGTGAGTAGGTGTGTGTGTGTGGGAGGAGTTTTTGGATGTGTGTGTGAGTGCTGTGCTGAGTAGATGTGTGTGTGTGTGTGCTGTTGATGTCTGTTGATGTGTGTGTTTGTGTGCTGTGTGGTAAATCATGTGTGTGAAGGCCTGTGTAATTATTTTGTTTGAGTGTGATTGATAAATAGAATTTTAGTGTTATTAAATAGGCAATAATAGTGGAACATTTACTGAAGGAGAGGAGAAAATCTTTTATAACTCTTCTAAAAGGTTTAAAATAGATGAACTATACATTTGCATAGTTAAAAGGAGGAGTTCCTTTTTAACTGCTAGAAGATTCATTTTGGGTTTTGGCTGTTGATTGGAAGAGTGGGGCTCTGGTCTGTGTGCTTGTTGACTCTGTGCACTGGGTTGATCAGTATCTTTAAAGGAGAGAATAGATAGGGTGTTTTACAGGAGAGAATAGGCCCCACCCTTTCTTAGCCCATTCAGTATCACCCCACAGTCCTCACTGTTGTTGCTTTGTTTTTATGTAGTTAAATGTGTTCATGTTTTATAGTGTTTCTCTTGTTGTTATATAGACATATTATATAGCTAAATTTAAGCATTGATTGATTCAAGGAGCATAGGAAATGAGGTAGCTGTCGTAGATCACTAGTACTTATTTGCATGCATCTATTATGCAAACAACCCATTCTGACTTTGTTTTTTACATTCTTAAAATAGAAAACCAAAAATGACTTTATTTTGGCCCCAGAGCTTCATTTACACTTCGTAATATGTTCACCTTGCTGACATTTCAACTATTTCTAGACTGTTTACGAGTGATGTTTAAAGAATTAGACTGGAAATTTAACTGACATCAATGACAAACTGTACACAAAAATGAAGTCAACTTAGATGGTGCTACACTTGTTGGCATGTTCTTGATATGAGGTTGTACTGGGGGGGGGGGGGGGGGCGCTTCAGTTCAAACAAGCAGTCCTAGTAGCAGGCCTCCCAGAATCAGTAAAAGCAAAACTAGTTGAAATGCCTGGTTTTAATAGTGTATTGCTCACCAGATGGGAGATACACGTCTTACATCACTTACGCTCACATAAACAACAGCAAACAGCAGATGATAGAGTTAATAAAACTTAGAGCTGCACCTCCTAAAGATGCAGCTTCAAGAGGCAGAAGCTACTTTATGATGCATCTAAATACGTTCTGGTGTTTCATCTAGAGCAACCATATGTACAGCAGTCGTATCACTCTTATGGGAGGAGTACAGGGTACAATTTCAATCTGTACAGGTGTGGTTACAGGAGATATGGTGGACTTGGCTGGTGTGGGTTTTCTCCAGGTCCACAGAATCAAGGATGTTTTTATTGTGGGACACTCGACCACTGGGCCAGACACCGCCCAGGACAAGTGGGCTGCTCCGGCCCTCCCTCACAGGGCCCTCTGAAGCAGCAAGCAGCATGGTTCTTATCAGTACCTGACTCCTAATGGACAAGGAGCCACCCAGGTGTGACAGCAGCCTGGTTAAATGTCAAGGGTCATCCAGAGTGCTTTAAGGGAGAGGGTTTGGCAGAGCCCCTCCTCACAAAGACTGTTGAATTCATGCAGCTCTATGGTTGACACAAGACTATGTTACTCCACTCTCACTGGTGATGTTTCACAACCTGCAATCTTCATCGCAATGTGTTCCAGTAGTGGAGTTCACGGGTACACCAACGACTATTCCCAGAGACACTTGAAAAAAGGGACATTCTTGCTTTTTACAACTTTTGGAAAACTTGGGTGCAGTCCATCCAGCCTTTAGTCCCTCCAAAAGACCTGTACCACGTCACTTTAAATTACATTCGTACTCCCAACTTTGTGTATCATGATGCTTTTGAAGCATGTTGTTAACTCTCACTGGTGTATTACCTCTCTCTGTATTCTTATGGGCCCAGAGCGTGTTGTAGCTGCTGTTCATTTGACCTCTAACACAGAATGGTTTTAATTCTCTGATTATTTTACTCCATTCTTTTTAGATGTTTCTGAAAAAGGGGGTGTTGTTAATGCGGCCCTTTTTCAGAAAAAAGGGGGATATAGACGGGCATTGATGCACAATATATGCAGTGGCTGTTGTAAAAGCTCTTGTAAAGACAACACATAGTGTGACTTTCTTCATCCTTATCTAAAGCATTCACCGTGACAAATCTCAGACAAACAAAGTTGTAAATAGTTTTGTTCCATCCTCACACTGTTTACACTGCAGAAGGCATGAACATAGTTGACTAAATGAACCTTTACTTCTCACATCTGTGAAGAACAAGTCCAGAAATATGTAAAACTAAGGGCTAATTTGTCAAATGTATTTCTTGCTCATTTAGAGGTGAGAACGTTTTTTACAGATGTCTGTTGTTTTAGACATCCAGAGAAACTGTACCACTTACCTCTGACTAAACTGGAAAAGTAAAACGATTCTCATCATCACAAAAAGTAAAACTAGATATAGCATTGAAAGCAGCAAAAGGTGACATAGATAGACACTTTAATGATCCTAAAGGAAGAATTTAAAGGTAATAGTGAGTGAAAGAAGGTGAAAGAAAGTTAAAGTGGTTCAGATGAACCTGTTGGTGGATGTGAGAAAGCGGATGTGAGGATGCAGTTAGAAGGATGTTTGTGAAAGTGCAGAAAGAAGGAATTAAGGAAGTGATGAGAAAGAGTTCAGGAAGTGATGAGACAGATGAAGGTGAGAGAGATTGGAGACAGAGAGATTGAGAGGAGATTTTATGTCTATTTATATTTTGTTTTTGTAAATGGGGTACAAAACAATATGTTTGCAGGATACATCTTTGTAAATATTTTCCTTCAATGAATAACAAAAAAAGAGAGACAGTAATAAGTAACTTTTACTTACAGTAGATTTTCAATTAGCTAGTTTTTACTTTCATTTGAGTGCATGTTTAGACTGACTTTGAGTATTTTAGTAAAATATGAATAAATAACAGTACCTTTATTTGTAAGAATATTTTAGTTCTCTTTATACCTCTGACTGAGGGTCATTTGAGATTTAAATGGCCTGTAGAGATGGTGTGAAAGACTGATGGTAGCACACTAAGATCTGCTGGTCTGATTACTTCTCTCAAGATGTTTTTTGTGTTTTTAACTTTAAGCCACAAGTAGCTTCTCTTTCTATATGTATAATATGATAATAATAATAATAAATTAATACTCATTTTTTGTTTAATGATTATTATGACATGTTTAAGAATGGATCAGGACAGTTTTGTTTTGTTTTGTATTTTTTTCTCTTTTTGTTCTCATTTTCTCTTGTGCTATCTTTCTCTTAGGATTCAGAGGCAGGCGCAGTGATCTCGCAAGTTCTCAATATCTTCACCTCTCCAACACCATTGAAATTCCTTGACTTCAATGGCAACATGTGTTTAACAGACGTAAATGATTAATTCCTTTAATGCAGGTAGATTTCACCACTACCAGACCAGATGACTGGACTACACAACCCCAGGATGTGAGTGGTAATAAAATGAAGCCCACCATTGTAAAATTCTCAGTTTGCAGATGAATAAAGGATTATCTTATCTTACCTTATTCAGTTTGTCAGGGCTTATTGCCCTTGATTGCATGTTAATGCTCAGGCCTTGTTATTCAGGAACTTAACATTGATGCTTATGAAGAAGACTCTTTTATATTGACCTCATGTTTAATGAGGTCAAAAGGGGGAGTTGATAGAATATTAGGCCTTTTTCTGCTTATAATCAAAGTGTTTACTGCAATAAAGTTTCATCACCCGGTCCAAAGGAAAGGTTTGATATTTACAGTTTGAATGATGTTCACTTACATTTATATTATACCAGTTATTTTATCATGTTTTATTCCAGGTTTGTGTGTTAATAAAATTGTCATACTTTTCAGTAAGGTGTTTGTGTGAAGAGGGCTTGTAGGAGTGAATGCACATTCCAACATGTGTTTGATGTGGCCCTTTAAACTGAATCACTCACCAACTCAAACATAGGTTTAGTTTATGGCCCTGAACAGTTAATTACTCACCCACTTTTATAGGTTCAGTGGGCCTTGATAGTTAATCAATTAAATGGTTTGTTGCTTAAAAGGAATTGGTTACTAGACTAGATGTCTGCTTGTGATAAGAAACAGGCCAGGCAGGATGTGTCTTCCCCTACAGAAGGTGGAAGGATTCGGGAATATGATGCACCAATGAGAGAAGGGGAACCACTCATCTGAAGACGCATAATTTGGAAGTTGCCCCAATCGCAGGAAGGAAACCGCACATTCTTGAATGCATTATTTGGTTAGATAATCTCTGTCTAGTGTATAAAAGGGTTCAGGGAAAGATAGTCGGGGCTTAGACTTCATGAACTGATCCAGCATCTGTCTGTTGTCAGGGACACGTAGTGTTGAACCCAGAGACTCTGTAACTTCTATTCTTGATTCATCAGGTTAATAAACTCTGTTAACCTGAAAGAGACGCCTCCAGTCATTCCTCTCATCCCATCAAAAGAATGCGCAGAGAGATTTGAGGTAATTCTTTAGAGGAGTCAGATTTCTATAAACAACATAGGAAAAGTGTTAAATAGCAACTTTTATCCTTCATAGGCTCAAAGCCTTTGTGGTGTGAGGGGCTTTTTAGAGAAAAGTTGCCTACCTCAGTGGACAATTAACATCTATTTAAAAAAACAGTCAGAAATGATTTGTAAAGTCTTAAGAACATTTATTGAACAATCAAAAAGCTAAAAATCAATCAAAACACAAATCAATAAAGCAAAATATAAAAATGAAGATTAAAACTTTGAACCCGAGTTTGTGGACACTTCAGTTTTGTTCAAAGATTTCAGTCTCAGAGACAAAGTCCCAAAAAGTGAATTTTAAGAATCAGAGTGACGTGGAGTCTTTTAGTGAGAGTAAAAAAAGCCTCCTGATCATCGTATCAAAGTCTTTTACAACCAAACTGTCTCTTTGTCCAAAACCTTGAAAAAAACATCAACGATGCAGCTGCATCAACTTCAGAATTTGCAGAACTTATCAAATGACAGGTTTGAATCACCATCGGTTCAGGATTATATAAAAGATGCAAACATGAATAATATGTGAAAGCAATAAAAAGCAGACATGATTATACGATAAACAGATTAAATGGTAATAAATGAAAGAAACTCAAATATGGTAAAAACAAATTCAAGAATTACAAATAACTTTATGATCTTTAAACACCCAAAAATAATAATTATGTTAAAATAAGAAGGAAAAATCACAAATTCAATACCAAAGTTTTCTGAGCTTATAAAGCTGCAGACTTGTTGACACAGGTTTTAATGTTTTTCAGAAATGACATGATGGTTCTAGTGAAGAAAGTGGTCGGACATTTAAATTGGACTCTTGATTTCATACATATTTGTAATTGTCCCTTTTTCTTGGTTATAAAGGAAATGTTCATTTATAGTTGTACTCAGGATATGGTGCACACAGCCTGACCTCACAGCTGAGAAGGCACCTTACAGTCAGACACAATGAAAAGAAGAAGCTGACCAAGCAGGTGCACAAGGTTTATCAGATGACGGCTTCTTCATGTCTTTCTAAGCTCATCCTCTTCACTTCCTCAGTCTCTTTGCATTTTTTATTTTTTCTACTTTTTTGCACATTATTTCTTAGCATCCTTTAACTATTTTTATTTTCCTCTTCAGTTCCTCCAGCTTCCTCTCGACCATCTGAAAGTTCCTCCAGCTCTTTGTGCATTTGTTCTACTATCTCTTTAAGGATTCTCTCTTTCTGCTCTTGAATCTTCCTCTCTACCATCTGAAACAACTCATTGGTGTAATGGTTTCCTCCGTTCACTTCTATTATTTTTCTGATCTTGTTGAGCAGCTCTCTCCTCTGAGATTCATCAGAGAACCTGTTGTTAAAAACTTGGTACTGGCCCTTACATTTGGCTATAAGATCCTGCAGGTTTGTGTTTTCACTCAAGATCTCCTCAGTAGGTTTGCCTTCGAGCCTGTAACCCCGGGTAAAGAGAACCATGCAGTATTTGTCTGCGTCCTCTCCAAAGATTTTCTGAATCTCCTCCACCGACTTCATTTCTTCTTCTGTGAATCGACCCAGTTCGATGACAATCAGAAAGACATGGGGTCCAGGAGAAGCATAAGTAATACACTGGGCGATATTTCTACGTGTCGTCTCTTCATCAGTACGAGTGTTAAACAGCTCTGGAGTGTTGATGACAGAAACCTTCTGTCCGTCCACCTCACCAGACTCCTTAGAGCACTGCCTGGTCATAGAGATTTCAGATACTTTCTTTCCCAGGATGGTGTTTCCTAATAAGCTCTTCTCAAGTCCGCTCCTCCCCACCATCACGATCCGGATCTCTTCGTTATTGTAAATGGTTGGTTCTGATAGAAATAAAAAGAACAACATTAAGGGCTATTGGTGTATATTTGATCTTCTCCAGTTATTTTGTTTTCTTGTTTTTTAAGAAGCAGATTTAGGATTCAAGAATAAATCTAGTCTGATCGCTTTAATCCTGTTGGATTAACTTGGAACAAACGAGTCCAGAGGAAATTATCTGTGGAGCTCTTAATGATTATTTACTATTTCTATTTTTTATACTTTAAAAACTTTACAAACTAAGTCAACAGAGCAACAACATCCAGGATCTTCTAAATATTTCAGGGCTCAAAGACTAAAAACATGAACTTTACTGAGTGCAAATAAAGCTGTTAGCAGTCTGAAGTATCGCTAACACTTTAAATTAATGTCATGATATTCACCCTGAGCTTGTTCTTACTTCTTAGCATGTTCATTAGTATCATACGTGTTATTGAGAGCTTTATAGTAGAGCCCGATCCATGAATTGGGTCGATCATGTGACTGTCACTGAAATATTGAGGTTTATTCAATTAACATTCATTATTTGTTTTTATATAGTTTTTTAAATAATTATTTCTTTCCATAAAAGCTTTTGTTCAACTTTAACAAAAAGCTTGTCTTCATTATAAATCTTGATGTGTTTTATTACCTCATGAAAAGATCAATGCAATAAATGTCAGTTTATCTATTTGTATCCATAAAGACTGAAAATAGATAAAAGATATCAACCAAATATATCAGGAATATTTTCTCCTTATAAACAGTTTTGGCATCGGCCCCCAAAAACCTCAAATCAGTCGAGGCCGACTTTAGACCATTTAAAGCTAATAGGCCTCTATCTATGAGTTTGTCCTGATTAGCTCCTAAATACTACTTATTATAAGAAAGGTGGGAAGGAAGGAAGGAAGGAAGGAAGGGAGGAAGGAAGGAAGGGAGGAAGAAAGGAAGGAAGGGAGGAAGAAAGGAAGGGAGGAAGGACGAAAGGGAGGGAGGAAGGAAGAAAGGAAGGAAGGGAGGAAGGGAGGGAGGAAGGGAGGGAGGGAGGAAGGGAGGAAGGAAGAAAGGAAGGGAGGAAGGAAGGGAGGGAGGGAGGAAGGAAGGAAGGAAAGGGTTGTAGGTGAATTATAATCTTAATATGCTTTTGCTTACTTTTCCCTTATAAGGGCATACTCCACTTTATTCTGTCTATTAGGTCTCATATCGTATCCATCACATCACTACAGTCACATTATTCTTTGTTTATACAGAGCTAGTACATATTTAGTCTGTTCTATTATCTGCCATTATCACTTTATTATTTAGTATCTGCATGTAGACTTGTAGTTATATATTATATTTACACTCTAATTAATGTACTATAGTTCTATAGTTTAGTCTGTTCATTGCATATATGCATCATGTCTGACATGCACTACAGTTCTGTTTACATCTGTTTCAATAGTCTACTGCATGTCTGTTTACATCATGTCTGTTTACATCTGTTTACATCATGTCTGTTTACATCATGTCTGTTTACATCATGTCTGTTTACATCTGTTTACATCATGTCTGTTTACATCATGTCTGTTTACATCACGTCTGTTTACATCTGTTTACATGCATGTCCTTTGACTGTCCTCTGAATCTAACTCTGTGACTTGTGTTTTTTAACTTGTGCTAACATCTAGACACTTTACTCTCTGCTCTTCCTTCGATCTAACTTTAACTTTGCACTAACACTCTGACACTTATTCTTCTTTGACACTTTATTCTTTGTTTATCTTGGTTAAATGTTTTTGTTGTTATTTGCTGCTCTGTGAGCCCTTGAATTGCCCCCCGGGGACAAATAAAGTTTTTTGAATTGAATTGAATTAAGCAGAGCACATTAAGATCATAATTCATGTTGAACATCTTCCTAACTTTTTATCAATAAGCCGTCATTAGGAGGGTATTTAGGAAACTGCTTTATTTATACAGACAAACTAAATTCTGTTATAATTTAAAGGTGCCATATGTAACGTTCAAAAATACTGCGTTTGTAGTGACACCACATGGCCGTCAGGTGAACTGCACCAGTGACCTGCTGCTCGCTCGTCCTATGTCCTTGTACGTACACAAACAAGCATCAACATCGCCCCTGAAACACTGGATGTTTATCAGCATATTATGTCCAGAGGAGGTCAGAGGTCAGACACGTCAGAGTCTGTGTGTCTCATTCTGCCTGACAGCAGGAGTGTGCGCTGAGTGTGTTCGCCTGTGAGAGCTCTGAGGACGGATGGAAATGTGTGGAAGGCGGCCTCTGGCTGTGCAGGTGAAAACTGAGATCATGTGATTAGTTTGTAGTTTGAACTGTTGATTTCTGTGAGCTGAGTGGAGTGAGGAGGACGATGAGAAGGCAGATACAACTAGAACTGCAAATGGTGATGAAGGGCCCGAAGCACGCCGTGCATGTTGGGGTGTGTTGTGTGTTGGCCACGCCCTTTTATGTAAAATCTTGGTTTCACATAACTTTGGATCTTCAACATGTCAAGAACAGACTGACAATAAGTTTGTGATGATCTGATAGTGTGCCTCAGGGAAATACATTCAAATAAGTATCCTGTGAAACGCTAATTTGAAGCATTTTTCTTGCAGTCAAAAAATATGGCGGACTGTAATGTTTTGAATATCATTGTGAGTGATTTTATGTAGGTGCTGACATGGTTAACTCATAAACATTGTCATATATGTCAGAAAAGAAAACCTCTATGTGGAGGCATTTTGGAATGGTTGAAAGGGGTACGCCGTGACATCAAAGTTTGAACGCTGTGGCCACGCCCTTTGATGAAATAATGTGCAGAGCACAAGTTGAGATCTTCAACATGTCTCGAACACACTGACACTGAGTTTACGATCATTGACTGAACCCCTCAGACAAGTTCGTTCAAATAGGTAACCTGTGAAATGCTAATTTGAAGCATTTTTCTTGCTTTCAAAAAACTTTGTGGACTTCCTGTAATGTTTTGACTTTCATTGTGAGGGATTTTATGAAGGTCCTGACACGGTTAATGTGCAGAAATAATGCCACTGAGCCATGTAGCCACACCCACTGATTATACCCACATGACAAGTTTTACTTTCTTACTGTGATCATGTGTGTGACGTTTGGTGAGTCTACGACTATATTAAGCCCCTCAAGAAAGTACTTCCTGTTTGCGGAGAACGACATGTCTGTATTGGGAAAGTGTTTGACGTTTGAGCTTGAAATGGTCGTATGGCCTCGGTGTTAGGACGGTCCACACCCCTTTAGAGGAGGATACCATGTACTTTGTAGCTGTAGCTAGTGCTAACTCAGAAGCAGTGACTTCCTATTGTCAACAGATGGTGCTGTGAGTAATACAGAAATTTGAAGAGTGGCGGAAGAATGAAAACACTCTTAAGGGATACAATAGGATCATTCACACTTGGTTTACCTTCAGGTTGTACAGGAGAGGTTTTAATGGCTCCGCTGACCTGATTGGCTGGTCCAACACCTACAGAGGTCACTGCTCTGCACCTGATCATATACTCTGTGTTTGGACTCAGATCACCCACTGTGACCTCTCCAGGTTTTGATGCCGTCTGTTGTTTCCATCCTTCCTCTCCACTGACACAGTACTCAACAGAGTAGGAGGTGACGCTCTCTGATCCAAACTTTGGTGGATCAATCTTCAGTGTCAGACTGTTGTGGTTTACGTGTCTGACTGTGACTGTTTCAGGCTTTGAAGGCAGCTCAAAGTTCTCATTGTCAAGAAAGCTGTCTTTATAAAGGTAGATGCTCGAACCTTTCTGTGTCTCATTTGTTATTCCAACTGCCATGAACTTAATGTTCTTGTTCTCCTGGTTGGCCTCTGCAAAGTCACTGAAGAGCTTTGCTTTTTTCCTCGTTGATTTGGCTACTTCTCTGGAAGCGTACCATTGTTCCTTCTCTACATCCTGAGTCTGTGGATCTTCAGGGTTTTCTGGTTTTTGTCTTAAGTAGTCTGACAAAGCTGAGAGGTACGGTTCATTGATTCCCAGTGAGGTGAAAACAAAACACACAGCATGCTCTGCTCCTAGACTTTCTTTGTAAAGGTCATTCTGAGATGGTACAACCTTTGTGTTCTTCATCATCTCTGTTAAAGACAATAATGTGTCGATCTCTCTCTCTTTACAATCCATCCACTCATTCAGGTTTTCACTGTTGAATGGAGAAGAATGTATTTTCCTCAGGACATCTGCGAGCACAGCCTCCTCTTCTCCTCCTCCTCGGATCGATGGAAGTTTCTTTGCCAGAGTTTTTTGGAATTCCAGTTTGAACTCAGAGCACCTACTTTTAAAAGTTTTAATCTTTTTGCTGATCTGTGGGAACTGATGTGCTGTGGTGGTTCTCAGTGCATCGTTACACCTCATTTCCAGCTCAATGAGGTCCTCCAGGACACTCTGTGATTCTTGAACTAAACCTTCACTTATCTGACGTACGAGTTTAGCAGCAGTAGAATCTAACATTGTCAGAGGCAGCAGCCAGACCTTCATTGGTACTGAGTTTTCTCCATTGGCTCCCAGCAGTTTAGGCAGACTTTGATAGACTTGTACTGCTTCCTGAAATGATGTTGGCATATTCTGAGGAGAAAAGTCTCCAATGAAAGTGCAGGAGAACTTGTCAACACCAGCTTTGTCCTGTTCATCCATTTTCAGTGAAGCATCACCCTCGATAGAAAGGCAAGGAATTTTCTTGATCACTATCTTCAAGTTTCCCTCAATGTGTTGTTGATCTTCTTTTTGAGAAACTTCATGGTCAAAGACAAAGAAGGCTTGTGCCCCATAAAGAATCGCTGTGACTACGTGTGTTGCTAAACCTTTCTCAAAAACATGCTGGTGCTTCATATTTCCTGGTCCAAGATGATCCATCGACAGTTCCTGGACCTTAGTAGTTGCTTTGTACTTCAGTGTTACTCTGGCTTGGTTTTTGGAAGTCTTGCTGTTGTTCATGTATTTGGCTGATCCACCAACCTCTACAAGTCCCCCCAAGAAACTTGCCTTCAGTGATGCTTTAACATCGAGTGCAGAGGATTTATCCTCAATAGATTCAGAGGCAACAATCTCAAATTCATTATATTTCTGTGATCGTTCTCGAACATGATTCATCAGGTCATCACTGTCCCACAGGGTGATTCCTGCAAAAGAAGAAGCAACAATCAAGTTCAGCTTTTAGGACAGTATAACAGGACTAGCAGTTAGGACCCAGTGTTTCCCCAACCATTAAATTAGTGGCCAATGTCAACAATTTCCCCCCCAGACCCCCTTTGATGGTCAACTTAATTTTATTTAATTTTACTTTCTATATAGCAACAGATCAAAACAGAAGTTATTTAAGAATACCTTTCCAATAGAACAGGTATGTACCTTGTCCTTTTATTAAACAAACTAAATATCCTTGTGTCGATTGATTAAGTTAACTTTCATTTGTCAAAGGGACCATATACAATATTAAACATTTGATGTATTGCACCAGAGTTAGCTTAGAGCTAGCTTACATCTGTCTCTACATGGTCACATGTTTACAATTATCCTCTGCTCTCTGCATCGTGTAAGGAGGAGTTTCACCCTGATACACGCACACAGGTGAGCAGACTCACCAGCAGACGAGAGCAAAACATAGAAAATATAAAGAGCCAATGAGGCAGGAGTTTGAGTTGTGTGTGTAGTTGTGTCTCACTGATGCCCATGCAGTAATATAAAGAGCGTAACAACCATCAGCTAATACAGTCAGCTTAGTTGACTTCAGACTTTTCTGTGTGTGTCACTCTGCTGTCACTCTGGGGATGCACTGTGGGCATGATGCAGGGGTGATGATCAGGGGGCGCTCAGATACGAGAGATAAAGCAACAAAAGCTAAGCTGGACAGGAAATTACAATATCAAATAATTATTCAGTTGTTATATTGGCTGCTGTCATTAAAAGAAATACATGAACACCATCCTTTAAGTGTCTGGATGGTTCCCCCCCCCCCCGCCAGAACTATATACTGTATTTAAGGGAAACACTGGGACAACATACATGGAAATGTTATTGGATGATATTATTTAATCATTATATCATTTAAATCTCAGTCTACAGTACCAGGCACGAGTAAGTCTTTGCGGCAGTCGTACAACATCCCGAGGCCGAAAGGCCGACCGAGAGCCGCCACCTCCATCGTCTCACCGGCTTCAGAGGCCATTCCTTGGTCTTAACTGCACAAAATGGAAAACAGCACGTTAAGATTGTTTGGGACATCATTTATACCTTGAAGTGTTCCATATTATCTGGCAAACCAAAAGAAACACCAGAATTTTGTTTAATTTAATATTTTTGTCAGCATTAAAAAAATGACTACAGGAAAATAGTTGGGTTTTTTTTTTAATCACCACAGCACAGATCTTATTGGACCATTTAAAGTGGAAATCTATTTCATCACTCGAGGTGGCCGATATATGAAAAACATCTATATATCACACCTTTTTTTTCACAGAGATCTTAAAACAATGTTTGTCAAACAGATCATCAGCAAGAAGTAACGCTCATTCTTGGAAAGTTCAAAACATCTAAAGACTCTTTAGAAACAACCTGACCCACCTGAGCAAATGTACTGAAACACTGCCTGTGATTTTTCAATTCAAGCAGGACGCTGAGACAGCAATAAATGAATGAAAAGACACGGAGGATGACCACAAAGATTTACAAAGCTGCCACATAGAGACATAACAACTAGAATCAAGAAAACTGCCAAAATCATTCATAATAATGGAGCTTTGGTTGTGCATTTCCTCAGTAATTAACACTACGTGTCTGCAAGATGCATAAAACCACTCGGGGAAGAGTAGAGCTGTATGGTGATAAGAAACACCAGAGAACTGTACACAACAATGGTGAAAAGTTTGGAAACCAACTTAATAGATAAAGTCCTTAACTACCCACATCTGTATGATGTTTTGTTGTTGTTAAACTGCAACAAACATGCGTGCCTCAATAACTGTTGAGAGATTGTTTGTTCATAAGTCGACGTGGAAGCTTTTAGAAACAAGTTTGAGAACGTTACATCCGTGCTCGGTGGAAAATGATGGATAAACGGAGTAAGGACAGTGATGATGGGTTGTTTTGTCCACCCGTAATCAGATGTGTTTGTTTACTTATGCAAATCAATGTTTTCTACTTCTGTGTTTGACACGGTCTGATGTTGTGTTCCCTTGTGAGCTCCCTCTAGAGGTAACACACGTTGTGCAACTGCAAGTATGTGAACGTTAATCTTCTCGACGCAGCCGTTTGTTTACATGTATGTGAAGTTCAACAGCAAGTGTATTTGAGTCTTTACTAATAACTTTGAGTAAAAGTGAGCCAGAGCGTGCGGATGTGGCTCAGTTGGTGGGATCAGTCATCTCTGAACCAGAAGTCAAAGGTCAAAAGTCAAAGGTGTCTTACAGAAAATACAGAAACAGAGAGGATGAAGAGAAATACACAGACAGCGAGGATGAAGACAAACTACTTCATTGGAACTGCTGATTAAATTTGATGGGTTGAGAACTGGAGAATGAACAGTACCAATTAATTTATATGGCTGCTAAATTATC
Source organism: Symphodus melops (assembly GCF_947650265.1). NCBI lineage: Eukaryota > Metazoa > Chordata > Actinopteri > Labriformes > Labridae > Symphodus > Symphodus melops. The sequence goes on along the minus strand of NC_136697.1, from coordinate 28,670,516 downwards.
AACACAACAAGGAGTGTCTGGATTTTGACCTATGTGCAAGGTGTGACAATAACTGTTTATTGACTCTCCTTTGTCCTGATGCCATACAGTGTCATTAACTTTAATATGTAACTAGACAAGGGATAAGAACAGTTATCTGTTAGAACACAGACAAGAAGGGTGTGGAGGTCTGATTACTTCAGCAAACAGATATCCACATATAAATCCAGATTTCTTATTGTTCTGGTTTCTAGTTGTTGTGTCAGTATAATTCAGCAGGATTTAGAGGCACACAGGAAACATGTCCTGCTTTGAGCAAAAAAAGGTGTAACATTGGATGAAATGCAATCTAGGGACCCTTCAGATATCACCTCAATGAATCTTTTTGTTAAAACCTAAAGTCAGCCACTGTGCATGAACATGGACAAGTCTTCCTAAATCATTGTCAGACAACAGCCAGGGAGCTTGAAGACAGTAAATCTGACACACATACTTTCTAACTTGGATTGTCTTCTTGGTCACTAAAGAAGTATAAACAGATAATTTAACTTTACACAGATGACACTCAGTTATATCTTCTTGTCACTTAAACTGATTCTTAAGTGTAGTTTGCTCACTAAATTGCTTTGAAGACATAAGGTGTGGTTTGCCTAAAATCTAACATTGATAAGAATGAGACATTTGGATTTAGCAGACACAATCTCACAGATGTTTGAATGGAAAACAACATTAACGTCATTTAATCTAAATAAAATGCAGCAGACATTCAGGAGTATTTACATTCCAAATCTAAAATGTTAAAGCCCAACACAAGAACTATCTAAGGTTTGATTGGGCCAACAGCTGACCTGTAGGAAATCATGGATTTCTGTAACTTGATCGACACCTACCTTTCTGTTGAAGCAGTATTTCTGAGGCCGGCTGCGCCCTCAAAGGTCCGTGCAGCTCCAACAGATGTTCAACAAAGTTTTGTGCATCAGAAAGCTATCGCAACTCTGGACCTGCAGAGAGAAGAAAAGGCAAACTTCATGGAACCTGAAAACACGATATTTGGTTCAATAGAACAGTTGAACTCTACTTATTCTGCTCTGTGTGGAACTTAGAGACAAATAAAAAAACATATCAGTGTACTTACAGTAGAAAGGTGTGTGATCCTCTGAAGATGTTCTACGATTTCTGCCTTTTTATTGGCTCTGAGGATCAAACTCCACCTGATCTTTAATCAGTGTAATAAAAGACGAGACACCAGCTGATTTCTCAGAAATGGTTTGACTTGTAGTCACTCTGACGTTGGAAATGAATAATGCACAAAAAACATATATATATTCCAATCCTGCTCAAATTTTATGACATAAATCTTTCCAAAGTGAAAAGGTCAGAGCCTGTAGGTGAGGATCAGGGCTGTAATGTTGGGGTTGGCTGGTGAGTGTTATTCAGGTGATGTTGGTAAGAACACCAGTGAAGCAGTTTTCTTCCTCTTTGGGACTTGACTTTTGCTCTACACTCGTTCTGCACCTGTGATCAGCTGACTTATATTCTCTTTTATTTAGCTCTAGTCACTCACTGTGAGAATAGCACTCTTTTGTAGGATTTGTTTTATTTTGTAATCTCTGTGTTTAATCAATTGTGTTATTATAAAATAAAAGGAAACCTTCCATTGTAAGGACTTTCCAACAAAAACCCTTTTCCTTTTAGATCTTATATTTTTCTCTTGTTGGACCACGACGGACCAAAGGGATAGAAGACTAAGGTAAGAAGCTTTTTGTCCCCATTGTTCCAATACCAGAGAGGAAAACATAGACTGGGGAGGGACACTCTGCTTTAAAGTGGTTAGGACCCACTAGGGTGTGAGAGACCCAAGGAGAGTCCCCTCCAGGTAACGGCTGTGAAGGAGGCCTTTCCAGTATTAACAGCCTATGATCTGACCATAGAGGGGAATGACTTCAACACTGTAATAACTCAATAACTTTAAAGGTATAAAAGCTGAATAAACTGTGGATTTCTTTAACCGCTCCTAATAACCAATAGTGATGTTCTAGTTCAAGGCAGCAGCGATATCTTTATGAAAGGCAGTTATTGGTCCTCCTGACGAGATTCACACTCGGCCCAGACCGACCAATCAAAGTGAGGCAGGGTCGAGGCTTCAAGGTAAAGTAGTACATAAGAGCAACAAACTAGGATATTAAAATAATTCCTAAAAACGCCAACTGCTGAGCCGAGATCCGCGCGCTCTCGCAACATGTCCAGTACTGTTAGCATATTCTAGCCTCATCTGTTATTCGGTAACGATCCCTTAATCTACTAATTTAGTGAGGGATGATCCACTAACATGCTTTAATTCACATGTTAATGGGTTTAGATATGATGATAATAATAATAATAATACTATCCAATATGATTGTTTAAACGTCTTACCACTGAAAAGTGGATCACAAACTGTCCACTCCGCTCCACTCATTGTTGTAACTGTCTCTTTAAACTGCACTGGAATCAACACCTAATAAAACAACATTTCTCCAATCATAGAGCTCTCTCTTTTTGTGTCTGTGAATGGATTTACAGTTTTCTCTCCTCAGACTTCCTTTTTCTCTTTTGTATGTTTCTCTCACACAGACTGTCACCATGCTGTCTTTACAGAGACCTGAGTATAGACTTGTTTGTCTTGCGAGTGTAGAACTCTGTCATGTCTAGACCCGGACTACATCTGTGTATTAATTAGATATCATTTATAAATCTCTGCCAGGTCTGGAGATCTTAGTGCATGTCCAATGAGCCTCTGCTTCCAGAGGTATATGGCACCCTCTTGTGGTGGTTTTATTTATAGGACATGTTTTGGGTTGTTTAACAGGTGATAATGACTTTTATTGATTTCACCACATTTTCCTGAGGAAGATCTCAGAGAGCTGTGTTAAATTGAATTGGGAGTTGTACAGTGTACTTACCTTTTTTCTCAAAATATATGCAACAATACAACAAAATACAAATGTAAACAAAATGTGCTCACAGAAAAATCAGTCAATATTACAGTGTCAGTTATTACAGTAAGAAACAAAAAGTAGTCCAAGTTAAATAAACCGTTTCATACAGCAGATATTTCATTAATCAATATAGACGTGAATATTTTCATCTCTCAAGAAGAAAAATACATTTCATAATAAATTTGGTGTTTATTCTGTATCATTATATCTACTAGGTGAACATAGGAGATCTTTAAATGTCCTAAATAAAATTTGAAATCATATTAAATCATCGTAACCTACCTGTAAAGTAGCTCAGAGCTCAGTGGTAATGGACAGAGTCTCTCTCTGTCCCCTGTAGTGTATCAAACTGTATGCAAATGGTAGAAGTATCCGAGTGCTGTACTCCAGGTAATATCCATAGCTGTGATCCTTGTCCTTGGACTTGAAAGGTGATAGTCTGGTCAAAGGCCTCTGAACATCAATTCCATTCAATTTCACTCTTGGGGTAAGGATTCGATTCAGAATTGATTTTTGATTTAAAGCAATACTGGACTCATTGATCCAAGGATTCAAAGTCTATGTATGCATTAGTTCATGCTCCAGGTTTGCCAACCCTTAAAATACAAACAATTTGAATGACAGATTGAGAAAACATAATGAAATGAGTATTTATTCATTTCATTATAGAAACTGTTAGATAGGTTGTATCTTTTATCAGGGTCACTTTGGAGTCTCCGCTGTGATGGTGATGAGCTGTACTGGGTTTTACTCAGAGCTGTTCCTAATACTCGGCACTAAATCCGACCAGATAAGTGTTTGACCCATCATCGCTCCATTAACACAGCAGAGCTGGAAGGGTTCTACTTTATTCAAAGTGTGTGCCTTCACCATAGACTGTAAATATTAATGTTTGAAGCCTGAGTGTCCACCTGCATTGATCTCATTTGTTCCAGACTGAAGGTTGTCGCTTGGCTTTCACTGGCTCCGCTGTGCAGCGTCTCAGCTCTGTCAGTCCGCAGCCACCTGTAGCAGATACACAAAGCTTATTGTTGTCGGATGCTGGAGCACAGGAATGAATCACAGAACAGATCAAGCAGGTTTGGCTTTGGCTGTTCAGATCAATGACTGTATGTTCTTTGTTATTCTGATTTATACCACATACATCGTGTTATCATACGCTGTCCAGACTGTACAGTAATCTATAATTACAGCACGCTCTACATATCTGGTGGAAGTTCTGGGTAACTCACTGAATATACAAATTAAGAACATCTCTCAGTAACTCAGGACCGTTCACATGACGTTACAGTTTAGCTTTGATCACAATTTCTCCTTGTCAAAAACAGTTTCAAAATGAATAATATTGAAAGTACAGGTAAAAATATTGTGTAACATTACAGCTCTTATTAGAGGCACAAATAAGCAGTATTAACAAGTACATTTAAATGTAAAATGAAGTTAGTTTACCTGTTTGATGGGCATCATCGTCAATGTCTGGAACTGGTGTTGTAGCATCAGCAACTCCTGCGTTTCTATTTGGTATTTATCTTTTTCACTTCTATTTTTCTGATGTTGCTGGTGTTGATTTCTAATTAAGTTTAGCAGCAGCGCTACAAGCATCACTATAGTGCTCATAATTCTAATAAATCAAATTCTGACATTTTTTGATAGTTTGTTTTGCCTTTATGCCTTTTTGTTTAACATAGTTTAGTTTATAATTTAGATCTTATAGTAAGAAACCACACAAAGTAATAAAAGATAAAGATTAAATCAACTGTTTTAAACAGCAAATAGGCTATTTCATATACTGTATCAATACAGATGTGAATCTTTTAATCTCTCAGGGGAAAATAATGTGTTTAATGATGAATCAGATGTTTATTCTGTATCTTTATGCCACATGGTGACTGTAGGACATATTTAAATGTACCAAATAATATTTTACATTATATTTAATTATCTTTACTTACCTTTAAAGTAGCTCAGGGCTCAGTGGAGTCCCTCTCTGTCCTCTGCAGGGAGTCAAACAATATGCAAATGAGGCGAAATTTCCTCCCTTTTAAACGTCATTGACAGCTCATTTTACTGACCAAACACAACAACAAAAGTCCTGTACATGTTAAAAACAACTTACCACTTGTTTTTTTATCATGTTTGAGGCAGAAAATATCCCAACTGAAGAAGCTAGCTTAAACATCAAAGAGGGAGAGAATGACAGAACGTCTGTCCGACTTTCGGCGGGAGTTTTGCTGCCTTCAAGGTCTCCTCGGAAACATCGGACGTCCCTGCTGTACAGCCGTAATGACGCATTCAAGTCCTCTGGATGAAAAAACAGCAGCAAACATGGACGCTAGGAGTAAGCTTTTATGTTTTCGTTGCTGAAATTTCACTCTGTGACGTGGCTGCTGCATGTTTCCTTCATTTCTGATCACAGAGGAAGATAATGCTCACTCATTTAAATAAACATTGTTGAAAAAGGTTTTGGTATTAATACTTTACATTTAATAACTCTGGACATAATTACAAATCGTGACCTTCATATTTTTAATGCACACACACACACACACACACACACACACACACACAAACAGGCAAACTCTCTCATATTAACGGGATTTGTGTAAAAAAAAAAAACCTGATTAAACATGAGCAGTGACAATATGACTCTACAGCCTGAAGGCAACAGACAACATGCTCACAAAGTTTTTTTTTTTATCACTTAAACATTTTCAGTCAAACGTCAAAGTATAGCAGCTGAAATGTGACAGGACATCATTACTCTGATATGAAAACAACGATCTCTAAACGTCTCCTCCTTCTCTGAGCACTCATAACTTCTTGATTTGAATCTGCTGTAAATGACCGCAGTATCATGTGGTGTAACACTTCTTCCTAGCAGGCAGTTCGTCAGAGGCAGCCCGGGCCCAAATTCGGGCTAAAAATTGTCCAGTGTGTAGCAATCCAAAGTTTATGTTAACTTTCCTCAAATAAGTTTTTATCAAGCAGCAGTAATGTCCAAATGTCCAACTTTACAGCTGCAGTTCCTCCAGTGTCCACTAGAGTCTGTCTCCTGCAGTGAGTCAGTCTCCAGAGAGCTCTATGTTAAAATGACCAACTTTCCAGCTGCAGTTCCTCCAGTGTCCACTAGAGTCTGTCCCCTGCAGTAAGTCAGTCTCCATAGAGCTCTATGTTAAAATGTCCACCTTTACAGCTGCAGTTCCACCAGTGTCCACTAGAGTCTGTCTCCTGCAGTGAGTCAGACCCGATAGAACAGTTTGGGTACCTGGTAGCTATCTGCGTCTGTGAAAGCCAAAACCGGCTTATTAGCATGTTCACTGTCAGATTTTTAAAACTTCTTCGGCCGGAGCGAGTTAAATATGGCCCAAAGACATTTTGATGTTCAAGGGGGCAAAAAACTGTTTGTGAGCCACTGATGTAACCTATGTATAAAAGGCTCAGACTGTTAGCCATGTTCGGGTTCATAGGTCGCGCTCCTCCTGCATGTTGATGATGTCAGCAGGAGGGGCCTGTGCTGCATTGCATTCTGGGAGTTGTATTTGATTCAGATCAGTTTAAAAAACATTTTCTGCTTTTTCTCGGTCAAGAAGGAAACTTTCACATTTCTACAACATGACCTAATTTAACTCCAGATTCATGTTTCTACAGGTAAAGTTTCCCTTTAAAGTCAGTAGACGTTTACCGTGGTGTGAAAGGTCAACACTTACCTCCTGAGGTCCACGCCGCCTCCTTAAGACAGGCTCAAAGCCTTTGTGGTGTGAGGGGCTTTTTACAGAAAAGTTGCCTACCTCAGTGGACAATTAACATCTATTAAAAAAATCAGTCAATTATTTAAGTTTTAAGAACATTTATTGAAAAATCAAACAGGTAAAAATCTGACAAAGTCTTTTAAAATTCAAACACAAATCATGAAAGTAAAATATAAAAATGAAGGTAAAAAATAAAAGATTAAAACTTTGAACCCGAGTTTGTGGACACTTTAGTCCTAAAAAGTGAATTTTAAGAATCAGAGTGACGTGGAGTCTTTTAGTGAGAGTAAAAAAAGCCTCCTGATCATCGTATCAAAGTCTTTTAAAACCAAACTGTCTCTTTGTCCAAAACCTTGAAAAAAACATCAACGATGCAGCTGCATCAACTTCAGAATTTGCAGAACTTATCAAATGACAGGTTTGAATCACCATCGGTTCAGGATTATATAAAAGATGCAAACATGAATAATATGTGAAAGCAATAAAAAGCAGACATGATTATACGATAAACAGATTAAATGGTAATAAATGAAACAAACTCAAACATGGTAAAAACAAATTCAAGAATTACAAATAACTTTATGATCTTTAAACACCCCAAAATAATAATTACGTTAAAATAAGAAGGAAAAATCACAAATTCAATACCAAAGTTTTCTGAGCTTATAAAGCTGCAGACTTGTTGACACAGGTTTTAATGTTTTTCAGAAATGACATGATGGTTCTAGTGAAGAAAGTGGTCGGACATTTAAATTGGACTCTTGATTTCATACATATTTGTAATTGTCCTTTTTTCTTGGTTATAAAGGAAATGTTCATTTATAGTTGTACTCAGGATATGGTGCACACAGCCTGACCTCACAGCTGAGAAGGCACCTTACAGTCAGACACAATGAAAAGAAGAAGCTGACCAAGCAGGTGCACAAGGTTTATCAGATGACGGCTTCTTCATGTCTTTCTAAGCTCATCCTCTTCACTTCCTCAGTCTCTTTGCTTTTTTTATTTTTTCTCCTTTTTTGCACATTATTTCTTTGCTTCCTTTAACTTTTACTCATATTTTTATTTCCTCATCCGTTCCTCCAGCTCTTTGTGCATTTGTTGTTTTTTCTCTTTCTGCTCTTGAATCTTCTTCCTCTCTGCCATCTGAAACAACTCATTGGTGTAATGGTTTCCTCCGTTCATTTCTATTATTTTTCTGATCTTGTTGAGCAGCTCTCTCCTCTGAGAATCATCAGAGAACCAGTTGTTAAAAACTTGGTACTGGCCCTTACATTTGGCTACAAGCTCATGCAGGTTTCTGTTTCTACTCAAGAACTCCTCAATACCTTCGCGCAGGTGACCCTGGGTAAAGAGAATCATGCAGTATTTGTCTGCGTCCTCTCCAAAGATTTTCTGAATCTCTTGCACTGACTTCATTTCTTCTCCTGTGAAACCTTCCAGTGTGATGACAATCAGAAAGACATGGGGTCCAGGAGAAGCATAAGTAATACACTGGGTGATATTTTCATGTGTCGTCTCTTCATCAGTACGAGTGTTAAACAGCTGTGGAGTGTCGATGACAGAAACCTTCTGTCTGTCCACCTCACCAGACTCCTTAGAGCACTGCTTGATCACAGAGGCGATGTTAAATACTTTCTTTCCCAGGATGTCGTTTCCTGAGTAGCCCTTCTCAACTCCGCTCTTCCCCACCATCACGATCCGGATCTCTTCGTTATTGTAAATGGTTGGTTCTGATAGAAATAAAAAAAAGAACAACATTAAGGGCTATTGGTGTATATTTGATCTTATCCAGTTATTTTGTTTTCTTGTTTTTTAAGAACCAGATTTAGGATTCAAGAATAAATCTAGTCTGATCGCTTTAATCCTGTTGGATTAACTTGGAACAAACGAGTCCAGAGGAAATGATCTGTGGAGCTCTTAATGATTATTTACTATTTCTATTTTTTATACTTTAAAAACTTTACAAACTAAGTCAACAGAGCAACAACATCCAGGATCTTCTAAATATTTCAGGGCTCAAAGACTAAAAACATGAACTTTACTGAGTGCAAATAAAGCTGTTAGCAGTCTGAAGTATCGCTAACACTTTAAATTAATGTCATGATATTCACCCTGAGCTTGTTCTTAGTTCTTAGCATGTTCATTAGTATCATACGTGTTATTGAGAGCTTTATAGTAGAGCCCGATCCATGAATTGGGCCGATCATGTGACTTGATGAAGGATGTTGGAGAACGGATTTTATGTAGGTCCTGACATGGTTAGCATATCTAAAAATGTTCATGCATGGCAGAATAAAACCTCTTGAGGGGGGGCCTTTGAAAGAATTTCATTAGTGTACACTGAGACATCAACGTTTGACGGTATGCTGTGGCCACGCCCTTTAATGAAGAATCTTGGTTTCACATAACTTTGGATCGTAAACATGTCAAGAACAGACTGAAAATAAGTTTGTGATGATCTGATAGTGTGCCTCAGGGAAATACATTCAAATAAGTATACTGTGAAACCTGAATTTGAAGCATTTTCCTTGATTTAAAAAAATATGGCAGACTTCCTGTAAGGTTTTGAATATAGGTGTAAGAAGATTTTATTTAGGTGCTGACATGGTTAACTCATAAACATTGTCAGGCATGTAGGACAAAAAAACCTCTATGGGGAGGCATTTTGGAAAGGTTGAAAGGGGTACGCAGAGACATCAAAGTTTGTAGGTCGTGGTCACGCCCTTTGATGAAAAAACGTGCAGAGCACAAGTTGAGATCTTCAACATGTCTCGAACACACTGACGCTGAGTTTACGATCATCGTGTTTGACGTTTGAGCTTGAAAAGGTCGTGTGGCCTCAGTGTTAGGACGGTCCACACCCCTTTAGAGGAGGATACAATGTACTTTGTAGCTGTAGCTAGTGCTAATTCAGAAGCAGTGACTTCCTATTGTCAACAGATGGCGCTGTGAGTAATACAGAAATTTGAAGAGTGGCGGAAGAATGAAAACACTCTTAAGGGATACAATAGGATCATTCACACTTGGTTTACCTTCAGGTTGTACAGGAGAGGTTTTAATGGCTCCGCTGACCTGATTGGCTGGTCCAACACCTACAGAGGTCACTGCTCTGCACCTGATCATATACTCTGTGTTTGGACTCAGATCACCCACTGTGACCTCTCCAGGTTTTGATGCTGTCTGTTGTTTCCATCCTTCCTCTCCACTGACACAGTATTCAACAGAGTAGGAGGTGACGCTCTCTGATCCAAACTTTGGTGGATCAATCTTCAGTGTCACACTGTTGTGGTTTATGTCTCTGACTGTGACTGTTTCAGGCTTTGAAGGCGGCTCAAAGTTCTCATTGTCAAGAAAGCCGTCTTTATAAAGGTAGATGCTCGAACCTTTCTGTGTCTCATTTGTTATTCCGACTGCCATGAACTTAATGTTCTTGTTCTCCTGGTTGGCCTCTGCAAAGTCACTGAAGAGCTTTGCTTTTTCCCTCATTGTTTTGACTACTTCTCTGGAAGCGTACCATTGTTCCTTCTCTACATCCTGAGTCTGTGGATCTTGAGGGTTTTCTGGTTTTTGTCTTAAGTAGTCTGACAAAGCTGAGAGGTACGGTTCATTGATTCCCAGTGAGGTGAAAACAAAACACACAGCATGCTCTGCTCTTAGACTTTCTTTGTAAAGGTCATTCTCAGATGGTACAACCTTTGTGTTCTTCATCATCTCTGTTAAAGACAATAATGTGTCCATCTCTCTCTCTTTACAATCCATCCACTCATTCAGGTTTTTGCTGTTGAATGGAGAAGAATGTATTTTCCTTAGGACATCTGCGAGCACAGCCTCCTCTTCTCCTCCTCCTCGGATCGATGGAAGTTTCTTTGCCAGTGTTTGTTGGAATTCCAGTTTGAACTCAGAGCACCTACTTTTAAAAGTTTTAATCTTTTGGCTGATCTGTGGGAACTGCTGTGCTGTGGTGGTTCTCAGTGCATCGTTACACCTCATTTCCAGCTCACTGAGGTCCTCCAGGACACTCTGTGATTCTTGAACTAAACCTTCACTTATCTGACGTGCGAGTTTAGCAGCAGTAGAATCTAACATTGTCAGAGGCAGCAGCCAGACCTTCATTGGTACTGCGTTTTCTCCATTGGCTCCCAGCAGTTTAGGCAGACTTTGGTAGACCTGTACTGCTTCTTGAAAGGATGTCGGAGTTTTCTCAAGAGAAAAGTCTCCAATGAAACTGCAGGAGAACTTGTCAACACTAGCTTTGTCCTTGTCATCAATTTTCAGTGAACCGTCACCCTCGATAGCAATTTGAGGAATTTTATTGATCGCTAGCTTCAAGTTTCCTTCAACGTCTTGTTGATCTTCTTTATGAGAAACTTGACGGTCAAAGACAAAGAAAGCTTGTGCCCCATAAAGAATCGCTGTGACTACATGTGTCGCTAAACATTTCTCAAAAACATTCTGGTGCTTCATATTTCCTGTTGCAAGATGATTCATCGACAGTTCCTGGACCTTTGTAGTTGCTTTGTAGTTCAGTGTTACTCTGGCTTGGTTTTTGGAAGTCTTACTGTTGTTCAGGTATTTGGCTGATCCACCAACCTCTACAAGTCCCCCCAAGAAACTTGCCTTCAATGATGCTTTAACATCAAGTGCAGAGGATTTATCCTCAATAGATTCAGAGGCAACTATCTTAAAATCACTAAAGGGCTTTGGCCGTTCTCCAAGATGCTTCTTCAGGTCATCGTGGTCCCACAGGGTCATTCCTGCAAAAGAAGAAGCAATCATCAGTACAACATCCATGGGAATGGTATTTGATGAAGTGATTCAATGATTTGAGAGGAAAAGATTATTGAATTTAAATCTCAGTACTACAGTACCAGGCACGAGTTGGTCTTTGCGGCAGTCGTACAACATCCCGAGGCCGAAAGGTCGACCGAGAGCCGCCACCTCCATCGTCTCACCGGCTTCAGAGGCCATTACTTGGTCTTAACTGCACAACATGGAAAACAGGCTGTTAAGATTGTTTGGTACACCATCAATCAATCAATCAATCAATCCTTTATTCATCTCGCAAACAAGTTTGTGCAGGGAGGGCACTGGTCTGTTGGACTTGGACTTGTTTCTTCCCCAACATCAGAAATGGAAAAAAGAAAGGGTAGGAATGGGGCTGATGCTGCTACAACGCCTTAATTTCCTCATTGGGGATCAATAAAGTTATATCTTATCTTGTCTTAAGTACTTTTATTTAATCATCTTTTAATGCAATATATTTGCTGTGAAACAAGTTAATTAAGTCTGATAGAGTCTAAGTCGAGGTTCAGATGTCAGAGATCGAGGCGTACTCACATTAAACTTGATCACTGAAGAGGTTCAGATAAACTTTCCTCTGTGAGCTCTGTCACGTACGCCGACCTGCTGTTGTTGTCTGTCAGAGTGAGAGCAAGAAGAAGGAGGAAGAGGAGGAGGCCTCATGTTCAGGATGTGTTAGATTTGTGTGCTGAGCTCTGATATGCTGACTGGTTTAATTGAGTTAAAACCAGATTGTAAGAAAGCTGTCGTTGAGGAAGTTTAATAAAGAAATGAATCTAGAGGACCTAACCAGCCCTGCCTTTAAAAGAAGAAAGTGTGGAGCAATTTGTGAAATTATTTCTTAACAAACAGATATAGTCAAAACACAATGGGACTGGGACTTGGGCCCCTCACTTTAAATCAGCATTGGAATGCAATTCTTAAACAAGTTCACTCTTCATCTCTTGAGTGTTAAAGAGTTTCAGATGAACTTTCCTGTTTGACCTCTATCTCGTACGCTGACCTGCTATTGTCTGTCAGAGTGAGAGTAAGAAGGAGGAAGATGAAGTGGTCTCATGTTCAGGATGTGTTAGATTTGTGTGCTGAGCTCTGATATGCTGACTGGTTTAATTGTGTTAAAACCAGATTGTAAGAAAGTCGTCATTGAGGAAGTTAAAAAAAGAAGTGAATCTACAGTACCTAACCAGCAGCAGACAATTTAAAATTGTGCACCGTCTTCACTTTACAGAAGTTAGGTTGGCTAAGATCTACCCAAATCTGGACCCCACATGTGATAAATGTAAATCAGCACCAGCCACCTTGATTCATATTTTTTGGCTTTGTCCTTCTTTGCATGAATCTAGAGAATTAACACAAATAATTTCAATTATTAGACAATGAACATTAAAATTTAAAATGAAATTCTAGTCATTTTTTATGAGGGTGGTTGTCTGAAAGGCAAACCACACTACTACTATTGTAAATATTAATATTATTTGTCTTATTATATCCTCAAAACGGGCCACGCTACTCCTCCCACAGCGTTTGCGCCACACACAAGAAAGGTATCAAAACGACCGCCTCGGCCCCAAAAAGTGTGCTATTTCTTTGTGGAAACCTCAGGCACACGGTTTGAACACAAATCGAGTTTAAGTGACAAAAACTTGGCCAAAATTTGCCCCATTCAAAAGTAGATGGCAAAATTTGAAATCCTCGAGTGTAACTGCCAAAAACTTCAGTTTTGGAGACATATTTGTAAATCGCCATCTTGAAGTCATTGTTGCTCACATATATAAACAAAATACATCAAAATAAAGCTCTGAGTGTCCTCTCACTCATAAAGCAAAAAATAAAGACATAAAATGTTCCAGTCTCACAGGGGAGGAATTTGTTTGACAGTCACCACATACACACACAATGGCCTCTCACTCTAACTGACCTCCAGAATTTCACAGTTTTCACTCATGTTTTAAAATTGCGACTGTGGTCCCAGTCTGAATGTTAAATACAAATAAAATATATCAAAACGTGCGCTTATTTGTTCTGTCGCTCACTGTTCAAACGGATTGGTGATATCATGTTTAGTTTTCAAGATATTTGAGGTTTAGCGAGCAGTGGTAAACCCATTCAAATACATTGATGGAATGTTCTGGCAGATCAAAGCTGAACGTCAACCAATCAGTGAGCAGCAGGTGTTCAGAGTGATGACATCATCACTAGAGGGGCTAGTGCTCTGACATACTTTAAAAATCTCAAACAAATTGCTCTACTGACCACAATGTTCAGCCCACATGAATAAATTTACCCTCAAAACATGGGGAAACTTGTCTTCTTTCACCCGTCACGTTTACAGGACTAAAGGAGGAACAGTTTGGACACTGTGAGCTTCAAAGCGGCGGGTGGTCCAAAGAACTCTCCATCTGTGGCAATGTTAAACTTCACAACAACTTTTGTGACCAACGCTCTTTGGACCAACTATTTGACAGTGAGTTTACAGAAGAGCATGCCAGGGATTGTGTCAAAGCACATCATCATCACATGCATTCATTGTTGAGTGAGAAGACATCTTTGCTTTAGAGTGAGTATATAACAGGAAAAGGAGTGAAAAGACTTTTACACAATGTCTGATTTAATATTGGGAGGAAGACAACAGGTACAAATGGAAGTATATATATTTTATCATACCACTGACACCATTAACTGTTTAGCACACAGTGTGATGTGCATAGAGGGCAACCACCCTCACAATTTATGCAGGAATTATCTAGTTTTATTTTGTACTTTATTGATTTTCTTTCTTATATTTTGAAAAAAATAAATAATTGTAATTATTTTTTTATCTACATCTGTAGTTGGGGGCGCCTGTACGCAGTGGCAGCGCACGCACCATGTATTTATTTATTTGCTCTTTTTGTTACATATTGAATCGTTGTTTTTTCTTATATTATAAAAATTACATTTTAATTTTGCTGTTTTGTATTTAAAAACAAAAACATTTAACTAGTTAGTTAAACATGGGATCTTTTCTAATCTCTTATATTGTACTTAATTTTGTGTATTATTTTTGATGAGCTTTAGCATTGTTAATATATGTTTTCCATGCTAATAAAGTCCTTTAAATTGAATTGAATTGTCAGAGATCGAGGCGTACTCACGTTAAACTTGACCGCTGAAGAGTTTCAGATGAACTTTCCTCTGTGAGCTCTGTCAGGGACGCTGACCTGCTGTTGTCTGTCAGAGTGACAGAAAGAAGAAGATGAAGTGGTCTTATGTTCAGGATGTGTTAGATTTGTGTGCTGAGCTCTGATTGGCTGACTGCTTTAGTTGAGTTTGATTGAACCAGATTGTGGGAAATAGTCGTTGAGGAAGTTTTAAAAAGAAGTGAATTTAGAGAATTGAAACAAAGAATTTCAATTATTAGACAATGAACACAAACTGGTGAATCTGCTGGGTGAAGTCAAACAACGTGCCATCACTGCAGCATGTTATGTGACCTGCTGTGACCACAAGACAGCGTGCAGGAGCTCCAAACCCCCTCTAACACACACACACACACGCACACGTACAAACACACACACACACACACACACACACACACATGCACAAACACACACAAACGGACACAAGGACAACCTAGATAAAAAAGGTTTAATGACATTTATTTGCTCTGTTCGTTAAAATTTGCTTTTTCTCATATTTTTATTTAATAATTTAATTTTGCTTTCTTGTATTTTAAAAACCCCAAACTTAACTAGTTAGGCGTAATGAATACGAGGCGTACTCATTAAACTTGACCGCTCAGTGTTAAAGAGTTTCACATGAACTTTCCTCTGTGAGCTCTGTCACGTACGCTGACCTGCTGTTGTCTGTCAGAGTGAGAGTAAGAAGGAGGAAGATGAAGTGGTCTCATGTTCAGGATGTGTTAGATTTGAGTGCTGAGTTCTGATATGCTGACTCGTTTAATTGTGTTAAAACCAGATTGTAAGAAAGTCGTCATTGAGGAAGTTAAATTAAGAAGTGAATCTCGAGGACCTAATGAGCTCTGCCTTTAAAAGAAGAAAGTGTGGAGCAATTTGTGAAATTATTTCTGAACAAATAGATATACTCAAAACACAATGGGACTGGGACTTGGGCCCCTCACTTTAAATCAGCATTGGAATGCAATTCTTAAACAAGTTCACTCTTCATCTCCTTGCAGCAGACACGCACTCATACAATTTAAAATTGTGCACCGTCTTTACTTTACAGAAGTTAAGTTGGCAAAGATCTACCCAAATCTGGACCCCACATGTGATAAATGTAAAACAGCTCTAAAAGTCGATGGGGATTTTGAACGTGTTTGTGGTTAGACACCTGAAATGAGGGTTGTGGTTAACACAAGCTAAAGAGACATTGTTTTGTTAGACGAGATTAACTACGTTAGCTAAGACCCCCACTTGTGAATTTTAAAGTTTTTACTGATTAGATTGATGAAGCGTAGTTGTGACGTCAAAATCAACCAACCGCGGCGTAGTTAGCTTGTAGCATCACGTTAGGATTTTACTTCTCTCGGCTGCATTAAAGCTTCAAACTTCATATAAATAGTGTTCATCTGTAACTTTATCCAGCTGAACTAAACAGCATCAGAAAAGTGTGTTTGACACAGAGATTATTTTCTGCAATCAAACAAAATCCAAACATCCCGGATAGGAGAATTTTCTACCACCAGTGCCATTTCGTTCGGGTAGCCTACAAAAATATGTCATCACTATAGCAGTCTATAGGTGTTATTGTATTTTTATTTGGGAGCTTCTTTTATTTTGGCGGTCTGTTGCGATGACGTCACATCCTGTAGTTTCGCGCTGTTCTCCTCAGACTGTCTGAGACCCCGCGGAGGAGAGGTGAGTGTTTAGCTGTGCTTCAGTTACTACAGTGTTAAAACACGGTAATAAATGCTAAATGATGGTTAATACTATACTCTGTTAGGCTCACAGACCTTTTAATAACATGTTAACTGTTCGCTTAAAGCTTTTGAAACCTTTTATTTGACATACAGCACTTTGTTTGTACATGCTAATTAGACGAACTTTAAGCTAGAGCATCTCTGGTTTCTCATGTGGTCCACAGTATTTTCTTTCCCCCTTTAAAGGTGTTCAGAAATATATAAATAAAACAATGTTTGAGAGTTAATAAGGCACAGCTAAGTCTTTAAATGTTTGACTGGAAACAGGATGGTGTATCTGTCAGGATACAGAGGAAATGATGAGGAGACGTAGTTGGTCTTTCAGTAGTAGTTGTAGTTTAGCCTTTTATACAAACAAGTTGAAAAGACGTTGATTTAAAGTTGAGCGGGAAACCATCGTGTGTCAAACTGTTGGACTCCACATGTCTTCATATCAGGTAAGCATACACTTATATCTAATGGTTAAATCATTTAAACAGACTGAATGTTGTTTAGTGTATTCACACTGTCTAACAGACAGTCATACCTTCATGTTGTCACAGTGCTCCTTATTATTGGTCATTCAGACTCTTCTGCTGTTTAACTGTTAGGCTGTGATAGAATATTAGGCCTTTTTTCTGCTTATAATCAATGTGCTTACTGCAATAAAGTTTCATCACCCGGTCCAAAGGAAAGGTTTGATATTTACAGTTTGAATGATGTTCGCTTACATTTATATTATACCAGTTATTTTATCATGTTTTATTCTAGGTTTGTGTGTGTTAATAAAATTGTCTGACTTTTCAGTAAGGTGTTTGTGTGAAGAGGGCTTGTAGGAGTGAGTGCACATTCCAACATGTGTTTGATGTGGCCCTTTAAACTGAATCACTCACCAACTGAAACATAGGTTTAGTTTAAGGCCCTGAACAGTTAATCACTCATCCACTTTTATAGGTTCAGTGGGCCTTGATAGTTAATCACTTAAATGGTTTGTTGCTTAAAAGGAATTGGTTACGAGACTAGATGTCTGCTTGTGATAAGAAACAGGCCAGGTAGGATGTGTCTTCCCCTACAGAAGGTGAAAGGATTCAGGAGTATGATGCACCAATGAGGAAAGGAGAACCACTCATCTGAAGACGCATAATTTGGAAGTTGCCCCAATTGGAGGAAGGAAACCGCACATTCTTGAATGCATAATTTGGTTAGATAATCTCTGTCAAGTGGATAAAAGGGTTCAGGGAAAGATAGTCGGGGCTCAGACTTCATGAACTGACCAGGTATCTGTTTGTTGTCAGGGACGCGTGGTGTTGAACCCAGAGACTCTGTAACTTCTATTCTTGATTCATCAGGTTAATAAACTCTGTTAACCTGAAAGAGACGTCTCCAGTCATTCCTCTCATCCCATCAAAAGAATGCGCAGAGATTTGAGGTCATTATTTAAAGGAGTCAGATTTCTATTAACAACATTTAGGAAAAGGATGAAATAGCAACTTTTATCCTTCAATAACATCACTTATATCCTTCACTTGGTGACCCCGACGATGGGGGATGAGGTTTGACGGAGGACGTAAGTATTGATTAATTTATGAATTGTTTTTAAAAATATGTTTCATTCAAATGTATTAATTTCTTAAGGTAGTAGAAGGACTGCATTGAAGTCTGTTGTACAACGTCCAGACCTATCCAGACATCGAGAGGCCTCACAAAAACCAAAGGTGAACACAAACCTTTTCCATAAAATTATGCACATTGGAAAACCTAAATTATCGTTGTCTGGTTTGGGTATCGACGGTGTTAATGTCTAAATTTAGAAATTTGAATCAAGAATACAAGTAAGCGATCGAGCAGAAAGCCGCGCGAGGAGAAAAGCGATCGAGCAGAAAGCCGCGCGAGGAGAAAGCTAGCTGGGTTGAATGTTGGGCTGGGTCTTTTCTTCTGACGCTGAATGACAATGTAAAGAAGGCAACAGGTTGAGCGCTGGTCATTTCAGTTGACAGAGAACTGTGTGTGGGATCATTGGGGAGGCGGTGAATCAGCAGAAGTGTATTAAAACTGTTTGTGAGTCTGGGATAGAACCCCCAGTGACTGGCCGCAGTTGTCATTAGGACTGCTGTAGAAGCTTGCCAGTTAGGACTCCAAATAGGGCATTGCGTCTATTCATTTTCTGCTGTTCACGTGTATATAGTGTTTTCTGTTGTGTGTTAACTTGGACAGAAGTTCTGTTCCTTAAGTTCAAGGACAAATATTTAGAGATATATTTTTTTTTTTTTTATTCCATTCATTGCACCTCCTTTTTCTTTTCTCTAACTGGTTCAGAGAGTGGAAAGGGGAAAGGTAGGGGCTTTTTCTTCTACCCTGTTACCGGTATTTTGAGCAACACCTTTAGCTCTCCCTGGTAAACCTGTGAGTAGGTGTGTGTGTGTGGGAGGAGTTTTTGGATGTGTGTGTGAGTGCTGTGCTGAGTAGATGTGTGTGTGTGTGTGCTGTTGATGTCTGTTGATGTGTGTGTTTGTGTGCTGTGTGGTAAATCATGTGTGTGAAGGCCTGTGTAATTATTTTGTTTGAGTGTGATTGATAAATAGAATTTTAGTGTTATTAAATAGGCAATAATAGTGGAACATTTACTGAAGGAGAGGAGAAAATCTTTTATAACTCTTCTAAAAGGTTTAAAATAGATGAACTATACATTTGCATAGTTAAAAGGAGGAGTTCCTTTTTAACTGCTAGAAGATTCATTTTGGGTTTTGGCTGTTGATTGGAAGAGTGGGGCTCTGGTCTGTGTGCTTGTTGACTCTGTGCACTGGGTTGATCAGTATCTTTAAAGGAGAGAATAGATAGGGTGTTTTACAGGAGAGAATAGGCCCCACCCTTTCTTAGCCCATTCAGTATCACCCCACAGTCCTCACTGTTGTTGCTTTGTTTTTATGTAGTTAAATGTGTTCATGTTTTATAGTGTTTCTCTTGTTGTTATATAGACATATTATATAGCTAAATTTAAGCATTGATTGATTCAAGGAGCATAGGAAATGAGGTAGCTGTCGTAGATCACTAGTACTTATTTGCATGCATCTATTATGCAAACAACCCATTCTGACTTTGTTTTTTACATTCTTAAAATAGAAAACCAAAAATGACTTTATTTTGGCCCCAGAGCTTCATTTACACTTCGTAATATGTTCACCTTGCTGACATTTCAACTATTTCTAGACTGTTTACGAGTGATGTTTAAAGAATTAGACTGGAAATTTAACTGACATCAATGACAAACTGTACACAAAAATGAAGTCAACTTAGATGGTGCTACACTTGTTGGCATGTTCTTGATATGAGGTTGTACTAGGGGGGGGGGGGGGGGGGGGGGGGGCGCTTCAGTTCAAACAAGCAGTCCTAGTAGCAGGCCTCCCAGAATCAGTAAAAGCAAAACTAGTTGAAATGCCTGGTTTTAATAGTGTATTGCTCACCAGATGGGAGATACACGTCTTACATCACTTACGCTCACATAAACAACAGCAAACAGCAGATGATAGAGTTAATAAGACTTAGAGCTGCACCTCCTAAAGATGCAGCTTCAAGAGGCAGAAGCTACTTTATGATGCATCTAAATACGTTCTGGTGTTTCATCTAGAGCAACCATATGTACAGCAGTCGTATCACTCTTATGGGAGGAGTACAGGGTACAATTTCAATCTGTACAGGTGTGGTTACAGGAGATATGGTGGACTTGGCTGGTGTGGGTTTTCTCCAGGTCCACAGAATCAAGGATGTTTTTATTGTGGGACACTCGACCACTGGGCCAGACACCGCCCAGGACAAGTGGGCTGCTCCGGCCCTCCCTCACAGGGCCCTCTGAAGCAGCAAGCAGCATGGTTCTTATCAGTACCTGACTCCTAATGGACAAGGAGCCACCCAGGTGTGACAGCAGCCTGGTTAAAGGTCAAGGGTCATCCAGACTGCTTTAAGGGAGAGGGTTTGGCAGAGCCCCTCCTCACAAAGACTGTTGAATTCATGCAGCTCTATGGTTGACACAAGACTATGTTACTCCACTCTCACTGGTGATGTTTCACAACCTGCAATCTTCATCGCAATGTGTTCCAGTAGTGGAGTTCACGGGTACACCAACGACTATTCCCAGAGACACTTGAAAAAAGGGACATTCTTGCTTTTTACATCTTTTGGAAAACTTGGGTGCAGTCCATCCAGCCTTTAGTCCCTCCAAAAGACCTGTACCACGTCACTTTAAATTACATTCGTACTCCCAACTTTGTGTATCATGATGCTTTTGAAGCATGTTGTTAACTCTCATTGGTGTATTACCTCTCTCTGTATTCTTATGGGCCCAGAGCGTGTTGTAGCTGCTGTTCATTTGACCTCTAACAAACAGAATGGTTTTAATTCTCTGATTATTTTACTCCATTCTTTTTAGATGTTTCTGAAAAAGGGGGTGTTGTTAATGCGGCCCTTTTTCAGAAAAAAGGGGGATATAGACGGGCATTGATGCACAATATATGCAGTGGCTGTTGTAAAAGCTCTTGTAAAGACAACACATAGTGTGACTTTCTTCATCCTTATCTAAAGCATTCACCGTGACAAATCTCAGACAAACAAAGTTGTAAATAGTTTTGTTCCATCCTCACACTGTTTACACTGCAGAAGGCATGAACATAGTTGACTAAATGAACCTTTACTTCTCACATCTGTGAAGAACAAGTCCAGAAATATGTAAAACTAAGGGCTAATTTGTCAAATGTATTTCTTGCTCATTTAGAGGTGAGAACGTTTTTTACAGATGTCTGTTGTTTTAGACATCCAGAGAAACTGTACCACTTACCTCTGACTAAACTGGAAAAGTAAAACGATTCTCATCATCACAAAAAGTAAAACTAGATATAGCATTGAAAGCAGCAAAAGGTGACATAGATAGACACTTTAATGATCCTAAAGGAAGAATTTAAAGGTAATAGTGAGTGAAAGAAGGTGACAGAAAGTTAAAGTGGTTCAGATGAACCTGTTGGTGGATGTGAGAAAGCGGATGTGAGGATGCAGTTAGAAGGATGTTTGTGAAAGTGCAGAAAGAAGGAATTAAGGAAGTGATGAGAAAGAGTTCAGGAAGTGATGAGACAGATGAAGGTGAGAGAGATTGGAGACAGAGAGATTGAGAGGAGATTTTATGTCTATTTATATTTTGTTTTTGTAAATGGGGTACAAAACAATATGTTTGCAGGATACATCTTTGTAAATATTTTCCTTCAATGAATAACAAAAAAAGAGAGACAGTAATAAGTAACTTTTACTTACAGTAGATTTTCAATTAGCTAGTTTTTACTTTCATTTGAGTGCATGTTTAGACTGACTTTGAGTATTTTAGTAAAATATGAATAAATAACAGTACCTTTATTTGTAAGAATATTTTAGTTCTCTTTATACCTCTGACTGAGGGTCATTTGAGATTTAAATGGCCTGTAGAGATGGTGTGAAAGACTGATGGTAGCACACTAAGATCTGCTGGTCTGATTACTTCTCTCAAGATGTTTTTTGTGTTTTTAACTTTAAGCCACAAGTAGCTTCTCTTTCTATATGTATAATATGATAATAATAATAATAAATTAATACTCATTTTTTGTTTAATGATTATTATGACATGTTTAAGAATGGATCAGGACAGTTTTGTTTTGTTTTGTATTTTTTTCTCTTTTTGTTCTCATTTTCTCTTGTGCTATCTTTCTCTTAGGATTCAGAGGCAGGCGCAGTGATCTCGCAAGTTCTCAATATCTTCACCTCTCCAACACCATTGAAATTCCTTGACTTCAATGGCAACATGTGTTTAACAGACGTAAATGATTAATTCCTTTAATGCAGGTAGATTTCACCACTACCAGACCAGATGACTGGACTACACAACCCCAGGATGTGAGTGGTAATAAAATGAAGCCCACCATTGTAAAATTCTCAGTTTGCAGATGAATAAAGGATTATCTTATCTTACCTTATTCAGTTTGTCAGGGCTTATTGCCCTTGATTGCATGTTAATGCTCAGGCCTTGTTATTCAGGAACTTAACATTGATGCTTATGAAGAAGACTCTTTTATATTGACCTCATGTTTAATGAGGTCAAAAGGGGGAGTTGATAGAATATTAGGCCTTTTTCTGCTTATAATCAAAGTGTTTACTGCAATAAAGTTTCATCACCCGGTCCAAAGGAAAGGTTTGATATTTACAGTTTGAATGATGTTCACTTACATTTATATTATACCAGTTATTTTATCATGTTTTATTCCAGGTTTGTGTGTTAATAAAATTGTCATACTTTTCAGTAAGGTGTTTGTGTGAAGAGGGCTTGTAGGAGTGAATGCACATTCCAACATGTGTTTGATGTGGCCCTTTAAACTGAATCACTCACCAACTCAAACATAGGTTTAGTTTAAGGCCCTGAACAGTTAATTACTCACCCACTTTTATAGGTTCAGTGGGCCTTGATAGTTAATCAATTAAATGGTTTGTTGCTTAAAAGGAATTGGTTACTAGACTAGATGTCTGCTTGTGATAAGAAACAGGCCAGGCAGGATGTGTCTTCCCCTACAGAAGGTGGAAGGATTCGGGAATATGATGCACCAATGAGAGAAGGGGAACCACTCATCTGAAGACGCATAATTTGGAAGTTGCCCCAATCGCAGGAAGGAAACAGCACATTCTTGAATGCATTATTTGGTTAGATATTCTCTGTCTAGTGTATAAAAGGGTTCAGGGAAAGATAGTCGGGGCTCAGACTTCATGAACTGATCCAGCATCTGTCTGTTGTCAGGGACACGTAGTGTTGAACCCAGAGACTCTGTAACTTCTATTCTTGATTCATCAGGTTAATAAACTCTGTTAACCTGAAAGAGACGTCTCCAGTCATTCCTCTCATCCCATCAAAAGAATGCGCAGAGAGATTTGAGGTAATTCTTTAGAGGAGTCAGATTTCTATAAACAACATAGGAAAAGTGTTAAATAGCAACTTTTATCCTTCATAGGCTCAAAGCCTTTGTGGTGTGAGGGGCTTTTTAGAGAAAAGTTGCCTACCTCAGTGGACAATTAACATCTATTTAAAAAAAACAGTCAGAAATGATTTGTAAAGTCTTAAGAACATTTATTGAACAATCAAAAAGCTAAAAATCAATCAAAACACAAATCAATAAAGCAAAATATAAAAATGAAGATTAAAACTTTGAACCCGAGTTTGTGGACACTTCAGTTTTGTTCAAAGATTTCAGTCTCAGAGACAAAGTCCCAAAAAGTGAATTTTAAGAATCAGAGTGACGTGGAGTCTTTTAGTGAGAGTAAAAAAAGCCTCCTGATCATCGTATCAAAGTCTTTTACAACCAAACTGTCTCTTTGTCCAAAACCTTGAAAAAAACATCAACGATGCAGCTGCATCAACTTCAGAATTTGCAGAACTTATCAAATGACAGGTTTGAATCACCATCGGTTCAGGATTATATAAAAGATGCAAACATGAATAATATGTGAAAGCAATAAAAAGCAGACATGATTATACGATAAACAGATTAAATGGTAATAAATGAAAGAAACTCAAATATGGTAAAAACAAATTCAAGAATTACAAATAACTTTATGATCTTTAAACACCCAAAAATAATAATTATGTTAAAATAAGAAGGAAAAATCACAAATTCAATACCAAAGTTTTCTGAGCTTATAAAGCTGCAGACTTGTTGACACAGGTTTTAATGTTTTTCAGAAATGACATGATGGTTCTAGTGAAGAAAGTGGTCGGACATTTAAATTGGACTCTTGATTTCATACATATTTGTAATTGTCCCTTTTTCTTGGTTATAAAGGAAATGTTCATTTATAGTTGTACTCAGGATATGGTGCACACAGCCTGACCTCACAGCTGAGAAGGCACCTTACAGTCAGACACAATGAAAAGAAGAAGCTGACCAAGCAGGTGCACAAGGTTTATCAGATGACGGCTTCTTCATGTCTTTCTAAGCTCATCCTCTTCACTTCCTCAGTCTCTTTGCATTTTTTATTTTTTCTACTTTTTTGCACATTATTTCTTAGCATCCTTTAACTATTTTTATTTTCCTCTTCAGTTCCTCCAGCTTCCTCTCGACCATCTGAAAGTTCCTCCAGCTCTTTGTGCATTTGTTCTACTATCTCTTTAAGGATTCTCTCTTTCTGCTCTTGAATCTTCCTCTCTACCATCTGAAACAACTCATTGGTGTAATGGTTTCCTCCGTTCACTTCTATTATTTTTCTGATCTTGTTGAGCAGCTCTCTCCTCTGAGATTCATCAGAGAACCTGTTGTTAAAAACTTGGTACTGGCCCTTACATTTGGCTATAAGATCCTGCAGGTTTGTGTTTTCACTCAAGATCTCCTCAGTAGGTTTGCCTTCGAGCCTGTAACCCCGGGTAAAGAGAACCATGCAGTATTTGTCTGCGTCCTCTCCAAAGATTTTCTGAATCTCCTCCACCGACTTCATTTCTTCTTCTGTGAATCGACCCAGTTCGATGACAATCAGAAAGACATGGGGTCCAGGAGAAGCATAAGTAATACACTGGGCGATATTTCTACGTGTCGTCTCTTCATCAGTACGAGTGTTAAACAGCTCTGGAGTGTTGATGACAGAAACCTTCTGTCCGTCCACCTCACCAGACTCCTTAGAGCACTGCCTGGTCATAGAGATTTCAGATACTTTCTTTCCCAGGATGGTGTTTCCTAATAAGCTCTTCTCAAGTCCGCTCCTCCCCACCATCACGATCCGGATCTCTTCGTTATTGTAAATGGTTGGTTCTGATAGAAATAAAAAGAACAACATTAAGGGCTATTGGTGTATATTTGATCTTCTCCAGTTATTTTGTTTTCTTGTTTTTTAAGAAGCAGATTTAGGATTCAAGAATAAATCTAGTCTGATCGCTTTAATCCTGTTGGATTAACTTGGAACAAACGAGTCCAGAGGAAATTATCTGTGGAGCTCTTAATGATTATTTACTATTTCTATTTTTTATACTTTAAAAACTTTACAAACTAAGTCAACAGAGCAACAACATCCAGGATCTTCTAAATATTTCAGGGCTCAAAGACTAAAAACATGAACTTTACTGAGTGCAAATAAAGCTGTTAGCAGTCTGAAGTATCGCTAACACTTTAAATTAATGTCATGATATTCACCCTGAGCTTGTTCTTACTTCTTAGCATGTTCATTAGTATCATACGTGTTATTGAGAGCTTTATAGTAGAGCCCGATCCATGAATTGGGTCGATCATGTGACTGTCACTGAAATATTGAGGTTTATTCAATTAACATTCATTATTTGTTTTTATATAGTTTTTTAAATAATTATTTCTTTCCATAAAAGCTTTTGTTCAACTTTAACAAAAAGCTTGTCTTCATTATAAATCTTGATGTGTTTTATTACCTCATGAAAAGATCAATGCAATAAATGTCAGTATAACTATTTGTATCCATAAAGACTGAAAATAGATAAAAGATATCAACCAAATATATCAGGAATATTTTCTCCTTATAAACAGTTTTGGCATCGGCCCCCAAAAACCTCAAATCAGTCGAGGCCGACTTTAGACCATTTAAAGCTAATAGGCCTCTATCTATGAGTTTGTCCTGATTAGCTCCTAAATACTACTTATTATAAGAAAGGTGGGAAGGAAGGAAGGAAGGAAGGAAGGGAGGAAGGAAGGAAGGGAGGAAGAAAGGAAGGAAGGGAGGAAGAAAGGAAGGGAGGAAGGACGAAAGGGAGGGAGGAAGGAAGAAAGGAAGGAAGGGAGGAAGGGAGGGAGGAAGGGAGGGAGGGAGGAAGGGAGGAAGGAAGAAAGGAAGGGAGGAAGGAAGGGAGGGAGGGAGGAAGGAAGGAAGGAAAGGGTTGTAGGTGAATTATAATCTTAATATGCTTTTGCTTACTTTTCCCTTATAAGGGCATACTCCACTTTATTCTGTCTATTAGGTCTCATATCGTATCCATCACATCACTACAGTCACATTATTCTTTGTTTATACAGAGCTAGTACATATTTAGTCTGTTCTATTATCTGCCATTATCACTTTATTATTTAGTATCTGCATGTAGACTTGTAGTTATATATTATATTTACACTCTAATTAATGTACTATAGTTCTATAGTTTAGTCTGTTCATTGCATATATGCATCATGTCTGACATGCACTACAGTTCTGTTTACATCTGTTTCAATAGTCTACTGCATGTCTGTTTACATCATGTCTGTTTACATCTGTTTACATCATGTCTGTTTACATCTGTTTACATCATGTCTGTTTACATCTGTTTCAATAGTCTACTGCATGTCTGTTTACATCATGTCTGTTTACATCTGTTTACATCATGTCTGTTTACATCATGTCTGTTTACATCATGTCTGTTTACATCTGTTTACATCATGTCTGTTTACATCATGTCTGTTTACATCACGTCTGTTTACATCTGTTTACATGCATGTCCTTTGACTGTCCTCTGAATCTAACTCTGTGACTTGTGTTTTTTAACTTGTGCTAACATCTAGACACTTTACTCTCTGCTCTTCCTTCGATCTAACTTTAACTTTGCACTAACACTCTGACACTTATTCTTCTTTGACACTTTATTCTTTGTTTATCTTGGTTAAATGTTTTTGTTGTTATTTGCTGCTCTGTGAGCCCTTGAATTGCCCCCCGGGGACAAATAAAGTTTTTTGAATTGAATTGAATTAAGCAGAGCACATTAAGATCATAATTCATGTTGAACATCTTCCTAACTTTTTATCAATAAGCCGTCATTAGGAGGGTATTTAGGAAACTGCTTTATTTATACAGACAAACTAAATTCTGTTATAATTTAAAGGTGCCATATGTAACGTTCAAAAATACTGCGTTTGTAGTGACACCACATGGCCGTCAGGTGAACTGCACCAGTGACCTGCTGCTCGCTCTCCCTTGCGTGCTCGTCCTATGTCCTTGTACGTACACAAACAAGCATCAACATCGCCCCTGAAACACTGGATGTTTATCAGCATATTATGTCCAGAGGAGGTCAGAGGTCAGACACGTCAGAGTCTGTGTGTCTCATTCTGCCTGACAGCAGGAGTGTGCGCTGAGTGTGTTCGCCTGTGAGAGCTCTGAGGACGGATGGAAATGTGTGGAAGGCGGCCTCTGGCTGTGCAGGTGAAAACTGAGATCATGTGATTAGTTTGTAGTTTGAACTGTTGATTTCTGTGAGCTGAGTGGAGTGAGGAGGACGATGAGAAGGCAGATACAACTAGAACTGCAAATGGTGATGAAGGGCCCGAAGCACGCCGTGCATGTTGGGGTGTGTTGTGTGTTGGCCACGCCCTTTTATGTAAAATCTTGGTTTCACATAACTTTGGATCTTCAACATGTCAAGAACAGACTGACAATAAGTTTGTGATGATCTGATAGTGTGCCTCAGGGAAATACATTCAAATAAGTATCCTGTGAAACGCTAATTTGAAGCATTTTTCTTGCAGTCAAAAAATATGGCGGACTGTAATGTTTTGAATATCATTGTGAGTGATTTTATGTAGGTGCTGACATGGTTAACTCATAAACATTGTCATATATGTCAGAAAAGAAAACCTCTATGTGGAGGCATTTTGGAATGGTTGAAAGGGGTACGCCGTGACATCAAAGTTTGAACGCTGTGGCCACGCCCTTTGATGAAATAATGTGCAGAGCACAAGTTGAGATCTTCAACATGTCTCGAACACACTGACACTGAGTTTACGATCATTGACTGAACCCCTCAGACAAGTTCGTTCAAATAGGTAACCTGTGAAATGCTAATTTGAAGCATTTTTCTTGCTTTCAAAAAACTTTGTGGACTTCCTGTAATGTTTTGACTTTCATTGTGAGGGATTTTATGAAGGTCCTGACACGGTTAATGTGCAGAAATAATGCCACTGAGCCATGTAGCCACACCCACTGATTATACCCACATGACAAGTTTTACTTTCTTACTGTGATCATGTGTGTGACGTTTGGTGAGTCTACGACTATATTAAGCCCCTCAAGAAAGTACTTCCTGTTTGCGGAGAACGACATGTCTGTATTGGGAAAGTGTTTGACGTTTGAGCTTGAAATGGTCGTATGGCCTCGGTGTTAGGACGGTCCACACCCCTTTAGAGGAGGATACCATGTACTTTGTAGCTGTAGCTAGTGCTAATTCAGAAGCAGTGACTTCCTATTGTCAACAGATGGTGCTGTGAGTAATACAGAAATTTGAAGAGTGGCGGAAGAATGAAAACACTCTTAAGGGATACAATAGGATCATTCACACTTGGTTTACCTTCAGGTTGTACAGGAGAGGTTTTAATGGCTCCGCTGACCTGATTGGCTGGTCCAACACCTACAGAGGTCACTGCTCTGCACCTGATCATATACTCTGTGTTTGGACTCAGATCACCCACTGTGACCTCTCCAGGTTTTGATGCCGTCTGTTGTTTCCATCCTTCCTCTCCACTGACACAGTACTCAACAGAGTAGGAGGTGACGCTCTCTGATCCAAACTTTGGTGGATCAATCTTCAGTGTCAGACTGTTGTGGTTTACGTGTCTGACTGTGACTGTTTCAGGCTTTGAAGGCGGCTCAAAGTTCTCATTGTCAAGAAAGCTGTCTTTATAAAGGTAGATGCTCGAACCTTTCTGTGTCTCATTTGTTATTCCAACTGCCATGAACTTAATGTTCTTGTTCTCCTGGTTGGCCTCTGCAAAGTCACTGAAGAGCTTTGCTTTTTTCCTCGTTGATTTGGCTACTTCTCTGGAAGCGTACCATTGTTCCTTCTCTACATCCTGAGTCTGTGGATCTTCAGGGTTTTCTGGTTTTTGTCTTAAGTAGTCTGACAAAGCTGAGAGGTACGGTTCATTGATTCCCAGTGAGGTGAAAACAAAACACACAGCATGCTCTGCTCCTAGACTTTCTTTGTAAAGGTCATTCTGAGATGGTACAACCTTTGTGTTCTTCATCATCTCTGTTAAAGACAATAATGTGTCGATCTCTCTCTCTTTACAATCCATCCACTCATTCAGGTTTTCACTGTTGAATGGAGAAGAATGTATTTTCCTCAGGACATCTGCGAGCACAGCCTCCTCTTCTCCTCCTCCTCGGATCGATGGAAGTTTCTTTGCCAGAGTTTTTTGGAATTCCAGTTTGAACTCAGAGCACCTACTTTTAAAAGTTTTAATCTTTTTGCTGATCTGTGGGAACTGATGTGCTGTGGTGGTTCTCAGTGCATCGTTACACCTCATTTCCAGCTCAATGAGGTCCTCCAGGACACTCTGTGATTCTTGAACTAAACCTTCACTTATCTGACGTACGAGTTTAGCAGCAGTAGAATCTAACATTGTCAGAGGCAGCAGCCAGACCTTCATTGGTACTGAGTTTTCTCCATTGGCTCCCAGCAGTTTAGGCAGACTTTGATAGACTTGTACTGCTTCCTGAAATGATGTTGGCATATTCTGAGGAGAAAAGTCTCCAATGAAAGTGCAGGAGAACTTGTCAACACCAGCTTTGTCCTGTTCATCCATTTTCAGTGAAGCATCACCCTCGATAGAAAGGCAAGGAATTTTCTTGATCACTATCTTCAAGTTTCCCTCAATGTGTTGTTGATCTTCTTTTTGAGAAACTTCATGGTCAAAGACAAAGAAGGCTTGTGCCCCATAAAGAATCGCTGTGACTACGTGTGTTGCTAAACCTTTCTCAAAAACATGCTGGTGCTTCATATTTCCTGGTCCAAGATGATCCATCGACAGTTCCTGGACCTTAGTAGTTGCTTTGTACTTCAGTGTTACTCTGGCTTGGTTTTTGGAAGTCTTGCTGTTGTTCATGTATTTGGCTGATCCACCAACCTCTACAAGTCCCCCCAAGAAACTTGCCTTCAGTGATGCTTTAACATCGAGTGCAGAGGATTTATCCTCAATAGATTCAGAGGCAACAATCTCAAATTCATTATATTTCTGTGATCGTTCTCGAACATGATTCATCAGGTCATCACTGTCCCACAGGGTGATTCCTGCAAAAGAAGAAGCAACAATCAAGTTCTGCTTTTAGGACAGTATAACAGGACTAGCAGTTAGGACCCAGTGTTTCCCCAACCATTAAATTAGTGGCCAATGTCAACAATTTCCCCCCCAGACCCCCTTTGATGGTCAACTTAATTTTATTTAATTTTACTTTCTATATAGCAACAGATCAAAACAGAAGTTATTTAAGAATACCTTTCCAATAGAACAGGTATGTACCTTGTCCTTTTATTAAACAAACTAAATATCCTTGTGTCGATTGATTAAGTTAACTTTCATTTGTCAAAGGGACCATATACAATATTAAACATTTGATGTATTGCACCAGAGTTAGCTTAGAGCTAGCTTACATCTGTCTCTACATGGTCACATGTTTACAATTATCCTCTGCTCTCTGCATCGTGTAAGGAGGAGTTTCACCCTGATACACGCACACAGGTGAGCAGACTCACCAGCAGACGAGAGCAAAACATAGAAAATATAAAGAGCCAATGAGGCAGGAGTTTGAGTTGTGTGTGTAGTTGTGTCTCACTGATGCCCATGCAGTAATATAAAGAGCGTAACAACCATCAGCTAATACAGTCAGCTTAGTTGACTTCAGACTTTTCTGTGTGTGTCACTCTGCTGTCACTCTGGGGATGCACTGTGGGCATGATGCATTCAGGGGCGCTCAGATACGAGAGATAAAGCAACAAAAGCTAAGCTGGACAGGAAATTACAATATCAAATAATTATTCAGTTGTTATATTGGCTGCTGTCATTAAAAGAAATACATGAACACCATCCTTTAAGTGTCTGGATGGTTCCCCCCCCCCCCGCCAGAACTATATACTGTATTTAAGGGAAACACTGGGACAACATACATGGAAATGTTATTGGATGATATTATTTAATCATTATATCATTTAAATCTCAGTCTACAGTACCAGGCACGAGTAAGTCTTTGCGGCAGTCGTACAACATCCCGAGGCCGAAAGGCCGACCGAGAGCCGCCACCTCCATCGTCTCACCGGCTTCAGAGGCCATTCCTTGGTCTTAACTGCACAAAATGGAAAACAGCACGTTAAGATTGTTTGGGACATCATTTATACCTTGAAGTGTTCCATATTATCTGGCAAACCAAAAGAAACACCAGAATTTTGTTAAAAAACAAAGCATTAAAAAAATGACTACAGGAAAATAGTTGGGGTTTTTTTTTAATCGCCACAGCACAGATCTTATTGGACCATTTAAAGTGGAAATCTATTTCATCACTCGAGGTGGCCGATATATGAAAAACATCTATATATCACACCTTTTTTTTCACAGAGATCTTAAAACAATGTTTGTCAAACAGATCATCAGCAAGAAGTAACGCTCATTCTTGGAAAGTTCAAAACATCTAAAGACTCTTTAGAAACAACCTGACCCACCTGAGCAAATGTACTGAAACACTGCCTGTGATTTTTCAATTCAAGCAGGACGCTGAGACAGCAATAAATGAATGAAAAGACACGGAGGATGACCACAAAGATTTACAAAGCTGCCACATAGAGACATAACAACTAGAATCAAGAAAACTGCCAAAATCATTCATAATAATGGAGCTTTGGTTGTGCATTTCCTCAGTAATTAACACTACGTGTCTGCAAGATGCATAAAACCACTCGGGGAAGAGTAGAGCTGTATGGTGATAAGAAACACCAGAGAACTGTACACAACAATGGTGAAAAGTTTGGAAACCAACTTAATAGATAAAGTCCTTAACTACCCACATCTGTATGATGTTTTGTTGTTGTTAAACTGCAACAAACATGCGTGCCTCAATAACTGTTGAGAGATTGTTTGTTCATAAGTCGACGTGGAAGCTTTTAGAAACAAGTTTGAGAACGTTACATCCGTGCTCGGTGGAAAATGATGGATAAACGGAGTAAGGACAGTGATGATGGGTTGTTTTGTCCACCCGTAATCAGATGTGTTTGTTTACTTATGCAAATCAATGTTTTCTACTTCTGTGTTTGACACGGTCTGATGTTGTGTTCCCTTGTGAGCTCCCTCTAGAGGTAACACACGTTGTGCAACTGCAAGTATGTGAACGTTAATCTTCTCGACGCAGCCGTTTGTTTACATGTATGTGAAGTTCAACAGCAAGTGTATTTGAGTCTTTACTAATAACTTTGAGTAAAAGTGAGCCAGAGCGTGCGGATGTGGCTCAGTTGGTGGGATCAGTCATCTCTGAACCAGAAGTCAAAGGTCAAAAGTCAAAGGTGTCTTACAGAAAATACAGAAACAGAGAGGATGAAGAGAAATACACAGACAGAGAGGATGAAGACAAACTACTTCATTGGAACTGCTGATTAAATTTGATGGGTTGAGAACTGGAGAATGAACAGTACCAATTAATTTATATGGCTGCTAAATTATCAACACAACAAGGAGTGTCTGGATTTTGACCTATGTGCAAGGTGTGACAATAACTGTTTATTGACTCTCCTTTGTCCTGATGCCATACAGTGTCATTAACTTTAATATGTAACTAGACAAGGGATAAGAACAGTTATCTGTTAGAACACAGACAAGAAGGGTGTGGAGGTCTGATTATTTCAGCAAACAGATATCCACATATAAATCCAGATTTCTTATTGTTCTGGTTTCTAGTTGTTGTGTCAGTATAATTCAGCAGGATTTAGAGGCACACAGGAAACATGTCCTGCTTTGAGCAAAAAAAGGTGTAACATTGGATGAAATGCAATCTAGGGACCCTTCAGATATCACCTCAATGAATCTTTTTGTTAAAACCTAAAGTCAGCCACTGTGCATGAACATGGACAAGTCTTCCTAAATCATTGTCAGACAACAGCCAGGGAGCTTGAAGACAGTAAATCTGACACACATACTTTCTAACTTGGATTGTCTTCTTGGTCACTAAAGAAGTATAAACAGATAATTTAACTTTACACAGATGACACTCAGTTATATCTTCTTGTCACTTAAACTGATTCTTAAGTGTAGTTTGCTCACTAAATTGCTTTGAAGACATAAGGTGTGGTTTGCCTAAAATCTAACATTGATAAGAATGAGACATTTGGATTTAGCAGACACAATCTCACAGATGTTTGAATGGAAAACAACATTAACGTCATTTAATCGAAATAAAATGCAGCAGACATTCAGGAGTATTTACATTCCAAATCTAAAATGTTAAAGCCCAACACAAGAACTATCTAAGGTTTGATTGGGCCAACAGCTGACCTGTAGGAAATCATGGATTTCTGTAACTTGATCGACACCTACCTTTCTGTTGAAGCAGTATTTCTGAGGCCGGCTGCGCCCTCAAAGGTCCGTGCAGCTCCAACAGATGTTCAACAAACTTTTGTGCATCAGAAAGCTATCGCAACTCTGGACCTGCAGAGAGAAGAAAAGGCAAACTTCATGGAACCTGAAAACACGATATTTGGTTCATTACAACAGTTTAACTCTACTTATTCTGCTCTGTGTGGAACTTAGAGACAAATAAAAAAACATATCAGTGTACTTACAGTAGAAAGGTGTGTGATCCTCTGAAGATGTTCTACGATTTCTGCCTTTTTATTGGCTCTGAGGATCAAACTCCACCTGATCTTTAATCAGTGTAATAAAAGACGAGACACCAGCTGATTTCTCAGAAATGGTTTGACTTGTAGTCACTCTGACGTTGGAAATGAATAATGCACAAAAAACATATATATATTCCAATCCTGCTCAAATTTTATGACATAAATCTTTCCAAAGTGAAAAGGTCAGAGCCTGTAGGTGAGGATCAGGGCTGTAATGTTGGGGTTGGCTGGTGAGTGTTATTCAGGTGATGTTGGTAAGAACACCAGTGAAGCAGTTTTCTTCCTCTTTGGGACTTGACTTTTGCTCTACACTCGTTCTGCACCTGTGATCAGCTGACTTATATTCTCTTTTATTGAGCTCTAGTCACTCACTGTGAGAATAGCACTCTTTTGTAGGATTTGTTTTATTTTGTAATCTCTGTGTTTAATCAATTGTGTTATTATAAAATAAAAGGAAACCTTCCATTGTAAGGACTTTCCAACAAAAACCCTTTTCCTTTTAGATCTTATATTTTTCTCTTGTTGGACCACGACGGACCAAAGGGATAGAAGACTAAGGTAAGAAGCTTTTTGTCCCCATTGTTCCAATACCAGAGAGGGACACATAGACTGGGGAGGGACACTCTGCTTTAAAGTGGTTAGGACCCACTAGGGTGTGAGAGACCCAAGGAGAGTCCCCTCCAGGTAACGGCTGTGAAGGAGGCCTTTCCAGTATTAACAGCCTATGATCTGACCATAGAGGGGAATGACTTCAACACTGTAATAACTCAATAACTTTAAAGGTATAAAAGCTGAATAAACTGTGGATTTCTTTAACCGCTCCTAATAACCAATAGTGATGTTCTAGTTCAAGGCAGCAGCGATATCTTTATGAAAGGCAGTTATTGGTCCTCCTGACGAGATTCACACTCGGCCCAGACCGACCAATCAAAGTGAGGCAGGGTCGAGGCTTCAAGGTAAAGTAGTACATAAGAGCAACAAACTAGGATATTAAAATAATTCCTAAAAACGCCAACTGCTGAGCCGAGATCCGCGCGCTCTCGCAACATGTCCAGTACTGTTAGCATATTCTAGCCTCATCTGTTATTCGCTAATGATCCCTTAATCTACTAATTTAGTGAGGGATAATCCACTAACATGCTTTAATTCACGTTAATGGGTTTAGATATGATGATAATACTATCCAATATGATTGTTTAAACGTCTTACCACTGAAAAGTGGATCACAAACTGTCCACTCCGCTCCAATCATTGTTGTAACTGTCTCTTTAAACTGCACTGGAATCAACACCTAATAAAACAACATTTCTCCAATCATAGAGCTCTCTCTTTTTCTGTCTGTGAATGGATTTACAGTTTTCTCTCCTCAGACTTCCTTTTTCTCTTTTGTATGTTTCTCTCACACAGACTGTCACCATGCTGTCTTTACAGAGACCTGAGTATAGACTTGTTTGTCTTGCGAGTGTAGAACTCTGTCATGTCTAGACCCGGACTACATCTGTGTATTAATTAGATATCATTTATAAATCTCTGCCAGGTCTGGAGATCTTAGTGCATGTCCAATGAGCCTCTGCTTCCAGAGGTATATGGCACCCTCTTGTGGTGGTTTTATTTATAGGACATGTTTTGGGTTGTTTAACAGGTGATAATGACTTTTATTGATTTCACCACATTTTCCTGAGGAAGATCTCAGAGAGCTGTGTTAAATTGAATTGGGAGTTGTACAGTGTACTTACCTTTTTTCTCAAAATATATGCAACAATACAACAAAATACAAATGTAAACAAAATGTGCTCACAGAAAAATCAGTCAATATTACAGTGTCAGTTATTACAGTAAGAAACAAAAAGTAGTCCAAGTTAAATAAACCGTTTCATACAGCAGATATTTCATTAATCAATATAGACGTGAATATTTTCATCTCTCAAGAAGAAAAATACATTTCATAATAAATTTGGTGTTTATTCTGTATCATTATATCTACTAGGTGAACATAGGAGATCTTTAAATGTCCTAAATAAAATTTGAAATCATATTAAATCATCGTAACCTACCTGTAAAGTAGCTCAGAGCTCAGTGGTAATGGACAGAGTCTCTCTCTGTCCCCTGTAGTGTATCAAACTGTATGCAAATGGAAGAAGTATCCGAGTGCTGTACTCCAGGTAATATCCCTAGCTGTGATCCTTGTCCTTGGACTTGAAAGGTGATAGTCTGGTCAAAGGCCTCTCTTAACATCAATTCCATTCAATTTCACTCTTGGGGTAAGGATTCGATTCAGAATTGATTTTCGATTTAAAGCAATTCTGGACTCATTGATCGAAGGATTCAAAGTCTATGTATGCATTAGTTCATGCTCCAGGTTTGCCAACCTTTAAAATACAAAAAGTTTGAATGACAGATTGAGAAAACATAATGAAATTAGTATTTATTCATTTCATTATAGAAACTGTTAGATAGGTCGTATCTTTTATCAGGGTCACTTTGGAGTCTCCGCTGTGATGGTGATGAGCTGTACTGGGTTTTACTCAGAGCTGTTCCTAATACTCGGCCCTAAATCCAACCAGATACGTGTTTGACCCGTCTTCGCTCCATTAACACAGCAGAGCTGGAAGGGTTGTACTTTATTCAATGTGTGTGCCTTCACCATAGACTGTAAATATTAATGTTTGAAGCCTGAGTGTCCACCTGCATTGATCTCATTTGTTCCAGACTGAAGGTTGTCGCTTGGCTTTCACTGGCTCCGCTGTGCAGCGTCTCAGCTCTGTCAGTCCGCAGCCACCTGTAGCAGATACACAAAGCTTATTGTTGTCGGATGCTGGAGCACAGGAATGAATCACAGAACAGATCAAGCAGGTTTGGCTTTGGCTGTTCAGATCAATGACTGTATGTTCTTTGTTATTCTGATTTATACCACATACATCGTATTATCATACGCTGTCCAGACTGTACAGTAATCTATAATTACAGCACGCTCTACATATCTGGTGGAAGTTCTGGGTAACTCACTGAATATACAAATTAAGAACATCTCTCAGTATAACTCAGGACCGTTCACATGACGTTACAGTTTAGCTTTGATCACAATTTCTCCTCGTCAAAAACAGTTTCAAAATGAATAATATTGAAAGTACAGTTAAAAATATTGTGTAACATTACAGCTCTTATTAGGTGCACAAATAAGCAGTATTAACAAGTACATTTAAATGTAAAATGAAGTTAGTTTACCTGTTTGTTGGGCATCATCATCGTCAATGTCTGGATCTGGTGTTGTAGCATCACCGACTCCTGCGTTTCTATTTGGTATTTATCTTTTTCACTTCTATTTTTCTGATGTTGCTGGCGTTGATTTCGAATTAAGTTTAGCAGCAGCGCTACAAGCATCACTATAGTGCTCAAAATTCTAATAAATCAAATTTTGACATTTTTATGATAGTTTGTTTTGCCTTTATGCCTTTTTGTTTAACATAGTTTAGGTTATAATTTAGATCTTACAGTAAAAAAACACACAAAGTAATAAAAGATAAAGATTAAATCAACTGTTTTATACAGCAAATAGGCTATTTCATATACTGTATCAATACAGATGTGAATCTTTTAATCTCTCAGGGAAAAAAATGTGTTTAATGATGAATCAGGTGTTTATTCTGTATCTTTATGCCACATGGTGACTGTAGGACATATTTAAATGTACCAAATAATATTTTAAATTATATTTAATCATCTTTACTTACCTTTAAAGTAGCTCAGGGGTCAGTGGAGTCCCTCTCTGTCCTCTGCAGGGAGTCAAACAATATGCAAATGAGGCGAAATTTCCTCCATTTTAAACGTCATTGACAGCTCTTTTTACCGACCAAACACAACAACAAAAGTCCTGTACATGTTAAAAACAACTTACCGCTTGTTTTTTATCATGTTGGAGGCAGAAAATATCCCAACTGAAGAAGCTAGCTTAAACATCAAAGAGGGAGAGAATGACAGAACGTCTGTCCGACTTTCGGCGGGAGTTTTGCTGCCTTCAAGGTCTCCTCGGAAACATCGGACGTCCCTGTTGTACAGCCGTAATGACGCATTCAAGTCCTCTGGATGAAACAACAGCAGCAAACATGGACGCTAGGAGTAAGCTTTTATGTTTTTGTTGCTGAAATTTCACTCTGTGACGTGGCTGCTGCATGTTTCCTTCATTGACCACAAGAGAGCGTGCAGCAGCTCCAAACCCCCTCGAACACACACACACACACACACACACACACACTAACATACAAATACACACACACTTATCCTTAATATTTATAATGAAATTATAATCATTTTTATATTATTTTCTTTTTTATTGATTTTCTTTCTCGTGTTTTGAAACAACAAAATATTCATCTGTAGACATAAAAAAAATTAAATGATATAATTATTTCTTTGCTCTGTGTCATGATTTGGTTGAGTTAGTGCCCTCCCACTTGTGTGTATTGTTTGTTTTCTGTCTGCTCCTCCTGTGTCTCCTCCCCCGGTCTAGATTTGCAGCAGGTCTGGTCTCCAGGTGCAGCTCATCATCTACAATTCATATAAATGGTGTTCATCTGTAAAGATTATCCATCTGAAAAAATACGTTGTCACTATAGGTGTTATTGTATTTTTATTTGGGAGCTTGTTTTATTTTGGCGGTCTGTTGCGATGACGTCACATCCTGTAGTTTCGCGCTGTTCTCCTCAGACTGTCTGAGACCCCGCGGAGGAGAGGTGAGTGTTTAGCTGTGCTTCAGTTACTACAGTGTTAAAACACGGTAATAAATGCTAAATGATGGTTAATACTATACTCTGTTAGGCTCACAGACCTTTTAATAACATGTTAACTGTTCGCTTAAAGCTTTTGAAACCTTTTATTTGACATACAGCACTTTGTTTGTACATGCTAATTAGACGAACTTTAAGCTAGAGCATCTCTGGTTTCTCATGTGGTCCACAGTATTTTCTTTCCCCTTTAAAGGTGTTCAGAAATATATAAATAAAACAATGTTTGAGAGTTAATAAGGCACAGCTAAGTCTTTAAATGTTTGAAACAGGATGGTGTATCTGTCAGGATACAGAGGAAATGATGAGGAGACGTAGTTGGTCTTAAACTGACCTGTGGTCCAGCAGTGTTTATTAACTGGCATCCAGTATAATATTTATTTAGTCTGTAACAAAAAAAGGTGAATAAATTAAGGCTGTAGTTGAAATATGAGTTATTAAATTAAACTAATTTCTAACATAAATGTATTCCTTAGAATTATTATAATAAGTTCTTTGGCTGGAATATTACGAGTGAAAAATAGATCAGACAGAAAACAATTTCACACAAACTGACTGTACAAGTATCACAGGCGCCATCTGCTGGTGAACAAAGGATGTTACAAGAAGCGTCCACAAACGGACTTATCAACCACATGTGGAATCAATGATGCTCCCATTAAAAAGAGACACGCCTCATGAGCTTCAACTTAGAAATATAATTAAAAACTACAAAACATTCAGCAAACAATAAAGCAGAGTATAAAGGCCATAATATGAACATCCTTTCTCCAGCTTAGCAGTCGGCTCCAGGTGTAAGTACCAACATGAATATAAATAAGGACAACTTACTCAACTCTGGAGACTGTTAAACAGGACAGTAAGGACCTATAACAAAGGTAATGCTTCAACTGAACTCATGTTACAGAGTCCAGGGAACATGTACGCTGCTGCTCTCATGTCTGACCACATGCACTCTGCTAACTGTTCATGAGGTGCTGACATCATCAACATGCAGGAGGAGCGCCATCAATGAACTCCAACATGCTAACTGTCTGTGTCTGATTTAAATTTGAGCGGGAAACCATCGTGTGTCAAACTGTTGGACTCCACATGTCTTCATATCAGGTAAGCATACACTTATATCTAATGGTTAAATCATTTAAACAGACTGAATGTTGTTTAGTGTATTCACACTGTCTAACAGACAGTCATACCTTCATGTTGTCACAGTGCTCCTTATTATTGGTCATTCAGACTCTTCTGCTGTTTAACTGTTAGGCTGCCATCTTTTCATTTGTCTTTGTGAAATCTTCATGTTTAGCGTTCAGCTTTATAAACACCTACGCTAAGTTCATGTAGCATGTTAGCTGCTGTGACGATGTTAGCATATATTTAGTTGATATAAATGACACAGCGACTCCATATTTACAGTAAAGTGTCAGAGTGAAAGATGGAGATGTGTGAGGTTAGCTTTCTAACGTTAGCTGTCAGTTCAAAAGGAGAATTTAATAGATGACGAAACATATGAGAAAGAATCAGTTAAATCTATGAAGTCATGTTGCTTTCAGTCTCGTGAAATGTTCATATATTACGGAGCCTGAGGTGGAAAGATAAATATCAGCCCGTGATATTAAAGATGGAGGTTGGAACATTAAATGCAGTTTAATGTGCAGCACTAGTTTGAGACATAAGCTGCCCTTGTGATGATTCATCAGGAAGGTTTATTTAAATAACTGTAACTTTATTTTTTGCTTTCTGTT
Source organism: Symphodus melops (assembly GCF_947650265.1). Classification (NCBI taxonomy): domain Eukaryota; kingdom Metazoa; phylum Chordata; class Actinopteri; order Labriformes; family Labridae; genus Symphodus; species Symphodus melops. The sequence continues at coordinate 28,629,961 of NC_136697.1, read as the reverse complement.
TAGACTGGTCCCAGTGTTCGTCCCTCTCCCCTTCCTCTGGTCAGTCCCTCCACTCAGGACGACCTGTGGACAGCTGAGGGAGTTTCTTTTGTGTCTTTGACATTTACTAACCTGGAACAATATGCAGTAGATGCAGCACACGAGCACAAGTGATGATGGCTTGATTTGAAATGATGTGTGTCTGTTTTCTAGGAATAAACCGTTCTCTGTGGGACGAGGACGATGATGCTCTCTGGGTTGAGGACGAGTTCAAAGGCCTGAAAGAGACGCAGACTTTGGATGTAACATCTGAACTCTGCCTGTGGTCACAAAGGAAGACTTCAGCCTGCTGTCCCAGCTCAGGTTAAAGTAAGTGTTCAGGATGTAACAATTCACTCAACTCCCCACACGATACGATTCACGATACGATTCACGATACGATTCACGATACGATTCATGATACGATTCACGATACGATTTATTTTACAAAATGAGACTGAAGATAAGTTATGACATAAGTTGTACCTTTCATAAAAACACCAATGCATCTCTTAATCTCTTTGGTTTTCAGACTCGATTGGGTGAGCGGGGCTTCAAACCTGCTTGTTAGTGTGGTTTGGCCTCCTCCATGATAACGGAGTTCGGGTACTGGATCCCGGCCAGCATGGTCTGGCTCTGCCACCAGGTAGTGTCCTGCTGGTTGTTGTAGTCGGTCAGGTACACGGCGCTGTGGTGGTTCCGGGGGTCCCGGGAGTCGCAGATGTGGCACGACTTGGTGACTCCGGTGGCTCCGGTCTGCACGCAGTACTCCTCGGGCGGAGAGCCGCAGGTGTTGGTGGCCACCACCGTTACGTTAAAAGCGGCGTTAACGAACTCGGGCATGCAGCGCTGCGGGGAGCCCCGCTCGTCCGAACACTCGTCCATGGCGGGGCGGACGCACACCGCCACCCAGCTCAGGACCACCAGAGCCCGGATCACACTCTGCATTTTTTCCTCTCCTCTCCGTGCTCCCTCTCCAGAAGAAAGTGTGTGCGCAGCTCCGACACTAACTCTCTGTTACGCCCCACCATCAGGCGGCCCTATGGGGCTAACAAGAATCCACTAATTAACCCATTAAAACACACTAACACTAACCAAGTCAAATAAAGGGATTTATTACAATTATACAAACTAAATGATAACAATGATCAAATTAAACTAATGTGACAAAACACAACAAACAATCCCTGACAGACACCCACAGCAGTCCCATCCCCAGAAGTCTTCTTCCTGCTGAAGCCAGCACAAGCCTTTTAAGCACTGAATCCAGGTGAGCCTCGTTGGACAATCAGTGGCCACACCTGTGCAGGAGACAAATAGAAAGGGAACAAAACAGCACAGGGAACATACAGCCGTAACACTCACCCTGAACTTTTCCAAAGTTGGCTCAGTTGCTCCGGTTAGCGGCGGGTCCCCGGGGCTCTCACGGTGCACTGAGCGCAGCGGGGGGGTTTCAGCAGCGGCTGATTGTCTCCGCTCCAGGCCGCGTCCAGAGCTCTGTTCCCGGTATGCTGCTGTGAGGGGTCTGTGCTCGGCCTCAGCTCTTTGTGTCCCTTGAGGGGACTTTTTGTGGCCCTCGACTTAAATCAAAGAATCAGAAGATTTTGGCCCGCAGCCTCATTAAGATTTCCTACTTTATTTATTAACTATGAAAATGAACCTTTGCATCTATTTTATGCAAACAAGCAGACTGTTGTTTAACCCTTTAATAACCTGAGTTAAATACAGAAAACACATTTCAGACCTGATTCTGAGAAAAATGAATAAAAGAAACAAGTAAAGAAAAACAAAAACAAATATTTGATGTTCTTTTATTAAAGGGTTTCTTTTGTGAACCTTTTGATTCTGATCTACAAAGTTTTACTATTTTTATAAAAAATTAGAACAAAATAGTTTCTCACTTTAATTAGTTATCACACAATTTTTACAAAGATTTAAAACATGAAATTGGTTTTGGCCGAGGTGGTTTAGTTTTTACACAACCTGAGATTTAAAACAGAACAAAACTACAATGACACTGACCTGTGTCACACTCATAATGAGCTTACTGTATATCTGTATGTATATATAGAATGGTATATAACTTTAAATTAGCTTGGGCCAAATAAGAAGTTTTTCTGTCAAATCGTCTCTGCATCAGAGTCCATCAAAGTCTGAAAAATCACATTTGAAATGTAGAGAGAGAAGTCAGTGAAGTCAAAGAGTCAAGTTGTTGTTTTATTTCTTCTTCAGTTGGTCTGAATGAAAAATGTCATGAAGTGTAGATGTGATGGTGCAGCAGCTCTCTGATCTGAGACAGTTTCACATCAACACGTTCCCTCAAAACAGAAACATGTGAAGAAGCTTGATATCAACACTTGATCATCTCTGTATGCTGAGCTGTGCTGTGGCGCCCCCTGCTGCTCATCTGCTGCTGGTGTCTGTTTCTCTACATTTCTACTCCAGCTGACCTTCAGTGTAACTTCTTCATTAGTTCTGTATCAAGTGTTTTAAAGCCATGCACAGCAGGGGGGCTGGGGGCTCAATATCTCATGGAAAGACTTATAGTGTGTTTTTACTTCATGCTAGCAGGAAAGAGAAAGTAAACAGCGTCTGAACAGAGAACCTTGTTGGAGGTTTGGTGAACATTTTGTCCCAGGTGTAAACTCTTCTGTTCCTGGACTGTAGATCAGAGGATTGTTGTTCTTTTGGACGTTGATGTTTAGTTTTGGATTTATCAGTGAATCTCCGGAGTCTGAACTACGGAGCGACTTAAATATGGCCCAAAGACATTTTGATGTTCAAGGGGGCAAAAAACTGTTTGTGAGCCACTGATGTAACCTATGTATAAAAGGCTCAGACTGTTAGCCATGTTCGGGTTCATAGGTCACGCTCCTCCTGCATGTTGATGATGTCAGCAGGAGGGGCCTGTGCTGCTGTGCATTCTGGGAGTTGTATTTGATTCAGATCAGTTTAAAATACATTTTCTGCTTTTTCTCGGTCAAGAAGGAAACTTTCACATTTCTACAACATGACCTAATTTAACTCCAGATTCATGTTTCTACAGGTAAAGTTTCCCTTTAAAGTCAGTAGACGTTTACCGTGGTGTGAAAGGTCAACACTTACCTCCTGAGGTCCACGCCGCCTCCTTAAGACAGACTCAAAGCCTTTGTGGTGTGAGGGGCTTTTTACAGAAAAGTTGCCTACCTCTGTGGACAATTAACATCTATTAAAAAAAAAAATCAGTCAATTTAAGTTTTAAGAACATTTATTGAAAAATCAAAAAAGTCTGACAAAGTCTTTTAAATTTCAAACACAAATCAATAAAGTAAAATATAGAAATGAAGGTAAAAATAAAAGATTAAAACTTTGAACCCGAGTTTGTGGACACTTCAGTTTCTTTCAAAGATTTCAGTCTCAGAGACAAAGTCCCAAAAAGTGAATTTTAAGAATCAGAGTGACGTGGAGTCTTTTAGTGAGAGTAAAAAAAGCCTCCTGATCATCGTATCAAAGTCTTTTAAAACCAAACTGTCTCTTTGTCCAAAACCTTGAAAAAAACATCAACCATGCAGCTGCATCAACTTCAGAATTTGCAGAACTTATCAAATGACAGGTTTGTATCACCATCGGTTCAGGATTATATAAAAGATGCAAACATGAATAATATGTGAAAGCAATAAAAAGCAGACATGATTATACGATAAACAGATTAAATGGTAATAAATGAAACAAACTCAGATATAGTAAAAACAAATTCAAGAATTACAAATAACTTTATGATCTTTCAACACCCAAAAATAATAATTATGTTAAAATAAGAAGGAAAAATCACAAATTCAATACCAAAGTTTTCTGAGCTTATAAAGCTGCAGACTTGTTGACACAGGTTTTAAAGTTTTTCAGAAATGACATGATGGTTCTAGTGAAGAAAGTGGTCGGACATTTAAATTGGACTCTTGATTTCATACATATTTGTAATTGTCCCTTTTTCTTGGTTATAAAGGAAATGTTAACATTCAGCTCGATTGCTCCTCTGTCTCCTGCTGGTCTGTTTTCACAAATCGTTTCCTGCCAGAGCTCGCTTGTATATCTACACTGATGAAAAAAACATCAACCATGCAGCTGCATCAACTTCAGAATTTGCAGAAGTGTTTACACACACACATATGTTCATTTATAGTTGTACTCAGGATATGGTGCACACAGCCTGACCTCACAGCTGAGAAGGCACCTTACAGTCAGACACAATGAAAAGAAGAAGCTGACCAAGCAGGTGCACAAGGTTTATCAGATGACGGCTTCTTCATGTCTTTCTAAGCTCATCCTCTTCACTTCCTCAGTCTCTTTGCTTTTTTTATTTTTTCTCCTTTTTTGCACATTATTTCTTTGCTTCCTTTAACTTTTACTCATATTTTTATTTTATTTTCCTCCTCAGTTCCTCCAGCTCTTTGTGCATTTGTTCTTCTATCTCTTTCTTCCTCTCTACCATCTGAAACAACTCATTGGTGTAATGGTTTCCTCCGTTCATTTCTATTATGTTTCTGATCTTGTTGAGCAGCTCTCTCCTCTCAGAATGAATAGAGAACCTGTTGTTAAAAGCATGGTACTGGCCCTTACATTTGGCTATAAGCTCCTGCAGGTTTCTGTTTTCACTCAAGAACTCCTCAGTAGGTTTGCCTCTCACCCAGTTACCCCAGGTAAAGAGAATCATGCAGTATTTGTCTGCGTCCTCTCCAAAGACTTTCTGGATCTCCTCCACCGACTTCATTTCTTCTTCTGTGAAATCTTCCAGGTCGATGACAATCAGAAAGACATGGGGTCCAGGAGAAGCATAAATAATACACTGGATGATATTTTCACATGTCGTCTCTTCATCAGTGTTAAACAGCTCTGGAGTGTTGATGACAGAAAACTTCTGTCCGTGCACCTCACCAGACTCCTTAGAGCACTGCATGATCACAGAGGTGGTGTCAAATACTTTATTTCCCAGGATGATGTTTCCTGAGTAGCTCTTCCCAACTCCGATCTTCCCCACCATCACGATCCGGATCTCTTCGTTTTTGTAAATGGCTGGTTTTGATAGAAATAAAAAGAACAACATTAAGGGCTATTGGTGTATATTTGATCTTATCCAGTTACTTTGTTTTCTTGTTTTTTAAGAAGCAGATTTAGGATTCAAGAATAAATCTAGTCTGATCGCTTTAATCCTGTTGGATTAACTTGGAACAAACGAGTTCAGAGGAAATTATCTGTGGAGCTCTTAATGATTATTTACTATTTCTATTTTTTATACTTTAAAAACTTTACAAACTAAGTCAACAGAGCAACAACATCCAGGATCTTCTAAATATTTCAGGGCTCAAAGACGTCCACAGACACAATTTGAATTTAAAAAAATAATCTTTGTTATTTACTCATATATATTTATTAACTTTGTTGTTGTCTCTGGCACTACAGTTCTGTTTACATCTGTTTACATCATGTCTGTTTACATCTGTTTACATCATGTCTGTTTACATCATGTCTGTTTACATCATGTCTGTTTACATCATGTCTGTTTACATCTGTTTACATCATGTCTGTTTACATCTGTTTACATCATGTCTGTTTACATCATGTCTGTTTACATCTGTTTACATGCATGTCCTTTGACTGTCCTCTGAATCTAACTCTGTGACTTGTGTTTTTTAACTTGTGCTAACATCTAGACACTTTACTCTCTGCTCTTCCTTCGATCTAACTTTAACTTTGCACTAACACTCTGACACTTATTCTTCTTTGACACTTTATTCTTTGTTTATCTTGGTTAAATGTTTATGTTGTTATTTGCTGCTCTGTGAGCCCTTGAATTGCCCCCCGGGGACAAATAAAGTTTTTTGAATTGAATTAAGCAGAGCACATTAAGATCATAATTCATGTTGAACATCTTCCTAACTTTTTATCAATAAGTCGTCATTAGGAGGGTATTTAGGAAACTGCTTTATTTATACCGACAAACTAAATTCTGTTATAATTTAAAGGTGCCATAGGTAACGTTCAAAAATACTGCGTTTGTAGTGACACCACATGGCCGTCAGGTGAACTGCACCAGTGACCTGCTGCTCGCTCGTCCTATGTCCTTGTACGTACACAAACAAGCATCAACATCGCCCCTGAAACACTGGATGTTTATCAGCATATTATGTCCAGAGGAGGTCAGAGGTCAGACACGTCAGAGTCTGTGTGTCTCATTCTGCCTGACAGCAGGAGTGTGCGCTGAGTGTGTTCGCCTGTGAGAGCTCTGAGGACGGATGGAAATGTGTGGAAGGCGGCCTCTGGCTGTGCAGGTGAAAACTGAGATCATGTGATGAGTTTGTAGTTTGTTGATTTCTGTGAGCTGAGTGGAGTGAGGAGGACGATGAGAAGGCAGATACAATTAGAACTGCAAACGGTGATGAAGGGCCCGAAGCACGCCGTGCATGTTGGGGTGTGTTGTGACCACAGGAGTCCAACAGCGAGGCCTTACAGTTTAATTTGTGTAAAAGCGAAAGTTTAACAGGACACCAAGGCCACGCCCTTTTGTGTAGAATCGCACAGAGCACAATGTGGGATCGTAAACATGCCTAGAACACACTGACTATGAGTTTGTGATGATCGGATGAGCAGAGTCTCTGGGAAGTTCAAATAGGAAGTCTGAAAATGCAAAATTGGGTCATTTTTTATACATTCAAAAAATGATGGTGGACTTCCTGTTGGGTTTTGAATATGGGTGTCAGAGGATTTTATGTAGGTCCTGACATGGTTAGCATATCTAAAATTTTCATGCATGTCAGAAAAAAACCTCTTGAGGTGGGCTGTTTGACAGTATGCTGTGGCCACGCTCTTTTATGTAAAATCTTGGTTTCACATAACTTTGGATCTTTAACATGTCAAGAACAGACTGAAAATAAGTTTGTGATGATCTGATAGTGTGCCTCAGGGAAATACATTCAAATAGGTAACCTGTGAAACGCTAATTTGCATTCAAAAAATATGGCAGACTGTAATGTTTTAAATTTAGGTTTACATTTTATAATTTTGTTAATTAATGTAGGTGCTGACATGATTAACACATAAACATTGTCATGTATGTCAGAAAAGAAAACCTCAAAGAGACATAAAAGTTTGAACGCTGTGGTCCCGCCCTTTGATGAAATAACGTGCAGAGCACAAGTTGAGATCTTCAACATGTCTCGAACACACTGACGCTGAGTTTACGATCATCGACTGAACCCCTCAGACAAGTTCGTTCAAATAGGTAACCTGTGAAATGCTAATTTGAAGCATTTTTCTTGCATTCAAAAATTTTTGGTGGACTTCCTGTAAGGTTTTGACTTTCATTGTGAGGGATTTTATGAAGGTCCTGACACGGTTTATGTGCATAAAAAATGCACAAAAAAATTTAGCCACACCCACTTATTATACCCTCATGACAAGTTTTACTTTCCTACTGTGATCATGTGTGTGACGTTTGGTGAGTCTACGACTATATTAAGCCCCTCAAAAAAGTACTTCCTGTTTGCGGAGAACGACACGTCTGTATGGGGAAAGTGTTTGGCGTTTGAGCTTGAAATGGTCGTATGGCCTCGGTGTTAGGACGGTCCACCCCCCTTTAGAGGAAGATACAATGTTCTTTGTAGCTGTAGCTAGTGCTAATTCAGAAGCAGTGACTTCCTACTGTCAACAGATGGCGCTGTGAGTAATGTTCAAGGCAGACCCTGGATTGTGCATCACAAATTTGGGTGATTTTTGAATTCAGCATGGCAGACATGCATTTCAGCATTTTACAAATATACAAAAATATAAAAATGTTCACCAGAGCCGATGACCTTGAACATTTTGGTGAGTTTTCGTTCACGTTCAGGCATTCAAAAAATGACTGCAGAGTGGTGGAAGAATGAAAACACTCTTAAGGGATACAATAGGATCATTCACACTTGGTTTACCTTCAGGAGGTCCAGAGGTTTTAATGGCTCCGCTGACCTGATTGGCTGGTCCAACACCTTCAGAGGTCACTGCTCTGCACCTGATCATATACTCTGTGTTTGGACTCAGATCACCCACTGTGACCTCTCCAGGTTTTGATGCTGTCTGTTGTTTCCATCCTTCCTCTCCACTGACACAGTACTCAACAGAGTAGGAGGTGACGCTCTCTGATCCAAACTTTGGTGGATCAATCTTCAGTGTCACACTGTTGTGGTTTACATCGCTGACTGTGACTGTTTCAGGCTTTGAAGGCGGCTCAAAGTTCTCATTGTCAAGAAAGCCGTCTTTATAAATGTAGATGCTCGAACCTTTCTGTGTCTCATTTGTTATTCCGACTGCCATGAACTTAATGTTCTTGTTCTCCTGGTTGGCCTCTGCAAAGTCACTGAAGAGCTCTGCTTTTTCCTTCGTTGATTTGGCTACTTCTCTGGAAGCGTACCATTGTTCCTTCTCTACATCCTGAGTCTGTGGATCTTGACGGTTTTCTGGTTTTTGTCTTAAGTAGTCTGACAAAGCTGAGAGGTACGGTTCATTGATTCCCAGTGAGGTGAAAACAAAACACACAGCTTGCTCTGCTCTTAGACTTTCTTTGTAAAGGTCATTCTGAGATGGTACAACCTTTGTGTTCTTCATCATCTCTGTTAAAGACAATAATGTCTCGATCTCTCTCTCTTTACAATCCATCCACTCATTCAGGTTTTCATTGTTGAATGGAGAAGAATGTATTTTCCTCAGGACATCTGCGAGCACAGCCTCCTCTTCTCCTCCTCCTCGGATCGATGGAAGTTTCTTTGCCAGAGTTTGTTGGAATTCCAGTTTGAACTCAGAGCACCTATTTTTAAAAGTTTTTATCTTTTTGCTGATCTGTGGGAACTGCTGTGCTGTGGTGGTTCTCAGTGCATCGTTACACCTCATTTCCAGCTCACTGAGGTCCTCCAGGACACTCTGTGATTCTTGAACTAAACCTTCACTTATCTGACGTACAAGTTTAGCAGCAGTAGAATCTAACATTGTCAGAGGCAGCAGCCAGACCTTCACTGGTACTGCGTTTTCTCCATTGGCTCCCAACAGTTTAGGCAGACTTTGGTAGACTTGTACTGCTTCTTTAAATGATGTTGGAGTTTTCTCAAGAGAAAAGTCTCCAATGAAACTGCAGGAGAACTTATCAACACTAGCTTTGTCCTGTTCATCCATTTCCAGTGAACCATCACCCTCGATAGAAATTTGAGGAATTTTATTGATCGCAATCTTCAAGTTTCCCTCAATGTGTTGTTGATCTTCTTTTTGAGAAACTTCACGGTCAAAGACAAAGAAGGCTTGTGCCCCATAAAGAATCGCTGTGACTACATGTGTCGCTAAATCTTTCTCCAAAACATTCTGGTGCTTCATATTTCCTGTTCCAAGATGATCCATCGACAGTTCCCTGACCTTTGTCGTTGCTTTGTACTTCAGTGTTACTCTGGCTTGGTTTTTGGAAGTCTTGCTGTTGTTCAGGTATTTGGCTGATCCACCTACTTCTACAAGTCCCCCCAAGAAACTTGCCTTCAATGATGCTTTAACACCGAGTGCAGAGGATTTATCCTCAATAGATTCAGAGGCAACTATCTTAAAATCACTAAAGGGCTTTGCTCGTTCTCGAACATGATTCATCAGGTCATCACTGTCCCACAGGGTGATTCCTGCAAAACAAAGTAATTTAAACTGTCTTACTTTATGATAAAAAGGATTTGGGAAACAAAACAAGAACATCGTACTTCTTAATAATATATTATACATTTATATATTAGGGTATTTGGTACTTAAGACATGTCTTAACTCAGAAAAAGTGTCTGGCACAGTATCATTAGTGTTAGAGCAGAACAGTCAATAACACTATCATCCACATTTAAGTTGATTTTTGGCAACATTACAGACTTAGAATAATTTCTTATTGCCATGTACGTAGAAGGAATTTGTGTTGGGTTGAAAGGAAAAATAGGCTAAAATAACAAGTACTTAAATAAAAGCCCCATCACTGATGGTGATGGGGTTTATCTTCTTATCTTCCCCAGCTTCACCTGCTGACTCCTGACAGACAGGAAGTCTGTGATCCACCTGCAGGTGGAGTCAGGCACATTCAGCTGAGAGAGCTGGTCCTGGAGCAGGGCCGGGATTATTGTATTGAAGGCATAGCTGAAATCCACAGACAGGATCCTGACGTAGGTCCAGATGCTCGAGGAGGGAGTGAAGGGCTAGGTTGACAGCATTGTCCACCGACCTGACAAAGGTGAGGGCCCCTTTGACCAGAATATCTAATAAATCCAAGGATTGCACCAGAAAAATGGGAAATAAGTCTGATGGAGTTGTAGGGCTTATATTTATAGGCTCTTCTCTGGTGAAAGAGCAGTGTGTATCTGACATACAACTAAAACAAAAAAACAGACAAACACTGGGGTGACCGTCCGAGGCAGATTACCACATGCCAAAATGTTTTAGCACCACCGAGATGCCCTGAAAGCATTGAACTCTTAACTGCTCTGCCTATTTAATTCACATATTAATTTGATTGAAATTCACTCACTCACTTAACCCAAATGTTGCTATCCTTTTTTTGTTCTGCTGACCAATCAGAGGCTGAATCTACAATCAGCTAACACATAAAGAGCCAATGAGAAGCCATTGCTGCCGAACTCTGATGTCAGAGCCTGCTCTCAGCACAGAAATATGGACAACTGATTTGAATTGATTCATCTTGTTCACCTTATTCTTGGAGATCTGTGCTATTTTTACAAAACAGCATTCAATATTGTGTAGATTGAATTGAATACTTTTTACACACTCGCCAACACCCCCAGAGGGACATATCACAAGGTCAACGAGTCTCATTTGACTCCCGGTTCACTACAGAGACACATTCTATACAGAAAGCAAAACTGTCAAAAACCGAACTAAACTCACCCGTGTCACAAACATTGCAGCCAAACTAAACGGTCTCCCCACTCCCACCCTGTCAGAACTCAATTCAAAGGCCATCACACGCATCGCTCACACAATAGCACTGGCCATCACCAACCAATCAACTGCCACCTCACCATCATGCCCTCTGGACGCAGGTACAGGTCCCTGCTGTGCAGGAGGGCGCGATACGGCAGAAGCCTGGTGCCTGCAGTCATCTCAGCCCTCAATAAAAATCCACCTCAGTCCCAATCCCCGGTCCCGCCATAACCATATGCACTGTATGTCCTGTCACTGTATGTCCTGTTGTCCCACATGTATCCCCCTGTGTTCACCCTCTGTCAGCACGCTGGCCTTAAAACTGTATACCGGTGAAAAAGAATTTCCCCTCGGGGACAATAAAATAAAAAGTCTAAAGTCTAATCTTTCAGACGAAAGTGGTATTGGGATTTTCTCAAAATCATGTTTTGGGTTTTTGACCCGTGATTCCTTCATTTGTTTATTTCACTTTCCGCTGATCACCAGGACACAGGAGAACCAACTTAGGAGGCCAAAGGTCAAAGTTTTTGTTGTTTTACATTTACTTCATTAGTTGACATTTACTTGAGGGTACTTTCTGATTCTCTAGGATGTCCTGGATAAATAGATATATTACATGGTTGTGCCTGATGCCTTTTCACAGAAGGAGACCAGGAGTTAATAAATCAGGTGAAAGTGCCTCAGACCTCAGAGGGTTAATGTTTGTGAATCCTTACCAGGGATGAGTGAATCTTGGCGACAGTCATACAGCATCCCCAGGCTGAACGGCCGGCCAAGTGCTGCCACTTTCATCGTCCTGCTGGATACAGGGTCCATCTCTAAATGTAAACAGGAAACAGTAACTATGATGGTCTATGCCCAATACTCTCCTGCTATCACCTGACCACATAGTTTAGTTTCTGTAGAAAGGAATCTTTTGTCAGGAGTAAAAAATTATAATTGCATTTGCATAAAGTTCCTTCAATGTGTTATAAAAGTGACTTATAAGTAGATTCTTTATTTCAGTTCATCAACTTCACTGCTGGTTATTATCCCACTTATTACATGTTTACATGAGAAGAAGAAATCAATCAGTCGGCCCAAGGTTTGACTTTAAAAATGTTTATATTGATTTAGAACCGATTATTTTTCTCCCCTTAAAAAGATTTTGTGGTTGTAATTAGTTTGAATGGTCGTCTTATCTGTGTGTTCTTTGACCGTAACAAACTGTACGTTATTTATGATTTTCTTTTGACACCATAAAATGAACACAATGATGAAAAATCAGGAAGGAGAAGATATAAAACACGTACCAATCAGCTGTTTCTTCACAGGTCAGGATGAGCACAGGCTTTCTCTAAAGACGATTAATTAGATCATGGTTAACTGTCAGCATCTATATTTCACACATTTAGATCAGGAGAGACTGGAGACAGAAACAAAACTCTGAAGAACAAGCTGCAGAGCTTCTGAATTAAAAATTCTGACAACAAATTGTTGGACTGACTGACACTGAAACACCTGAAAAACAATCCAAACACAGCATCATGTTACTACTAAACCCTGGGCAAGTTTCAGTCCATAATAACACCCCAAAATAAGGATTGCATAACATACATCATTTTACAGTGTATCTTAAGACCGTGGCCCAGATGCTGATTTACCAGTAAAGTTAAATAGCAGTAAATATAAATGTGTACTCACAGTAGAAATGGGCGCATTCCTCTGAGGCTGGACGGTAGTTTCACATATTATAGTTTCTCTGAGAGGGGAACGCCCCCTAATGTTTATTCAATTACACAAGGCGGTACATAGAAGAGTCAGGCTGATTTCCAAAAGAAATACAAAGTGATTTCCAGACCTGGAGGGATAATAAATGTTGGAGCTGTAAGGATCAACAGAAAGTCAAAACGTTAATTAAAATGTCTTTCACTCATTGAAATACCTGAGAATCGCACACCTATAAAAAAAACAGTTGGGCAACTTCTGATTTCACGAGCAATTACTCTGAAATAAGGTAGGGTATGGGTGTTGTTCATACATGTATCAGATAGATAGATAGATAGATAGATACTTTATTGATCCTGAGGGAAATTCAAGGCATCCAGTAGCAGTATACAGACAGGCAGGACACAAGACATTAGTTACAATACACACCCGCTGTCCCCCCTCCCCTCTGTATACAAAATCCCCCAAACAAGATTTAGCAGCCCGTATGTGACTAAGAATAAACATAATTACAGGTTAAACCTGTGCAGTTAGCATTAGCAGTTAGACTTAAAACTAATATAGCATAATGTACATAACCTGTGAGGAGAGAAAAACATGTGTTGGTTAAAAGAGACCTGTAAACAAGTTAAAGAAACAAAGAAACAAAGTGCTGACCTTCTAGAAACTAGTTACATGTGCATGTACAGAGGTGTTTGAGGTAGTGCCAGAGGTGTGAGTACAGTCATTAAACAGTCAATGCAGGAATGTAAATTGGCTCACCAACTTAAAGGAGCAGTGATTAGCATTACGTGTCCTAGACAATATGGTGAAACCAGGGGTGATTAGGGTGATTATCGTTAAGTACCCAACTATTGAGGGGCAGATTAGCATTAAGTGTTGAAGACAATAGAGTGAAACTTGACCTAATTTAGGGTGATCATGTCAACCATTATAGATGTAGCATAACACAACGGTAGGATGAAACCAGACATGATTAGGGTGATTATCTTTAAACTGACCCGTGCTCAGTAAGGTGACTATCAATATGCATTACAGTGTCCAACTGGGGGCTGACTCTGAGGTCAGCAGTGCAGATGAGGAGTGAGAAAAAAGTGAAAAAAGAGTCCAGGGATCACCGTGCGCTTCTTCCCTGCCGTGACAGGGAAGTGTTGTACAGTCTTATTGCCAGGGGGACGAAAGAGTTCTTGAGTCTGTCCGTGGAGCACGACTGTGACAGCAGTCTTTCGCTGAACATGCTCCTCTGCCCGGTGAAGGTGCTGTGCAGAGGGTGGTGTGTGTTGTCCATGATGGAGAGCATTTTGTCCAGAGACCTCCTCTCTCCCACTGTCACCAGTGGGTCCAGCTCTGTGCCCACCACAGAGCCGGCCCTCCTCACCAGTCTGTCCAGGCGTGCTGCATCCCTCTTCTTGCAGCTTCCTCCCCAGCACACCACGGCGTAGAAGAGGACGCTGGACACCACAGACTGACAGAACATCTGCAGCAGCTTTTTGCAGATGTTGAAGGACCCCAGCCTTCTCAGGAAGTACAGACGGCTCTGTCCCTTCCTGCAGGTAGTGTCCATGTTAGGCGACCAGTCCAGCTTGTCATCCAGCTGCAGCCCCAGGTACCCGTAGGTCCTGACCACCTCCACGTCGACCCCGCCGATGGAAACAGGTTCTAGATGTGGTTTCTTCCTTCGGAAGTCCACCACCATCTCCTTGGTCTTGGAGGTGTTTAGCTGCAGATGGTTGTCACTGCACCACGTCACAAAGTCCTCGATCAGGCTCCTGTACTCCTCCTCCTGTCCATCCCTGACACAAGCAACTATCGCAGTGTCGTCCGAGTATTTCTGCATGTGGCAGAGCTTAGAGTTATACTGGAAGTCCGAGGTGTACAGGGTGAACAGGACGGGGGAGAGCACAGTCCCCTGTGGTGCACCGGTGCTGCTGACCAGAGTGTCAGATGTGCAGTCCTTCAGTCTGACGTACTGTGGTCTCTCTGTGAGGTAGTCCGTGATCCACCTCACCAGGTGCAAGTCCACCCTCATCTCGGTCAGCTTGTCTCTCAGTAGGAGGGGATGGATGGTGTCGAAAGCGCTTGAGAAATCAAAGAACATGATTCTCATCACGCTGCTCCCTTTGTCCAGATGAGAGTAAGCCCTGTGTAGAAGATAGAGGATGGCATCGTCCACGCCCACCTTTGCCTGGTATGCAAACTGCAGGGGATCCTGTGCGTGTTGTACCTGGGGTCTGAGGTGTTGGAGCAGCAGCCGTTCGAAGGTCTTCATAACGTGGGATGTCAGAGCGATTGGTCTGAAGTCGCCTGGCTCACTGGGGTTCTTCTTCTTGGGGACAGGGGTGAGGCACGAGGTCTTCCAGAGCACAGGAACCTTCCTGAGCCGCAGGCTCATGTTTAAGATGTGCTGGAGTGGCTCCCCCAGCTCAGCAGAGCAGGCCTTTAGCATCCTGGGACACACCTTGTCTGGGCCTGCTGCCTTCCTGGGGCGGAGTCTCTTCAGCTCCTTGCTCACCTGGTCTCTGGTGATGGTGGGGGGGAGGGGGGATGGATTGTCACTGGAGGTTGTATCTGTTCTGGTGGAGGTGTTGGGGGGAGTGAGAGGGGGGGAGGGGGTGTGTGGAGGGGTGCTGGGGGGACAGGCACTCGCTGCAGCGACGGGGCTGTCGAACCTGTTGAAAAACAAGTTGAGCTGGTTTGCTCTCTCAGGGTCCCCGTCTTCTGCGTTGTTGTTTTTCTTTTTGCAGCCTGTGATGTCTTCATGCCCTCCCAGACCTCCCTCATGTTGTTCTGCTGCAGCTTCTGTTCTACCTTCCTTCTGTACTCCTCCTTCAGCTCTGCCTGGTCTCCCTCCTTGAATGCCCTTTTCTTCCTGTTAAGGATCTCCTTGACATCGCTGGTGATCCAGGGCTTGTTGTTCGGGAAGCAGCGCACAGTTTTAGTGGGAACCACAACGTCCATACAGAAGTTCATGTAGTCAGTTGTGCAGTGTGTGACCCCCTCAATGTCATCACCATGGGTCTCTTGTAGGGCACTCCAGTCAGTGGTCTCAAAGCAGTCTCTGAGCGCCTCCTCTGCCTCAGGAGACCACTTTCTGAAGGTGCGTGTAGTTATCGGTTGTCTCTGGATCATAGTTTTGTACTGTGGCTTTAGTAGGACCAGGTTGTGGTCGGACTTACAAAGAGGTGGTAACGGGGTGGCAGTGTAGGCGTCCTTCACGTTTGCATACAGGAGGTCTATTGTCCTGTTCTTCCTGGTGGGACAGCTTACAAACTGGTGAAAGTCCGGTAGTGTGGAGTTCAAAGTAACATGGTTAAAGTCCCCTGAGATGGCGATGAAAGCATCCGGGTGCAGCGTTTATAATCTTGAGGTGGTCGCGTGGATGACGTCACACGCAGTTTCGGCGTGTGCCCGGGGAGGAATGTAAACACAGACCACGATCGCGTGAGAAAATTCCCTCGGCATGTAGTAAGGACGGACACCCACCGCCAGCAGCTCGATGTCTTTGCTGCACGTTGCCTCCTTCACAGTATCATGTCCATGGTGGCACCATCTGTTGTTAATAAACAGCGCGAGTCCTCCTCCTTTCCGTTTGCCGCTGCGTTTCGTGTCTCTGTCCGCTCTCACTGTAGTAAAGCCCGGTAGATCCACGTTAGCGTCTGGGGTGTTTTGAGTCAGCCAGGTTTCTGTGAGGCACATTAAACTGCACTCTCTAAATGTCCGGTTGTTCCTCACGAGAGCAGCCAGCTCGTCTGTCTTGTTTGTTAGACAGTTTACGTTCCCCATAACTATCACCGGAACCGAGGGCTTGTACCTCCATCGCTTAGCCGCAAGCTTAGCCTTTAGCAGAGCCCCGGCTCGACAGCCTCTGTACCGCCGCCTCAGCTCCTCTGGTATCGGATGAACGATGCCGGCTTGTCCCGCTGTCCGGAGCGAGAGCAGCGTTTCCCTTGAATAAGAAAGTTTTCCGCTGCTATTTCCACGAGGGCACGAAGAAGTATCCATAGGATACATAAAGTTATACACTGAAAGTGTACTATAAAAACTATATAGTATAGTACTATAAAAACTATAAAAGTAGAAGTTGGCGCAGAGCCACAACAAACGAATAACATATCAGACGAGTGCGACAGGGACGGAGCTACTGAAAGTGCGGCCACTCACGTCGGCGCACAGGTGAGATTGATCACCTGTGGCCAAGGGACGGATGGCCAATAACATCCTGCAGCTAAATGACATCTGTGTCTTACCTAGTTTCAGGAAAGCCTTTGTGTGTGTGTGTGATTGATTTTTCCAAGATTTTCCAAGATTGGATCATAATTAGATAGTTTTTTGGAAAAGTCACAAATTGGTGTATAAAAACTGATAAGAATGAAGGAAAATGAATGTTAAGCGTCCAAACCCACTCTGACCTGGAGGTGAACACCTCTATATAAGACCCGTGTTGGAAGGAAGAGCTCAGATTACCACTGGGTATTTTGCACCCTGCATTTTGCCCAGGAGTTGTGCATGCCCTGAATACGACACATTGAAAGAAGATATTCTGGACCTCATCATTTTCCAAACCCTGGTCCTATAGCAGACAAATCTGCTGCTGTTTAAAGTCAAACATGTCTTCTGCTTTAACATTACTGTAAATCATTTCTGATACTAAAGCTCACATCCAAAGCTCTCCTGCTGGCTGCAGAATACTGTCAGTTTGAACATGTTCTCCTCTTGGTATAATTGTTGCTTCAGAGCCAAATACCTCAGACGAGCACATCTATAAACAGAGCAGTTGAGCAATGTGTGTTTTCCAGGGAAATGACTGAAGGTGGTAGAATAAGAGCGTTATTCATACCTGCCGGGAAAACAGACCCACAGTGTACACATGCCTCACAAGTGTGCTCTATGTTAAAATTAAAGAGATGCACTCTGGGGTGAAATAACATTCTGCAGCTAAATGACATCACAACTCTGATAGTTGTGATTCATTCAACTTCACTCCTGTCTCCATTGTCCAGTCTCTCAATCATCATCACAGAACTATTATTGTTGTTCATACAGGTCAGTTTCCCTGCAGCCTGAGAGCGATGCTCATGCTGGGAACAAGCTTTGGAGATCCCCCCCCCCCCCCAACCTGTGGATCTGAACCCCCTGCTTCTTTATTGAGATCATGTTAGCTTGCATCACTGGGTACATCCCAAGTCCCTTATTTGCAGTCTCCTCGGTCCTCGGTCCTCGGCCGAACAGGAAGTAGTTCCAAAGCCGCCATGTTGAGGATCGTCCCAAAGCTCTAATAGTGAACGGAGGAGAGAGGATCGAGGAGCGAGGAGGCTGATCCGAGGAGCGATGACCGAGGAGACACGAGAGCTGACTTCACGGAAGTCTTTTCACTGACAGACACGCCCCCTTCTCGTATATCACTCACTGATTGGACGCTGCACAGGATCAGACTTCAGTTTAATACGGGAGAAAAGACGGACATTAAAAAGAGGCTAAACGGAGCGTGGGACATTTAAACAGATGATGAACATCAGTGAGTTTGTAAAGAGTCGCTCTGTGATGAGCTGCCATTAAAAAGAGTCTGATGAAGAGGAGTCCGTTTTATATTCTCACTTATTTATCTTCTGAACGTTTCATCATTTAGATTCTAATCAATCATTTTCAGTATCCTGACACATAAATATCTGTGTTTATAAAATACAGAGTTGGTTGTCTAAATACAGGCTAGGTTCAGTCCAAACTGATTAATAATAATCAATAATTATAGACAATTCAAAATGAAATCTTTGAGTCAGTAGAAACCGTCCTTTTGGTTTGAAACAGACTGCAGGTTGTTCTTCAGGTGTTTGTTATCAAGAAACACTGTAACTGTGTTTGATTAGAAATAATACAGTGTGTGTGTTTGATTAGTAATAATACAGTGTGTGTGTGTTTGATTAGAAATAATACAGTGTGTGTGTTTGATTAGTAATAATACAGTGTGTGTGTTTGATTAGAAATAATACAGTGTGTGTGTGTTTGATTAGTAATAATACAGTGTGTGTGTGTGTGTTTGATTAGAAATAATACAGTGTGTGTGTTTGATTAGTAATAATACAGTGTGTGTGTGTTTGATTAGTAATAATACAGTGTGTGTGTTTGATTAGTAATAATACAGTGTGTGTGTGTGTGTTTGATTAGAAATAATACAGTGTGTGTGTTTGATTAGTAATAATACAGTGTGTGTGTGTGTGTGTTTGATTAGAAATAATACAGTGTGTGTGTGTTTGATTAGAAATAATACAGTGTGTGTGTTTGATTAGAAATAATACAGTGTGTGTTTGATTAGTAATAATACAGTGTGTGTGTGTGTGATTAGAAATAATAGTGTGTGTGTGTTTGATTAGAAATAATACAGTGTGTGTGTTTGATTAGAAATAATACAGTGTGTGTTTGATTAGTAATAATACAGTGTGTGTTTGATTAGTAATAATACAGTGTGTGTGTGTGTGTGTTTGATTAGAAATAATAGTGTGTGTGTGTTTGATTAGTAATAATACAGTGTGTGTTTGATTAGAAATAATACAGTGTGTGTGTGTTTGATTAGAAATAATACAGTGTGTGTGTTTGATTAGAAATAATAGTGTGTGTGTTTGATTAGTAATAATACAGTGTGTGTGTGTTTGATTAGAAATAATACAGTGTGTGTGTTTGATTAGTAATAATACAGTGTGTGTGTTTGATTAGTAATAATACAGTGTGTGTGTTTGATTAGAAATAATACAGTGTGTGTGTGTGTGTGTTTGATTAGAAATAATACAGTGTGTGTGTGTGTGTGTGTGTGTGTTTGATTAGAAATAATACAGTGTGTGTGTTTGATTAGTAATAATACAGTGTGTGTGTTTGATTAGAAATAATACAGTGTGTGTGTGTTTGATTAGAAATAATACAGTGTGTGTGTGTGTGTTTGATTAGTAATAATACAGTGTGTGTGTTTGATTAGTAATAATACAGTGTGTGTGTTTGATTAGAAATAATACAGTGTGTGTGTTTGATTAGAAATAATACAGTGTGTGTGTTTGATTAGAAATAATACAGTGTGTGTGTGTGTGTGTGTGTGTGTGGACATAAACAGCTGTTCGGCTGATTGACAGCTGAACGTGATCAGCTGATGTCGCGTCATGTGACGCTGTCGAGGAAACGACGTCTCATGTGTCTTAAAGCTGATTTCCTCGGTCCTCTCTCCTCGGCTTCGTTTCCTCCGTGCATCTCTGGTGGGCGGGGCTTAGACGCAAGTGGAGGAGACAACTCGGAGGACACTCGGTGTAAATAAGGGAACTGAGAAAGGCCCCAGGAAGTGTAGGACATTCGATTTCTGATATGCATCTGGATGCTGATAACAGCTAACAAAACTTTGTCCTAATAAAGGCTGTTAGTAGATGCATGGTTCGTAGAGGCGTGGAGGCTGGGGTTTGCAGGACGGTCGAGGCTCAGAGTGTCCAAACCCACCCTAACCTGAAGGTGAACACTTCTACTAAAAGATTACCACTGGGTATTTTGCACCCTGCATTTTGCCCAGGAGTTGTGCATGCCCTGAAATGCCCTGAATACGACACATTAAAAGAAGATATTCTGGACCTCATCATTTTCCAAACCCTGGTCCTATAGCAGACAAATCTTCTGCTGTTTAAAGTCAAACATGTCTTCTGCTTTAACATTACTGTAAATCATTTCTGATACTAAAGCTCACATCCAAAGCTCTCCTGCTGGCTGCAGAATACTGTCAGTTTGAAGATGTTCTCCTCTTGGTATAAGTGTTGCTTCAGAGCCAAATACCTCAGACGAGCACGTCTATAAACAGAGCAGTTGAGCAATGTGTGTTTTCCAGGGAAATGACTGAAGGTGGTAGGATAAGAGCGTTATTCATACCTGCTGGGAAAACAGACCCACCTGTGTACACATGCCTCACAAGTGTGCTCTATGTTAAAATGAAAAGAGATGCACTCTGGGGTGAAATAACATCCTGCAGGTCAGTTTCCCTGCAGCCTGAGAGCGATGCTCATGCTGGGAACAAGCTTTAGAGATCCTCCCCCCCCCCCCCCCCAACCTGTGGATCTGAACCTCCTGTTTCTTTATTGAGATCATGTTAGCTTGCATCACTGTGTACTGATGGTTCCATACCAATGTTGTTGTTTGAGTGTTGTTTTTTGGCACATTATATGGCCAACAGTGTCTGAACCTTATTTTGGTTTTTTGGTTGACTTTGATACGTGTAGCACTTGTTTACTTTTAAAGTGTTTTTAACATAAACAAAAACCAACATTTTAATAATGAGAAATAAAAAAATCAGAAAATTCCAAATTAAAGGAGAGAGAAATTTTTAACTGATGATTGCATTTAATAAAAATCAGGAGACTTGGATTTTGATTTTAAAATAAATGTATTGGAAAAAATAAATAAGGAAATAAATAAATCAATAACAAATATTCAATTGGAAAAATAAATCTTCAAAGATCTTCAAAGTTCAAAATTGTAAAGGTTCCTCCTTTGAAAAAAACGTCTTTTAGTCCAAAAACAAAAGTTCCTCCTTCTCCTACCACTCTGGTAAGAGATATGCAGTCTTGTTGAAGATGTTTAGGTTGACAATGTCGTTGTTCCTCGTTGTGAGCTCGCCACCCGTGCAAGGGGGAAAAAACCCGGCCTGCATAAAACAAGACCAGAGTCCAAGACAGTCCATCAAACTCTTCAACCATATTCAAATGCATAACAGACAAGACAGGCAACGATTCACAGTACACAAACAACTCACCAATTCCTGGTTCAATCTCTAACAGAAGTATTGCAAAAGTTTGTTGCTGTGATTTTCCTCTCCGTCTGTCTGTGGGTACGTCTCACTTTTCTTATTTGCAGTCTCCTCGGTCCTCGGTCCTCGGTCGAACCGGAAGTAGTTCCAAAGCCGCCATGTTGAGGATCGTCCCAAAGCTCTAATAGTGAACGGAGGAGAGAGGATCGAGGAGAGAGGAGGCTGATCCGAGGAGCGATGACCGAGGAGACACGAGAGCTGACTTTACGGAAGTCTTTTCACTGACAGACACGCCCCCTTCTCGTATATCACTCACTGATTGGACGCTGCAGCGGATCAGACTTGAGTGAAACTTGTCAACATGAGCAGAGTTTAATACGGGAGAAAAGAGGGAGATTAAAAAGAGGCTAAACGGAGCGTGGGACATTTAAACAGATGATGAACATCAGTGAGTTTGTAAATTTACTTTCAAATTAAATTAATATCACTTCCTAAGCAATGATTCTTAAGTAATAATTTAAAAATGTTTTTTTATTTTACACTCTGTGACCTGGGTTACATACGCTTCTTCCTGCATGACTTTTCCTTCAACAACGAGCAAATCAACTCAAACTAAAAACAAAGAGGGAAGCACTTGTTTGTTTGTTAATGTGTTTTATTAATCAACAAATCCTTAGAAGTGGGACGCCACACATGAGCCCATGAATAAAAGAGGACTGACACGCCCATCAGGACTGTTTCCAACAACTTCACTGTTCAAAGAGACGGCTAATCATCCAGTGAACATCAAGTGGAAAGAAAGGAAAGAGAAGAAAATATGCAGAGATGTACAGACGTGTCACAACGTGTAAAAGGAAAATATGTTAAAAACAACAACAAAAGCAGCCACGAGGAATCACAATGAAGACGAGGAGAAGCTCCGACAACCAACGATGAAGAGACGAGGGTCTGTCTCAGGTCTCTTATATGCTCGCTCCTCGCTCCTGGTCCGGACAGGATGTAGCTCCAGACATGTTCAGGATCGTCCCAAAGCTCTCATAACTGAAAGGAGGAGCGATGAGCGAGGATACACAAGAGCTGACTTAACTGACAGACACGCCCCCTCCTCAAATATCACCAGCACAACTTGTCCACAACGTATCAAAAACATTAAAATGAAGGTTTATTAAAGAAAGCATCATTTTTTAATTTAACATCACATCATCAACCGTGAACACACCTGACCTCTAATAACCTCCCCTGTACCCTCCCCCGCCTCCTCTGTAGCCTCCACCTCCATAACCTCCGCCTCCTCCTCCATAACCTCCACCTCCTCCTCCGTAACCTCCACCTCCTCCTCCATAACCTCCACCTCCTCCTCCATAACCTCCACCTCCTCCTCCGTAACCTCCACCTCCTCCTCCATAACCTCCTCTGCCTCTGTAACCTCCTCCCCCTCCTCCATATCCTCCCCCTCCCCTGTAACCTCCCCCTCCTCTGTAACCTCCGCCTCCTCCATAGCCACCCCCTCGGTACCCTCCTCCTCCTCCTCCTCCTCCTCCTCCTCTTCCGTCAAAGCGTCCCATCTTTGGAGGTCGAGGTCCGTCCCCCATCCTGACGGAGAGACGATGGTGAAAACAAACATCAGCTCACTGTGAGGAGGCTGGAAACATTCAGCTGTTTGTGGGATTTTGGCGCCCCCCCATGGACAAACAATGCATGTGGTCTAATTCAGAGTTCTGGAATCTTTAAACATCTGGATCAGGATCTGGACTAACGTTACAGACGATTACAAACAGATTCATGAGAATGTGTGTGTTTCTGTGTGTACCTCTGTGTGTGTGTGTGTGTGTGTGTGTGTGTGTGTGTGTGTGTGTGTGTGTGTGTGTGTGTACCTCTGGTTGTTGCTCATCATGTTGAGTCCGGCTGCAGACGGTTTGGACACGTGTCTGATCAGGTTCAGGAGTCTCTGGTTGCCCTGGTCTATCTGTCGGATGTATTCAGGATCTTTGGTCACCTCGACCACCAGAGCCTCCAGACCGGCCCGCAGAGCCGCCACTCCGCCCGCCACATGGTGAGGGATCCTCAGCTTGATCCTGTACGCATTAATGTGAAAGGTCACCGCCCACTTCCT
This sequence comes from Symphodus melops, assembly GCF_947650265.1. Taxonomy (NCBI): domain Eukaryota; kingdom Metazoa; phylum Chordata; class Actinopteri; order Labriformes; family Labridae; genus Symphodus; species Symphodus melops. The sequence goes on along the minus strand of NC_136697.1, from coordinate 28,606,403 downwards.
GTGAAACTTTGAGACTGAACTACGACAAACTCTGCAGGGACTTCACACCACAAACCAGGAACCTTCAGAGGGTCTGAATCCAGTTCCAGAGCTCAGCTGTGAACATCTGTACATTAAATACCTTTGATAGGGACAGTCTGAACGATCGAACATCCGACATCCTCACATGAGATCAAAGTGTGTGCAGCGTCCTCACCAGTCGTCGAGCTCCACCATGTCTCCGCTGGAGCTGATCTTCTTGCAGGCGAACAGCAGCAGCTGCAGAGGACTGACCAGGGTCATCCCTTTAGCCGAGATCGCCCGGGTCCGGATCTGAAGCACGTAACAAAACAACAAACCCCCAACATGAACACGGCACCTCCAAACCACAGCACAGCCAGCGAGAGGTCAGAACGTCTTCGGCCCCGTGTCCACCTGGCGATCTCACCAGGAAGACGCCGCCTGGAGAAAAGGCGAAGAACCCAGCCGCTCCGAGCGCTCAAATTGAACACGGGTGGACAAAGGGCCGCCACGTCAGAATATGAGAAAACTAAAACGATGGCGTCCAGGAGCAGCGGCTCATTTCAAGTCCAGAACGTGGAGAGAGCTTACACTTTGATTTACTGAAAGGGAAAGAGAGGCTGACCTTCTCGCTGAAGACGAAGAACGGCGACGGGTAGGTGATGTCATGGCTGCTGAACGGGCAGTTGACGGAGGACTTGTGGATGAGGGCGTTGCGCCCCTCGGTGGTCAGGATCTTCCTCTTCTCTTTGTGGTAGCAGACGTTGGGGTAGGAGCCGAAGGTCAGCAGGGACACGACCACGTCCAGGTTGTTGTCCGGTCCCACTGTGTTGAACGTCTGAGTCATGAGACTCTCTGACAGGATGGAAAAAAAAAAAACACGTGAAGAGAAGTCGGACGAGGTCGTGTCTGTGACATCAGCGGTGCGTTCAGGTACCTTCAGGGAATCCGGCGTTCACCAGGATCTCCTTCAGCTGCACTTTGGCCTCCCAGGTCATCCTCAGCGTCGACATGTTGAGACGTTTGTGCTCACAGAAACGCGTCTCTGCGTCCTCGCCGTTAATCCTGAGGAACAACAACAAGCCGTCAGTCAGGGTTGTTACATGCTCCTCTCTATGGTGAGTTTAAGCCACGCCCCCTCCTCACCTGACGTCGTCCCAGGCCTGGAACACGGACAGCAGAGCCACGTGGTCGGAGAAGCGGCTGCCTGAAAAGTTTCTGTGGACGAAGCCGAGACGTTTCCCCTCGTTGATGAACGGCTCCTGGAAACAGGTGGCAGCTGAGATGGTGCACATCGCGTCTCCGACACTAGAGGGCGCCAGAGGGGAGGGGCGAGTTGTTAAAGCGAGACAGGAAACATGCAGTCATGTGACTCGTCTGCACAGAGGAGAAGAAGAAACTGACTGGAAGATGCAGCCCATGATCATCATCTTCCCCAGACGAGGCTCGATGGGCAGGCGGGCCAGAATCCGTCCCAGAGGGGTCAGCTCCTCGTTCGAGTCCAGAGCATCCAGCTCTGAAACACACACCTTCATTGTTACTGACGTGCCATCCAAAGGCAAAATTCTGTTAACTCTACTGCACGCTGAGCACCTTTCAGGGTGTGTTCGGCCTCGATGACGGCGTCCAGCGGCGGCGGCTCGATGGCCTTGGACAGGAAGTGTCCGATGGCGCCGAGTCTCAGCAGCTTGATGCTCAGGGCGACTTCATGCAGCGGAGTCCTGAAGATCTCAGGGGTCATGTGAGTCTCCAGCCTGAACACATAACAGAACAATTACACATTCTATGACATCACAGAAGGGTGTGTGTGTGTGTGTGTGTGTGTGTGTGTGTGTGTGAGACCTCTCAAAGCGAGCTTGGCTGCAGAGGTGGAAACAGAATCCGGGTCGCACTCTCCCGGCTCGACCTTTCCTCTGCTCCAGGTTGGTCTTGGAGGCCCAGACGGTGGCGAAGTTGGTCATGTTGTTGTGCGAGGTGAACAGTTTCACTTTCTGCCTGTCAGGACGAAACACAAACACAAACACAAACACAAACAGTGAGAACAGATCCTCTCTGATCCGAGTGACAAACAAGGACTGAGACTCGACCCACACGACTCACTTGCAGGAGTCGATGACGTACACGACGTCGTTGATGGTGATGCTCGTCTCCGCGATGTTAGTGGACAGAATCACCTGCAGATCAAACGTTTACTTTAAAGATCAACGTGAAGGTCAAAGGTCAATGTGTGATGTCATCAGGTCTGATGGGACTAAATAAATACAGGGAGACACTGAGTCTGTGTTTCATGCTAAATCTTCTCCTCCATGTTCCTCGAACAGAAAAGTCCATCCTCTCCGTCTTCTGCCTGCTCAAACAGGCCGTTTGGAGATGTTCCCTTCATGACATCACAAAGGGCAGTAGCCCCTCCCCTTCATGACATCACAAAGGGCAGTAGCCCCTCCCCTTCATGACATCACAAAGGGCAGTAGCCCCTCCCCCAGGTGGGTGACACTCCCACAGCTAGGTGTTTGTTCTGCCCTCTGAGTCTGCCTTCTCACCGTAAACAATAGGACATGGAGCCAGAAAGCAGCGAGTACACCCGAGCCCTTCCAGAGAGGGGGCGTGGTCAGACACAGCTCATTTACATATTTAAAGCTACAGACACAGAAACAGCCTGTTTACCTTCTTCAGGATCACTGATTGGCATTTTATGAAATTAACTGTCCAGCAGCGTCTCTGACCTTGGTGATGCTTTCAGGAACCGGTTCAAACACCCTCCTCTGCTCCTCGCGGGGGATCTGAGAGTGGAGCGGCAGGATCCGGTAACGGTTACTTCCTGGAAACACAAACATGGAGAGACAACGAAAAACAACCTTCCATCAGATCATGACGTGACACCGACCGTCTCTGGCTCTGTAGCGAGACTCTGGTTTGACTTGTCGGTAAGTGAACACAGATCAGTTGCAGAGAGACCCTGATCGATTGTCTCAAAGCAGACAAAGATCGGTGACGTCGTACCGAAGTGCGGGTTGGTCTCCAGGTGTCTCTGCATGGAGCAGATGAGGTTCCAGCCGGGCAGGAAGATGAGCACGGCTCCGGCCACCTTCAGCGTCTCGATGTATTTGAGGAGAGCTTCCACCAGCTCGAAGGACGTCTCCTTCTCGTTGATCTGAGCCAGCGAACGCTTCGTCTCCGCCGTGTACTCCGGCCCACAGATCAAGTTACAGTTCGTCTGCAGAGGAGAGGGTACAAAATTAAAAATGGCGATGAACGTTCTGGGTTTTTTTTTTATCCTCACGGAGCTGCAGGAACACTTACATCCTCCTCTCCTCCGTCCTCGTCTTTGTCCTTTTTCTTGCGGTCCATCGGAGGAGGGATGAAGCTGGTCATCTGGATGCAATCCTCCAGGAAGTACTCTGAAACAGACAGGATCGTTCTCAACATCAGCAAGGACACGACACGCCCAGGACTCGGCCTACGTACCCCAACCATCTCCAAAAAGGTGTTGCACCTTTACAAGCCAGATATGACAGACTGAAGAACTGAACTGTCCCCGAGCTTCGTCTTATTTAGTGAATCCAGTAAAATCAGATCCGGATTTGTTTGGACCAGAGCTGATAAAGACTCCATACTGACCTTGAACGGGGAAGGTGCGTCCGAACACCTCGATGATGGGGGCGTTGAAGAAGTATTCTCTGAACATGGTGGTGTCGATGGTGGCGGACATGAGGATGACACGGACCTGCGGGTACAACTGGACCACGTCTCTGAGGACCACCATGAGGAAGTCCGTCTGCACACACACACACACACACAGTCAGGACTCTTCAAAACCTCATGGCTCCTCCTGCTAACTGGATCCTGACATTTGGATGAATGTGAAGAACTCACGTTGATGTCTCTCTCGTGGATCTCATCAACAATGACGTGACTGATGCCTCGGATTCCTGCTTCCAGCTTTCGCAGCAGAACACCTGAACACAGAAACATCATCAGATCAATGTTCAACATGACAGTCTCTAAACTACAGGAGGTAGAGTCTGCAGTTATCAGACCTGCTGGTACCTACAGTCTCTAAACTACAGGTGGTAGAGTCTGCAGTTATCAGACCTGCTGGTACCTACAGTCTCTAAACTACAGGAGGTAGAGTCTGCAGTTATCAGACCTGCTGGTACCTACAGTCTCTAAACTACAGGAGGTAGAGTCTGCAGTTATCAGACCTGCTGGTACCTACAGTCTCTAAACTACAGGAGGTAGAGTCTGCAGTTATCAGACCTGCTGGTACCTACAGTCTCTAAACTACAGGAGGTAGAGTCTGCAGTTATCAGACCTGCTGGTACCTACAGTCTCTAAACTACAGGAGGTAGAGTCTGCAGTTATCAGACCTGCTGGTACCTACAGTCTCTAAACTACAGGAGGTAGAGTCTGCAGTTATCAGACCTGCTGGTACCTACAGTCTCTAAACTACAGGAGGTAGAGTCTGCAGTTATCAGACCTGCTGGTACCTACAGTCTCTAAACTACAGGAGGTAGAGTCTGCAGTTATCAGACCTGCTGGTACCTACAGTCTCTAAACTACAGGAGGTAGAGTCTGCAGTTATCAGACCTGCTGGTACCTACAGTCTCTAAACTACAGGTGGTAGAGTCTGCAGTTATCAGACCTGCTGGTACCTACAGTCTCTAAACTACAGGAGGTAGAGTCTGCAGTTATCAGACCTGCTGGTACCTACAGTCTCTAAACTACAGGAGGTAGAGTCTGCAGTCATCAGACCTGCTGGTACCTACAGTCTCTAAACTACAGGAGGTAGAGTCTGCAGTCATCAGACCTGCTGGTACCTACAGTCTCTAAACTACAGGAGGTAGAGTCTGCAGTCATCAGACCTGCTGGTACCTACAGTCTCTAAACTACAGGAGGTAGAGTCTGCAGTTATCAGACCTGCTGGTACCTACAGTCTCTAAACTACAGGAGGTAGAGTCTGCAGTTATCAGACCTGCTGGTACCTACAGTCTCTAAACTACAGGAGGTAGAGTCTGCAGTTATCAGACCTGCTGGTACCTACAGTCTCTAAACTACAGGTGGTAGAGTCTGCAGTTATCAGACCTGCTGGTACCTACAGTCTCTAAACTACAGGTGGTAGAGTCTGCAGTTATCAGACCTGCTGGTACCTACAGTCTCTAAACTACAGGAGGTAGAGTCTGCAGTTATCAGACCTGCTGGTACCTACAGTCTCTAAACTACAGGTGGTAGAGTCTGCAGTTATCAGACCTGCTGGTACCTACAGTCTCTAAACTACAGGAGGTAGAGTCTTCAGTTATCAGACCTGCTGGTACCTACAGTCTCTAAACTACAGGAGGTAGAGTCTGCAGTTATCAGACCTGCTGGTACCTACAGTCTCTAAACTACAGGTGGTAGAGTCTGCAGTTATCAGACCTGCTGGTACCTACAGTCTCTAAACTACAGGTGGTAGAGTCTGCAGTTATCAGACCTGCTGGTACCTACAGTCTCTAAACTACAGGAGGTAGAGTCTGCAGTTATGAGACCTGCTGGTACCTACAGTCTCTAAACTACAGGAGGTAGAGTCTGCAGTTATCAGACCTGCTGGTACCTACAGTCTCTAAACTACAGGAGGTAGAGTCTGCAGTTATCAGACCTGCTGGTACCTACAGTCTCTAAACTACAGGAGGTAGAGTCTGCAGTTATCAGACCTGCTGGTACCTACAGTCTCTAAACTACAGGAGGTAGAGTCTGCAGTTATCAGACCTGCTGGTACCTACAGTCTCTAAACTACAGGAGGTAGAGTCTGCAGTTATCAGACCTGCTGGTACCTACAGTCTCTAAACTACAGGAGGTAGAGTCTGCAGTTATCAGACCTGCTGGTACCTACAGTCTCTAAACTACAGGTGGTAGAGTCTGCAGTTATCAGACCTGCTGGTACCTACAGTCTCTAAACTACAGGAGGTAGAGTCTGCAGTTATCAGACCTGCTGGTACCTACAGTCTCTAAACTACAGGAGGTAGAGTCTGCAGTTATCAGACCTGCTGGTACCTACAGTCTCTAAACTACAGGAGGTAGAGTCTGCAGTTATCAGACCTGCTGGTACCTACAGTCTCTAAACTACAGGAGGTAGAGTCTGCAGTTTTCAGTCTGTTTACATACCGACGGTGCAGAACAGCACACTAGCATGGGGTCGAGGGAGAATGGACTCAAAGCGGACACTGTAACCACAGCTTTTCCCAATATCCTCTCCTCTCTCGAAGGCGACTCGCTCGGCCACCGACACAGCGCTGATCCGTCTGGGCTGGAGAGAGAGAGAGAGAGAGAGAGAGAGAGAGAGAGAGAGAGAGAAATGAGAGAGACGAAAGAACCAATAAAAACATCAACAGGCTTCTTTGTCTGTCTCCAACTTTACAGCTGCAGTTCCTCCAGTGTCCACTAGAGTCTGTCTCCTGCAGTGAGTCAGTCTCCATAGAGCTCTATGGTCCCTTCGACCCTGACCTTTAACCTCTGCGTTGTACATCAGGATGCAGTCTGAGCGTTACCTGGGTGACGACGATGTTGCAGTCGGATGCTTTGCCTTCTTTGATGAAGCGGTCCAGGATGTACTGAGGAACCTGAGTGGTTTTGCCGCAGCCCGTCGCCCCCCGGATGATCACCACGGGGTTGTGGTCGATGGTGTCCATGATCTCTTTTTCAAACTGTTTGACGGGCAGCTGCTCCCGCTCCTCCAGGATCTGCACAAGTTTGTTGTTTTTAGTATTTTAAATGTTCTTTGTGTTCGTCTGTGAGGCGGAGGAGGAGGAGCAGCACTGACCTTCTGCAGGTTGTCGTCGTGCTCCAGCTGGTACATCAGCTCGCTGTGCAGCTCGCCGCTGATCTGCTCCGGAGCGCACTAGAGTGAAAGTTTAACACGCTGACATCACTACAGAGACACACGTGATGCTCTCATTCGTCCTCTGCTGCAGCCTGCCTCTATATTACTGTGAGGAAACATTCAGTGAAATGCTCTGAAGCTTGGACTGTTTGACTCTCTGCTCTTATTGGTTGAAAGACCTTCATTATGCAACAACCGTCCATTAGCAGTAGCAACGTAGCAGGAAGCACTCAGTGACTCAGTAAAGACTCACGAAGGCCAGCGGTCCCTCGTCGATGTTGCTGCTGGTCCAGGGGTTCCAGTTGATCTGTGGAGGCGACCAGGGGACGACGCCGGCTCCGCTCTGACGCTGAGACGGCTCGAACGTCGCCATCTTCCCCTGAATCAGGGACACCGAGCTGCTGGGGTCTGCAGGCTGGACGAGACGATATTTAGATCTCAGTCGTTACACATCGTGTCGGGAGATGTTGGATTGTTTCGTAGGGTTGGGAGGAAAATATCAGGGTGGTAAGGTGCCCAGGTGACTCACAGGTGGGGGGATCTGGACTCCGAGCTCCTGGACGACGGTGGCCAGCTGCTGCTGCAGGTCAGGAGTCACGCTGACCTCGTACGCCGCCAGCTGCTCACAGAGAGAGAGAGAGAGAGAGTGAGCTCTCACGCTGCAGGGGGGGTCAGGGGAACCTGTGAGAAGCTGCTCGTACCGTCTCTCCCTCCTTCTTCTTGGTGACTCCGGTGTAGGCCTCGATCACCCCCAGGTGGTAGAGCTGCCGCACCAGAGAGAGAGCGCACGACTGAGCTGCCAGCTTCTTGTTGGAGCCGTGCTCTCGCCCTGTGATCCCTGCACACAACATTCACACACACCGTTTAGACTGTCCATGACTTCCGGAGGCAGGGACCCTAGCCACGGGGACCCTAGCCACGGGGACCTGAGCCACAGGGACCTGAACCACAGGGACCTGAGCCACAGGGACCTGAACCACAGGGACCTGAACCACAGGGACCTGAGCCACAGGGACCTGAACCACAGGGACCTGAGCCACAGGGACCTGAACCACAGGGACCTGAACCACAGGGACCTGAGCCGCAGGGACCTGAGCCACAGGGACCTGAACCACAGGGACCTGCACCACAGGGACCTGAACCACAGGGACTCTAGCCACAGGGACCTGAGCCACAGGGACCTGAGCCACAGGGACCTGCACCACAGGGACCTGCACCACATGGACCTGCACCACAGGGACCTGAACCACAGGGACTCTAGCCACAGGGACCTGAGCCACAGGGACCTGAACCACAGGGACCCTAGCTACAGGGACCTGAACCACAGGGACCCTAGCTACAGGGACCTGAACCACAGGGACCTGAACCACAGGGACCTGAGCCTCATTTTTAAATCATTCTTTGATGTCATTAAACGTGAACTTACGTCTCCCGAGCTGTTTCACAAACAGTTGCATCTCCGCTATGAAGCTCCTGCAGACACAGACACAAACATGACAGCTTCACTTCCTGCGACTTTCAAAATAAAACCTGAACATAGCTGAAGCGGTGAAGTGAAAAACTCACCTGCGGCGCCCTCGGACGGGAGGCCTGTATGTTTGTCTGCCGGCCTTATGGACTTAAACAAAGAACCCTCTCTGGCCCGCTCTCTAACCTGCAGTGAACAGCAACACCAGAAATCACAACCAGACTCCACTGAGCCCCCGAGCTGCACCCATGGGACCCCTTTAGTGCACCTAAACGCTGCCCCATGTCTTCCTTCAGTCAGGCTGTGAGTTCTGGTGTCACCTCTGCGTTTACCTGCTGCACCGGCTAAATGATGGCTAACATGGACTCTGTGTGTGTGCGTGTGTGTGTGTGTGTGTGTGTGTGGATCATTTGCATTCCATAATTTTACATTTTAAAAATAAAAATAGTCGGGCTTTTATTTTGAATGTTTGTACTGTCAGAAGCTGAATTTAAGCATGCTTTTATTTTGAAATACAGTAAGTCCCTTCTGGTTGGTAGGTTTGGTCATTAAGGAGGAACATTTTGTTGGACCAGGATTTAGCCGGTGTCTCTCTCTCTCTCTCTCTCTCTCTCTGCCTGCTCTGCGCTCTGATTGGTTCACACAGTGAGATCTCTCTGGTGTAGCCGACACACGCCGGAGTCTCTGAGCTTACAGCAGGCCAGCAGAGAAACATACAGCAGCGTCCTGAACACACACACACACACACACACACACACACACACACACACAGGGAACCAATCGTATTGCCTTCTGTGTGGGATGGCGACGGCTGCAGACGACAAACCGATGCGTCAAAGCTACCCGGCGACACCTGTAAACGCCGGCGGTGTCGGAGCGGCTCAAAATAAAAGTGATGGATTCAGCTCGCTCGCTCTCGTCTCTTCTTTGCAGTTATTACAGGAAACCATGGCAACGAAACACTCTGGGTTACAGTTGCCATGGTTTCCTGTAAACAGACAATCAGAGGACGTGGCTGAACGAGAAAATCACACTGCCGTCTAGTGTTCAGGCGGAGTACTGCAGCGGCACGCCAGCGAGCGAGCACGTAGACCACGGCGAAGTCTGAGCGTACTCGAGTCCACGTTTACGTTAAAACCTGTCGACTGGATAAAAACGACTTCAGCACGCCGCGCACGTCTAACCACATGGACCTGCTGCCGGTCTAGGAAAGGTTCCAGTCTTTAGGTCCAGACCTGTTGTGGTCCGGTCCCACTTGGCTGTATTTATACTCGGCGCTGGTTCTCTCCTTCTGGAAGAACTGGTTCAGGCGGGCCTTGGCGTTCTCCAGTGTCCAGTTGCCGTGGAGATTAGCGTTCAGGTCCACCTCCTCGGACTCCAGAGTCTGCGCGGGTCGAACAGGAAGTGGATTTTACTGATCGATGAACAAACACACGTCAGATCATGAGGTTACAGGAAGTACCGTACGGCCTGGGCTTCCTGTTCGTCTCTCTTGTCGTAGTACTCCTTTAGGTTGGCTCCGCGCTCCCACTGTGCCCCGCCTCCTCCGCCGCCGCCACCACCGCCACCGCCGCCGCCGCCGCCGCCGCCCCACCCTCCGGAGTAACCCAGTCCGGTCACTCCTGGTACCGGACCTGCACTGCTGCACTCATCTAACAACACAAACAGGTCAGGGCCAGCTGATCCAGGACCCGAGGACCCCCCCCCCCCCCCCCTTAGAGAGTCTCACACCTTGTTCAGCTTTGACCACGAGGTGAGGAGGCAGAGGGCCGCTGGACGGGAGCGATCCAAAACCACCTTCACTTCTTCCTCCTCCTCCGTCAGGAAGGTCGGCTTCAGGAGCGCTCGCCTGGTGACACAAATAAAAAGTGAAAATCAAACTGGAAGTTTAAAAACTAAAATCTCTGATCGATTTTCCTGATTTAAAAAGGAGACTTACTCCTAACGCCGGGACCTCGGCTGCACTCATCTCCCCGGCCCGGACCAGATAGTTGACGAAGTCTCGGGCGGCGTTGGACTGGGCGTCCTTCTTGTTGGTGGAGTTCCCCATCCCGATGTAGTTGAAACCCTCGACGCGGACCTGCAGGGGACGAGACTTCAGCGAACCAGCTGACCTTAAAGAGGACGGAGAACGACTCGAAGCTCACCTCGCACAAAAACTTCTGCCGGTTTTTATTCCCCGCCGCTCGGATGTCGTAACTCGGAGTCATCTTCTTCTTCCCACACCAGGCGTACAGGAAGTTCTTGATGTCAGCCATGATGGACTGACGTGGAGGGGGGGGGGGGGCTCCTCTGCTGGTCCTTCAATCTGACAAATCAAATCACCACGACATGTTCAGATTTAGACTTAGACTTAGACTGAACTTTATTGATCCTTTGGGATGACTCCCTCAGGAAATTTAGGACAAGCTGTTTTAATGATGTCTGATGCTTTTAAAACATTGATCACTGCACACTGATCTGTCCACGTCACATTATGTGCAGATATCGATCCCCACACTGACACATGTCCAAATTAAAGAATCACAACTTCAGATCACCTTCGTCTAACGAGTCATCGCCGAACTCCCCCCGCTAATCGGTTAATTCTGTTTTATTCCGTCTCCAGACACATTTCCTAAGTGGGAAGTTGTGAGTTAATTATTCTAAGTGATTAAAAAACGTCTTCCCTCTAATTCGGGATACAATTAATGACCCAGAGAGCCTCAAACACAGCCTCATTTAAGCTTTAAACCCTTGTAGTTAATTAACCGCTCCGTCTGCTGACTGATAAATTCACTCGTTAATTTCACACGTCAAGCTAGCTTCAGACTTTTACGTTAATAAATCATTTTATTCACTTCAGATGTCAACAGCTGACGTTATTCTAAAGTAAAATGCTTAATTAACATTTCACACTATCATAAAGCAGTGTGTGATTTAAAAAAGATGATTTAAGACTCACAGACAGTCTCGTTTAGCTGTCCGCTCTGCAGACTGCTTCTTCTTCGCTGCTTTAATAGCGGCTCCCATCTAACTTGTACAGGTCGACACCGCCACCTCCTGTCCCGGAAGTGTAACTACAGCGATTCATATTCAAGTTACATTGGAAAAGTTGATTCTAAATAGTAATATTGATTATTTCCCCTGACCTATATGTACCCATCTAGACCTACATCTTTCAGAATCTCGTAAACCCACATCTGATCACTTCTTTTAACCTTTTTCAACCTCTGTTGTTGAAAAATTAGGACCAATTAGGAAGTGTAAAATCCTGCAGTTCTTTAAGTGTCTAGAGGTTGGCAGCATAAAAACAAGAAGTCACATGACACCGTTTTTACAGCCTAAATCAAGCGTGACTGTTCGAGTGACTTTATTATTATTATATAATTGTACAACAAAATTATTTGACTTCTCCTTAAAGTGCACAAAGCTAAAAAGAAAACAGAAAAAGAATGTTAAAAAAGTGACTCTAATTAAGGAAAGACGAGTTATTTACGGTCAGAGTTATTTACATAGATAACAAATGTGGCAGGGCGGGCGTGGGGATTTTTGGATTTTTGTAAAAAAAAAAAAATAAGCTACCGACAACGCCACCCGGGGACTTGCACCCCAGGAGATACACAAATAGTGGAACCAAAACAGGAAAATTAAAGACACATAAGTTCGAAAGAACTGAAGAGGCAGAGTCGTTTTACCAATATATGAAAAAAATGTATTTATTATAGTAAATCAAAAGGATACAAAATACAATGTAGGTTGAACCGAAGCTGTAGGGAGGGAAAACTAAATAAGGACCAAATACTAAGTGAATTAAAATTGTTTATTTTAATACAAACTAAAATAGTCCAAATCAAATTCACTAAATATATTAAAACACTAATAAAAAAAAAGAAAAAAAAAAGGAATAAACCAAAACTGAGCTTAAGCCACTTAGTTAAGAGGCAGACTACGCTGAGGAAGGTGCGGGGGTGCTACCACATACTCACCTGTGCAGCACAGCAAACCTCACAACAAACCAAAACGTCAGTGCCTTGTAATAGTGACCCAGTGCTCTAAACTCTCATGCGAAGTGGAGGAACCTCACCCTGGGTGACTAGCCTCTAAACATAGTGGCTCAGTGGCTGAAAGAAAAGCACAACAAATTAAACCAAACAGAGTAGGAAAAGAACAACTTCAGGTGGTGGCAAAACTAAAGCAAACTAAGAACAAAACTGAGGCTAAATTAGGCAAAACAACAGCAGTTAAAACACCAAAAAAAGAAGAAGAAACCATTAATAAAAACACTGGTAAAGTGTAAAGTAAAACCAAAGCCACCCTACTCAGCAGGAACTCTTCCAAACAAATGTCAGGCCATCTCAGGCACTCAGGTTCATTAAATATGCCGACCTGATTGATGAGCAAAGGGGGGAGGGGCGGGGGAGGGGCGGGTGAGAGGCTGCGTTTCAGAGCAGCATGGTCGGACTCTACCACACAAATATAAAATATAAATATTTGCACAGTATGAAGTAAACGCCTCAGCTCCAACTCTCAGTCTGTCGTTAGCTTGAATCAGAGTTAGCCTGAGACAGCATTTCCAGCACGGAGACCGCCATCCATGGGACTCCAGCGCCCCCTGCAGGGACACACGGGGGACTCCAGCGCCCCCTGCAGGAACACACGGGGGACTCCAGCGCCCCCTGCAGGGACACACGGGGGACTCCAGCGCCCCCTGCAGGGACACACGGGGGACTCCAGCGCCCCCTGCAGGGACACACGGCTAACACAGCCTCCCTTATTAGAGTTGTGGCCTACAGCAATGTTTCTCAACCGATGGCCCGAGGCATTTTCAGTGCGTGCCTGGATAAAAACTTGTGTAAAAAGTCTGTGAAGGGTTTTATCTCGGTTTCAGAGCGCCCTGATCTCGGGTCTGTCTTGAGCCTGTTTCCACACAGCAGTCCGGTACGGATCAGTACAGTTTGGTTCAATAAAGCCTGATCCTGTTTGTGTTTCCGCAGCCACACGTGCCCTATTTGGTCGACGGCGTGTAAGCTGGATGCCGATAGCTGCGTTAGCTACATAATAGCGTCACATGATAGCAACAAACAGCTAACTGCTAACCGCTAACTAATAGACTGTCTGTAGCGAGGAGAAATAAACAGGCGTAAACTAACGACTGTGTATTTAAACACAGCGGGGTTTTGTGTAACACGGGAAGTGACGATTCTTTCGACCAATCAGTGGACTGCAGTGTTTAGCTCCAGCTTTTAGGGTCGGATCGACATTCTTGGCACTCCAACAGAAGAGCCCTAAAAAGTGGGACGGTACGGATCGGTTAGTTGGGAATCTTTCCCGGGATAAGTCTATGGAAACGCCACAAAATGCACACCGTGCTGTATCGTACTGAGACGAACCGATCCGGACCGCTGGGTCGATCCTGAACTCTTTGTCAAGCCTCATACTGGACTGAAGCAGAGTGTGTGAAGTGATCCGGATCGTTCTGACCCCGAGTGCACCCAGGTGTTTGTTTTTGAAGTGTTGTGAAAGTTCAGAAGAAAATCAGTCACAGATTCACAAAAATGAACTCAGACTTGAGTAACTCTGACATCCAGCCAGGTGAAGTTAAGGTGTGTGTGTGTGTGTGTGTGTGTGTGTGTGTGTGTGTGTGTTTAGGGTGTGGCGTTGACATGATAACAGTAACAAGTCGGGCGTGGCTTTACACGTGTGTGTGTGTGAGTGTGTGTGTGAGCACAGGCAGGGTGTGTGAGCTGGATCATGATGAGTCTGAGGTTCAAGGTGTGTCGGCTGCAGCCTCAGGAAACATTTTTTACTAAAGACACAAAAACGAGAGCTGCAGGCTACAGCTACACTGAGTGAGCAACCATGACACAACACACACTCTACACACACTCTACACACACTCTACACACACTCTACACACACTCTGCTCACTCCACATACTCAACACATTCAGAACAAACAAACTGGAAACACGATGCTGCAGAAACTTATAATGTTGTTAACTCGAGATAAAGATGCTGTTTTTTGTCGTAGAATTAAAGAAGCAGTCTGTAGCTCCGCCCCCTAATGTTTAAAATGAGTACTGCAGTCTAACACAGGTCAGCATGTGGTGGACACTGTAGCTTCAGTGTTTAGCCAGCTCTGCATGTGGTGGACACTGTAGCTTCAGTGTTTAGCCAGCTCTGCATGTAGAGACACTGTAGCTTCAGTGTTTAGCCAGCTCTGCATGTGGTGGACACTGTAGCTTCAGTGTTTAGCCAGCTCTGCATGTGATGGACACTGTAGCTTCAGTGTTTAGCCAGCTCTGCATGTGGTGGACACTGTAGCTTCAGTGTTTAGCCAGCTCTGCATGTGGTGGACACTGTAGCTTCAGTGTTTAGCCAGCTCTGCATGTGGTGGACACTGTAGCTTCAGTGTTTAGCCAGCTCTGCATGTGGTGCTTCAACACAGCAGGTTTCCTTCATGATCAGAGCGTTATTGTGCTTTATATATGATTGATCCTTCAGAGATCTGCAGAAAACAACCAGAATGTTTTCTTCATCACGGGGGAAACGAGTGGATGTTTGTTCACATTGAGTATGCGTTTATATTTATGAATCTGCTTTAACGTTGATTGATTATTTGAGTTTGTCTTTCCCCTCTCGATGTGTCATAACACCAGATAAAGACTGATAAAGCTGCACCGGGCTGTTTTATAAGGTTTTATGATGTGTTCAGTCTGATCTTTGCTCAGACGAGACTCTGACTCAGGACGGAGTTCAACAGGATCTTTTCCACTCGATGAACAGAGCCAGCGTTCTCTTCAGGATCTGAACTTTTTATTTCTGTCTTGTGAAACGTCTTTGTGTTTGAAAATGTAAATATGATGGAAGAGTCCCAGAGAACTGTGCAGAACAACGCCCAACTGTGCCTGCAAACACACACACACACTGCTGCCGTCATATCCTCTGACTGTGTGTGTGTGTGAATCACAGTGAGTGTGTGTCTCAGTATGCGAGCGTGTCCAGACCTGCTGCAGCAGAGGACATAAAAGCGTCTCTCTCTGACTGTTTGCAGCACATTTGATTTTTTTCTCACTCGGAGCAGATTTTATCAAATACTTTTTACGGACTCGATGATGAGCAGGAGCAGCTGTTTGGTTTCTCTCTGCGGGATCCTGGCTGCACTGTGTGCCGTCCAGGCCACATACACACACTACTGTGAGTACCTGAGCGTTTAACCGGCTTTATTCTGAAGCTGCTGCTTCACTTTCTCCCACTCAGGGGAAACTGCTTTCTCTCCATGTTACGAGCTCCAGATTACACACGATGGATTTAAAGATAATCAACAGTTAATATTTACAGATTAAAGGGGATAATAGGGGGGAGGTCATGTAGCAGATTACAAAGAGATTAAAGTCTAAATGTGGAGAATAAAAGAAGCGATAAGAGAAATACAAGAATCTGGAATAAAAGTGGAATTTATCATCTATTTATGGATTAATCAGTAAATCAGTAATCGAGAACTATTGAGATAATATAATAATTTATTTATTTAGATTATTTCAGAATGAGAAAGAGACGCCATGTTTGGGATTGTTTAATAAATGTCCAGGTTCAAGTTAACAGGAGATATTTCATTGTTATAAGAAAGTCAAGATGCAAGAAGTGAAGTCTGAGACCTTCAACGAGTTCTTCAGAAAATACAGTGACTCTGATCAGCATCCTGTCAGCCAGTGTTTCTTCTTCATGTGTCTTTGTTTCCTCCTCATGTGTCTTTGTTTCTTCTTCATGTGTCTTTGTTTCTTCTTCATGTGTCTTTGTTTCCTCTTCATGTGTCTTTGTTTCCTCTTCATGTGTCTTTGTTTCTTCTTCATGTGTCTTTGTTTCCTCCTCATGTGTCTTTGTTTCCTCCTCATGTGTCTTTGTTTCCTCCTCATGTGTCTTTGTTTCCTCTTCATGTGTCTTTGTTTCCTCCTCATGTGTCTTTATTTCCTCTTCATGTGTCTTTGTTTCCTCCTCATGTGTCTTTGTTTCTTCTTCATGTGCCCCTGCTTTGGTTTAAGTTTGTGAGCCCACAGGGGCCCCTGCTTTGGTTTAAGTTTGTGAGCCCTCAGGGGCCCCTGCTTTGGTTTAAGTTTGTGAGCCCACAGGGGCCCCTGCTTTGGTTTAAGTTTGTAAGCCCACAGGGGCCCCTGCTTTGGTTTAAGTTTGTAAGCCCACAGGGGCCCCTGCTTTGGTTTAAGTTTGTGAGCCCACAGGGGCCCCTGCTTTGGTTTAAGTTTGTGAGCCCACAGGGGCCCCTGCTTTAGTTTAAGTTTGTAAGCCCACAGGGGCCCCTGCTTTGGTTTAAGTTTGTGAGCCCTCAGGGGCCCCTGCTTTGGTTTAAGTTTGTGAGCCCACAGGGGCCCCTGCTTTGGTTTAAGTTTGTAAGCCCACAGGGGCCCCTGCTTTGGTTTAAGTTTGTAAGCCCACAGGGGCCCCTGCTTTGGTTTAAGTTTGTGAGCCCACAGGGGCCCCTGCTTTGGTTTAAGTTTGTAAGCCCACAGGGGCCCCTGCTTTGGTTTAAGTTTGTAAGCCCACAGGGGCCCCTGCTTTGGTTTAAGTTTGTGAGCCCTCAGGGGCCCCGAGCAGTTGCCTCCCTTACAAGCAGCTCCTTTGATCACATTTTTATCTGTCTAATCAGTTCTCTTGTCTCGATTAATCCAAAATGTCAGAAAAGATTCTGAATTAAGATGAAATCTTCATCTCACCTGTGAGGCTGAGCGCCCCCCCCCCCCCCCCCTCACCTGTGTGGGTGAGGCTGAGCCCCCCCCCCCCCCCCCTCACCTGTGTGGGTGAGGCTGAGCGCCCCCCCTCACCTGTGTGGGTGAGGCTGAGCCCCCCCCCCCCCCCCTCACCTGTGTGGGTGAGGCTGAGCGCCCCCCCTCACCTGTGTGGGTGAGGCTGAGCCCCCCCCCCCCCCCCTCACCTGTGTGGGTGAGGCTGAGCGCCCCCTCCCCCCCTCACCTGTGTGGGTGAGGCTGAGCCCCCCCCCCCCCCCCTCACCTGTGTGGGTGAGGCTGAGCGCCCCCTCCCCCCCTCACCTGTGAGGCTGAGCCCCCCCCCCTCACCTGTGTGGGTGCGGCTGTCCCTCCCTCAGGGTGGGAAGTAGTAAAATGACACGTCAGAGTTCAGCTCAGTTGAGCAGAGTAAATATCTGAACGTGTTTCCATGACGACTCAGAGCAGCCCAGCGTGTGAAAAACAAACCGTGCTGTATATAAACATGTAAATAACAGACGTGCTGTCTGTGCTTACAGTGAGTACAACATGGTGAATACACAGTGAATGGAAGGTCCTGATTGGTCAATGAGGCAGCTTGAATTACTGCAGAGGAAGCAGCCGAACATTTTGAGTCAATCTGAGGATCTTCATGGACCTGATGAGTTTGTGGACTCGTAGCAGGACGAGTCTGTAGTCCGTGTCCGTCTGAGGACTTTTATTTTGAAGGCAGGATAAAGGTGGTTCAGGTCTTGCAGGCTGGTGTCACTCTGAGGTCACATGTGTTTTCATGTCTCCTCAGACAGACGCACGCTGGTAAACGTCCTGTTATCAGACGCTGAGTCATGATGCGTCACCTCCTCAGGGGACTCGGGTAGATCACCACAGAGACACGCCTTAAACTCGCCTGGACGCTGACACAGGTCGACAGACTTTTGGACGACGCGTCTTTGTCTTCGTCTTCTTCGTCGTCGAAGCGAGTTGGCGACAGCGGCTGTCCGAGCTCGACTCTCAGCAGCAGCCTCCAGTGGCGAGCGCTCAGTGGGGAGGTTGCTGGTTTGGTCCCTGAGCGTGGTGGCTCTGCTCTCACTGTGTGAGTGTGTGTGTGCAGTTATAAGAAGCTTCTCTGTGTTACAGGTAAAGATCACATTCAGGCTCCTTCATTCTCCCGTCGTCACGGTAACAGTGTGCTCAGTGGGTGTGATATCTCTTGTGTATCTGCTCTCAGCTCCAACATGCAGAAGCCTGTTGAGACTCTGAGAGGAGATGAATGGAGCTGCAGAGCGCTCTCTCTTTGTGTGTGTGTGTGTGTGTGTGTGTGTGTGTGTGTGTGTGTGTGTGTGTGTGTGTGTGTGTGTGTGTGCTGGCCGCAGACACACCTCTGGGCGTCGGCTGCTTTGGGTGGGACTCGGTGAAGTCTTTGGATTTGTCTGCAGGGCTTCGATCTGAGATCCCTGAGCGAACCACAAAGAGCTTCACTCTCTGTAAACAGGCCGTGGCAGAGTCGTTGTCGCTCCTCTCGTTTCAACCTTCCTCCCTCGTTTCCTCCCGCAGCGACGCTACGCTGCAACTGCAATGGGAAGTCTCGGTACTGCCTGCGGGACGCCTGGGGGCTGCACTGCCTCGACTGCCAGGGAAACACTGAAGGACGGCACTGCGAGCGCTGCAAGGCCGGCTTCCACCAGGAGGGGGCGGCACTGAGCTGCACGCCCTGCGGCTGCAACCCCACAGGTGAGAGGACACGATTACACGCCTGTCTTAAAGGGACAGTCAGGCTGCACGTGTTAACGCCTCCCTCTCTCTCTCTCTCTGAAGGCGCTGCCAGTAACA
This sequence comes from Symphodus melops, assembly GCF_947650265.1. Lineage (NCBI taxonomy): Eukaryota > Metazoa > Chordata > Actinopteri > Labriformes > Labridae > Symphodus > Symphodus melops. The sequence goes on along the minus strand of NC_136697.1, from coordinate 28,587,533 downwards.
CGTGTGACAGCAGGGGGCGCTGCAGCTGCAAAGATGGCGCCACAGGAAAGAAATGCGACCGCTGCCCGGACGGACCAATCGGAACAAACGGCTGCAAGCAAAGGTGAGACGCAAGTCAGAGTCATGATTGATGCACTGAAACTGATCATGAGTTTTATTCTGATACTTTAACTTTGACTTCCTGTTCTGGTTTCCAGTCGTCAGACCAGAGAGGATTCTGGGAGTCAGACCCAGCCGTGTTTCTGCTACGGCCACAGCACGAAGTGTTCAGCACAGTCCAGTTACTCCGCCCACAACATCACCTCCACCTTCTCCACCGGTAACCTCCCGACTTCACAATAAAAGACTCTGATCATGATGTTAATGGGTTGAATTTCAAAGTAAAAGACTGACGGCGTCGTGTTTGCAGGTATGGATGGTTGGAAGGCGGCGACGGCTCAAGGCCACACCCCCGACAACGTTCACTTCCGCTGGTCACCGACACACCAGGACCTGGAGGTGATCTCCAAAAACAGCCTACCCATCTACCTGTACGCCCCAGGTGAGAACAGACCCCGCCCCCTTTTTCTCTGGCACCAATCATTTCTTCCCTTGTTTCATCTCCTAAATGCCACCTTTCCTTTCCTCTCCACTTTCCTTTCCTACCTCACCTCCTTCCTCCTCTCCTTTCCTCTCCCCTTTCCTTTCCTACCTCACCTCCTTCCTCCTCTCCTTTCCTCTCCCCTTTCCTTTCCTACCTCACCTCCTTCCTCCCTCCTTTCCTCTCCCCTTTCCTTTCCTACCTCACCTCCTTCCTCCTCTCCTTTCCTCTCCCCTTTCCTTTCCTACCTCACCTCCTTCCTCCTCTCCTTTCCTCTCCCCTTTCCTTTCCTACCTAACCTCCTTCCTCCCTCCTTTCCTCTCCCCTTTCCTTTCCTACCTAACCTCCTTCCTCCCTCCTTTCCTCTCCCCTTTCCTTTCCTACCTAACCTCCTTCCTCCTCTCCTTTCCTCTCCCCTTTCCTTTCCTACCTCACCTCCTTCCTCCCTCCTTTCCTCTCCCCTTTCCTTTCCTACCTCACCTCCTTCCTCCTCTCCTTTCCTCTCCCCTTTCCTTTCCTACCTCACCTCCTTCCTCCCTCCTTTCCTCTCCCCTTTCCTTTCCTACCTCACCTCCTTCCTCCCTCCTTTCCTCTCCCCTTTCCTTTCCTACCTAACCTCCTTCCTCCTCTCCTTTCCTCTCCCCTTTCCTTTCCTACCTCACCTCCTTCCTCCCTCCCTTCCTCTCCCCTTTCCTTTCCTACCTCACCTCCTCTCCTTTCCTCTCCCCTTTCCTTTCCTACCTCACCTCCTTCCTCCCCTCCTTTCCTCTCCCCTTTCCTTTCCTACCTCACCTCCTTCCTCCCCTCCTTTCCTCTCCCCTTTCCTTTCCTTTCCTACCTCACCTCGTCTCCTTTCCTCTCCCCTTTCCTTTCCTACCTCACCTCCTTCCTCCTCTCCTCTCCTCGCCTCCTTCCTGACCGGGTGTCTCCTCTCTCCTCTCCTTCAGCTCCCTATCTGGGGAATCAGTTGCTGAGTTACGGTCAGAACCTTTCCTTCTCGCTGCGTCTGGACCGCGGCGTCCGCCACCCGTCCACCAGCGACGTGATCCTGGAAGGTTCCGGCCTCAGAGTGTCGGCCTCGCTGGGCGACCTGCGCTCCATCGTCCCCTGTGGACAGAAGATCAGATACAGCTTCAGGTGAGGAAACAGGTGTCGTCAGCTGCATTCTGTCAAACAACCAGCAGGGGGAGTTTGTTCTTCTTCAATAATCCCTCAAACGACTCGAGTACGAACCAGAGGATGACGTCACGCTGTGTTTACAGACACTCCTCATCATCTCTCCAAGTCAAATATTATTCTTTCACTCAGGTGTGCACATACCTGCATGTCAGAGTCCAGGAATCCGTCTTTCATAAATCAGAACAAGTCCAAACAAACTCTCTGAACGAGAAGCTCCGACAAACTGTCTGAAACATGTCGGCCTGCTTCACCTCACGTACCAGAACAGGAGTACAGAGTCATTGAAAGGACGTGCAGCAGATGAACGTGTGCTAAGAAATGTTTGTGTGCAGGCTGGACGAGCAGCCCGGCAGCAGGTGGCGCCCTCAGATCTCCTCGACCCAGTTTCAGACGCTCCTCCAGAACGTCACCGCCATCAAGATCAGAGCCACGTTTGGAGAGAACGGTGAGTGTTTCCTTTCCCTGGATGAATCTGTCACTCTGACACCTGGTGTTTGAAACGGGTACTGCAGTCTACATTTAAAACATCCTCGCCGGGCATTTCCAATGAACACCTTCTTTTCTGTCTTCCAGGACGAGGCTACATTGACGACGTGAAGCTGATGTCTGCTCGCCGTGGAGACGGCATCCCGGCCCGCTGGGTTCAGACCTGCAGCTGCCCTGAAGGGTACGAGGGGGACTTCTGCGAGCGCTGCTCGGCCGGGTTCAGACGCAGCACGCCTTCGGACGGAGCGTTTAGCGCCTGTAAGCCGTGCAGCTGCAGAGGAGGCAGCTGTGACCCTCTGACCGGAGACTGCTACTCCGCCGACGAGACCCCCGCTGAGAGCTGCTCGTACGGCTTCTACAGAGACCCCTGGAACCCCCGGACCTGTGTGAAGTGTCCGTGTGCCGACGGCGTGTCCTGCTCGCTGACTGCTGGTTCATCGCAGCCCCGATGTGACGGCTGCCCAACTGGGACCACAGGTACGCCTCAGGACCCTGAAGGCCCCTCAAACCATCACGTGATAAACCCAACAATGAATCTGCTCATCATGTCGTTATTAACAACTAACCATCATCTCTCCTCAGGCTTCCGCTGCGACATCTGTCAGGAAGGTTTCTACGGTAACCCTGCCGGGGTCGGCGGCGTGCAGCGACCCTGCAGGCCCTGCCAGTGCAACGGCCACATCGACGTCGGCGTGGAGGGAAGCTGCGATCGCAGCAGCGGCGAGTGTCTGAAGTGTGTGAACAACACGAGGGGGCGGAGCTGCGAGGAGTGCGAGCGAGGGTACTACCACAGCCAAGTGAGCGACGCCTGCAAACGTAAGAGCGACGTTTTTTAACTCATCATTATGGAGTAAGGAATCTAACCCTCAAAATGTGAAACCTCGTCCGTGTTTCAGGTTCTGAATCAACAAAAAGTTAAAAACTTTGTAATAATTTCATTCTTGTCTGTCGTCTTGTTTTTGGGCCCAGCGTGTAACTGTGACCTTCAGGGCTCAGAGTCCACACAGTGCGATGACCTGGGTCACTGTCGGTGTAAAACTGGCTTCGAGGGTCTCAGGTGCCACCGGTCCAACTGCCCCGTCTGCTTCAGCCCGATCAAAACAAAGGTACAGCTGAGGGAACGTCTCCTTCAACACCTCATTCACAGTTACTCAATAAGTGTTCAAAACCAACTTCAGATGTTTTCTCTCTGTGTCAGATGGGGAAATACGCTGCCAAACTGAAGGATCTGGAGTCTCTGTTCTCGGGCATGAAGGGGGGCGAGAGACCAGCCAACAGTGGGGAGGTGGAGGCCGCTCTGAGAGCCACGGAGGAGCTGGTGGAGGACCTGGAGGGCGACGCCGAGCTGATGGCAGGTGAGACGGGATGTCATTGATTCAAGCGTTGGGTCAAGAAATCCTCTTTGTGAAACCCCGGGGGATTATGTGTGATTTATTTTTGTATATATTTGTAATTCCAACATCAAACACTAGGTGGAGCCATTGCTTGAAGCTCAGACTCCACGTTACTTGTTTTGTATTAAAATGAATCAGTCGATCTGATTGTAGATTTAAATCAATAAATCACCATGAAAAGATGCTTTTTGCACTGTTCAGAGAACACGTCTTTTCACCACTTCCTGTTGCTCGTTCACTGTTTACTAAATGCATGGGACTGATGACATCACACCTCGTGTGTGTCCAATAGGGCTGGAGAAGAACCTGCAGAAACGTCTGACGTCTATCAGTAAGAGTCAACTTGCCGAGGGGCAGGACATCCAAAACATCGCCAACGCGGCCGACGACATCAAACAACAGCAGCAGACGTACAAGAACAAAGTGGACGAGGTTCAGGCGCTGATCGAGGAGATGAAACGCAAACTGGGCCAGGCCAAGAACGAGCTCAGATCAGTTGTAAGACATTAACGTTATGATAGGTTAGAAAAACTCTGATACCTGAGATGTGTTTTATAACCTGCTCTGTCTCTTCCTTCCTGTCAGGAGTTTCCCCTCGGAGATGCTCCACAGGGATCAAACCTCCTCTCCTCTTTGGTGAACACTGCCACCAGTCTGGCTGATATGTAAGAATATCACAATCATTTTATTCTGATCGATTCATTGACCTGCGAACCTTCGTCTGTGTCCTAACCACTTCCTGTGCGTCTCTGCTGCAGCCACAAGACGAAGGCGGATTCTGTGGAGAAAACCGCCAACGACGCTCTGAGTGACTCAGAGACCGGTCTGAATCTGGTCCGGACTCTCGTGAACAAAGAGAACAAAGTCAAAGAGCTAATCGGAGACCTGAAAACTAAGTGAGTCACTTCTGTCTGCCTGAGTGGAGCTGGTCTTTTTTCTGTTAATCTCATAAATCAGTGCTGATACTCAAAGCTGGAGTCCTCTGTGTGTCTGCAGGTACGATCAGAACTCAGCACAGGTGAAGAGTTTGGAGAACCAGGCGACCCGACTGAGCAGCGATGCCAAAGATGAGAGCAAGATGGCGGCGGGCATGCTGAGAGACATCAGCAACATGGAGCGAGGCATCCCGACATCCCTGAAGGTAAATCCACGACCATGAGAAACACACGTGCTCTTATTCTGAAAGAGTCCCTGACCCCCCTGGGTTCTCCTGTCACGCTTTAGGAGGGAGTGGACGCCATGGTTTCCAGGTTGGGCGGTCTGAGGGAAGCGGTGGACATCCCGGGTTTGGAGGCTCTGCAGGACGCGGTTCAGCAGGACAAGATTGCAACTGGGGACTTGCTGGCCAAGGGCAAGACCGCCCAGAAGGTACTGAAGGATCACAGGAATCCAGCCCACTTTATAAAGTACATAAGGAGGTCACATATGGCTTTGTTTTTGAAGCCATATGTGACCATATATGGACAAGAGGGTGGAGCTTGAGAAGGGCGAGCAAGTTATGAGTTAACCCAACCTTACTGTGAGATGACTCATCATTCCTAATGAAAACAGCCACTGACAGTAAACTGTTGTATGTCTGGATGGTTTGTCTCTGCAGGAGTTCGACAAGCTGTTCAACAGAGTCAACGTCGCCAAGGCGGACACAGAGGGCGCTCTGAAACGCATCGACACCAAATCCAAAGAGCTGGACGGCGCCCTGAACACCCTGAGAGGTAGAGTCACGCCGACACAGTGACCATGAAGAGACCGACAAATCTTCATCTGAGTCATTGTTTTTACAAACATTTAAAAGACAAAACAAATCACACATCTGAGGAGGAGTCAAACTTATCAAACCCCGCCCCCTCTCCAGTGGCGAGGGCAAAAATATATTGGGGGGGGTGTATGAATTCCCAGTTTCCTTATTTATAAATCTAAGCATTGAAAACAAGTTTTAAAATGGTGTAGATCAATCGATTACTCATGGTCATTATTTCACAGGATTTGACCAGCAGATCGAAGGCAGTAAAGCTCTGGCCAACTCTGCCATCGGTCGTCTCCCCGGCATCAAAGGAACCATCGACGGCGCCGTCAAGGACAACGTGAAGACGCTGTCCGTCCTGGGAGACGTGAGAGACAGCTACAACCAAGCGCTGGGAACCATCAGCGCGCTGGAGGACAAGGTCAACGGTCTGGAGGTAACAAACAAACCTCTAACCGAACAGTCAGTCAAACCGTTGAAATGTGAAGGAAAGGAAGTCCAAACCTACGAGTTTTTATTGTGTGTTCGTGTCGTCACAGTCGGCGGCGTTGGATGTCTTTTCTGACTGTTTCCTTCTCTCATCCTCAGGGAACAATCAGAACTCTGCCGCCTTACGCTGACATGCTGAACGGAGCCACCAAACTGAACGAGGACGCTAAAGACCTGAAGGCGAACGCTGACGGCGTATCGAGAGACCTGCTCAACGAGCTGAACGCTGCCCGCGGGCTGGGCAAAGACGCTAACCTGGTAAGTTCAATTATCCCTCTGAATGCACCGCTTGTTTTAACCTGCGGCGCCGGAAACTCTAAGTGTTGTACACGTTGTCTCCGTAGGCCGCTGCCGGAGCATTAGCAGCTTTCAACAACGCCAAACAGACCAAGGACGCAGTGAGAGACGCTCTGAGGGAAGTCAACGAAATGCTGGCTAACTCAAGTGAGTAACGAGGTCGGAGGACGGCGGAGCGCTCCGTCATGTTGGAGGATAACGTTTGTGTTTATTGATTGAGCGCCGCTCGATAAAGGCTGGCGGGGAGCGCGTCCAGGAAGCAAAGCCCAGTTTTTTAACCTGGCTTTTTCCTGCTAGCTCTCCATTAAAATGTTTGTGGGAGACAGGGGAGGGGGCGGAGCTTCAAACTGTGTATAATTGTTAGCTGCTACTTTACACCACGTGTTGCCTTGTTGGAAAGTTCTTGCATGTCTAAACATCTCGTCTCTCTCTGTTCTGTCCTCTGTAGACCAGACCGGCACCGTGGACGAGACGAAGCTGAAGCAGCTGAAGGACTCGCTGGACGCCGCTCAGAGGGACATGGATGACAGCCTGAGGCCTCGGCTCAGGGACATGGAGGACAAGGAGGCCGCGTACAGACGCCGTCTTACCGACATCGACCAGGACATTGACACGATCCTGAGAGACATCAGCAACCTGGAGGACATCTGGAGCTCCATCCCCAGAGGCTGCTACAACAACCCCCCCACTGAGGAGGCCTAAGGACCCCCAGAGACACGTAGATCTCCCGATGTCCATAACGCATATCCACAGAGAGCCGATCCTTCTGTTTCATCAGGGAGCAGAAGCTCATCATTAAAACTCGTAGTTCTTTTTTTATAGTCCGATAAGGTTTATAACGAGCAGACAGGAAGAAGATGTGATATTTATTGGCCGTTGTTGTAGAGATAGTGGAATTTGGTTGGTTTGGCGCTCCATGGGATGAGGCTGTGGTCCTCCAGGCGGGCGACCCAGTTCAGATCCGATACGGCGTACGCCACTCTCTCCCTGGTCTCTGACTCTTTCCATTTCCTGTCTCTAAATAAAGACGATTAATCCCAATTAACCAGTAAACACTGACATCCTTTAACCCTCTGAGGTCACAGCTTCTTTAGTCTTTGTGCCAAATTCAAACCCAACGTTCCCCTGACGGTATCAGTGTGACCTCCTGAGGCTCGCTTGCTGCCCCGCGTGCCGAGTCGAAGGCGTCTGAAAAGTCATCGAGTCGTTCAGTCCTGAGATGTGATGAAACCTCATCTCTCTGTCTGTGCTGCCGATCAGACGCGCTGACACCACGTGTTGTTGTTGTTGTTGTGGTTTTGCATGGTTGCACAGATTCACCGCTAACACTGTCTCTTTAAGAAACCTCATCATAACCCTCTCAGGTATTTGACTCTTCCAGGATCTCTTCTCAGATGTTGACCTGCTGTTCACATGGATGCTGTGTGTAAGGCACTGTGCTTGTTGTTTTGTTGTGATGATGATGTGATTTATAAGTATTATATTTATAACTGTACAGACGTCCATGTGGCCGACCAGCAGACAGATTGATGTGTAAGAACTGCTTTGAAATAAAAACCTGCTGCACTTTTTTCACTTCTGATTCACGTCTCAGTGTCGTCACTCTCATTATATTTATATATTATATTTATATGTATAGACAGCTGTGAGTCTACAGGAGACTGTAAATATTAAATATATAATAACGCGTGTGTAAGGATGCAGGGAAGTAGGATCTTAAAGGTCACATGACCTCCTCCTCTTCTTCAGGTGAAATCAGTGTCCTCGCTCCTCTTCATCATGTGTGTGAAGTGTGTTGTTGTAAATCCACTCTGATCCTGTATTTGATCATGTCTATAAACCCCTCTATTTCAGCCCTGCTCAGAACAGGCTGTTTCTGTGTCTGTAGCTTTAAATATGTAAATGAGCTGTGTCTGACCACGCCCCCTCTCTGGAAGGGCTCGGGTGTACTCGGCCCCGTGAGATACGAGGGGCCCAGAGAGTCAGGGAGCTTAGGATCAACACTTCACCTCATTGGTCCAACTCTTCAAACTTCTTATTCTCGTGTTTCAAAGATGAGTCACATAAATGAAGTTTAATAATAATCCGAAATATTGAATCAAACTGATCTGTAATCACACTCACATGCATTACAGTTTATGTCACGAACAGAGGAGGAGACCCAAACGCACGACTCGAGGGTAAAGGCAGTTTCAAAAATCCCTTTAATGCAGGCCGGGTTCAGAACACGGGAGACAGTCAGTCCAAGGCTGAGAACAAACAGAACAGGAGGGCTAAACAGAAATACTGCTGGTAACGCTGCTACAAAAAGACAAGATGAACTGGCACAGAATGAGGGGAAACACAGACACTATATACTGAACAGGGGGCGGAGTTAACAAGACAGGAGAGACATATCAGGTAATCAGCAGAGTGGGAAACACTGAGGGAAGGGCATGCAGACCTGAAAACACACACACACACACACACACACACACACACACACACATACACATACACAGGAAATACATGAACATGTGACATTGTGAGGCGTTCAGGTACAGATCTGTACATTTGCAGAGTGAACAGAAGATGGACGGACCTGGATGACGAAGCTCACCACTCTTTAGTTTATTAACATTAATCCATTTATATCATTCCCTTCTTGTGTCGTTTCTCTTTCTGCAAACACATTCACAACAGTTCTCTACCGAGTGGATAAAAGTTCATGCCAGAACGAAACTATCAAAGCATGCAGTGTAAGAAGAGCGAACAGCAACACATGAAGAAGAAACACTCGACAAATACACTGCTGCTGAGTCTCAGAAAACTCCCCCACATTTTGTCATCATCAAATAGCAATTCCAATGTCCACAAAATCTCCTTTAGTCATCCATTAACCACAGTCAGAAGGCAGCTACTTTCCTCATCATCACGCTCAGATATGAGAGCAGTTATCAGGTGAACAGGTGTTGCAGCGATGGAAGCGGGCAGTGGAACTGCTTCAGATAGAAGTGATTGTACCCGAGCTAAAAAGCCTCTGCATGTTTCTAATAAGCTCCAGCAGCAGAAAGCTGCTCAAACTAGGATCAATGTTGGAGATGAAACATGGAGAGAGGTTAGAACGCAGAAAGCTTTACAGACCCATGCAGAGCTGGCTAAACACTGAAGCTACAGTGTCCACCACATGCAGAGCTGGCTAAACACTGAAGCTACAGTGTCCACCACATGCAGAGCTGGCTAAACACTGAAGCTACAGTGTCCACCACATCCAGAGCTGGCTAAACACTGAAGCTACAGTGTCCACCACATGCAGAGCTGGCTAAACACTGAAGCTACAGTGTCCACCACATGCAGAGCTGGCTAAACACTGAAGCTACAGTGTCCACCACATGCAGAGCTGGCTAAACACTGAAGCTACAGTGTCCACCACATGCAGAGCTGGCTAAACACTGAAGCTACAGTGTCTCTACATGCAGAGCTGGCTAAACACTGAAGCTACAGTGTCCACCACATGCTGAGCTGGCTAAACACTGAAGCTACAGTGTCCACCACATGCTGAGCTGGCTAAACACTGAAGCTACAGTGTCCACCACATGCTGACCTCTAAAGAGTTCATGTTGGATCTTTAGCGTCATCATGCAGGTTGTAACTTTTTAAACGTTCATAGTGTGTCAGTGAAAGGTTGCAGGTGAACAGCTGACTGGATGTGATGAAGGCAGGTGAACAGCTGACTGGATGTGATGAAGGCAGGTGAACAGCTGACTGGATGTGATGAAGGCAGGTGAACAGCTGACTGGATGTGATGAAGGCAGGTGAACAGCTGACTGGATGTGATGAAGGCAGGTGAACAGCTGACTGGATGTGATGAAGGCAGGTGAGCAGCTGACTGGATGTGATGAAGGCAGGTGAGCAGCTGACTGGATGTGATGAAGGCAGGTGAGCAGCTGACTGGATGTGATGAAGGCAGGTGAACAGCTGACTGGATGTGATGAAGGCAGGTGAACAGCTGACTGGATGTGATGAAGGCAGGTGAGCAGCTGACTGGATGTGATGAAGGCAGGTGAACAGCTGACTGGATGTGATGAAGGCAGGTGAACAGCTGACTGGATGTGATGAAGGCAGGTGAACAGCTGACTGGATGTGATGAAGGCAGGTGAACAGCTGACTGGATGTGATGAAGGCAGGTGAACAGCTGACTGGATGTGATGAAGGCAGGTGAACAGCTGACTGGATGTGATGAAGGCAGGTGAACAGCTGACTGGATGTGATGAAGGCAGGTGAACAGCTGACTGGATGTGATGAAGGCAGGTGAAGGTGAGCTCCTCTCTCTCTGCTGCTCGTCACACTGAAACACTGACCACAATCTGAAGTCACCAAAACAAACAGTAAATATGCCCGTCCAGCTAGCTAGCTTACCAAGCTAGCATGCTGGACCCCCCTGGGCTCAGGTGTGTTTTTACCTCCTTGATGGTCGGTGATGGAAATTCCCTCGTTGAAATGGACGCTCCAAAGTGACGCAAGTTGAAATTGACGAGAAATCGCAACGACGGAAATTCGGAAATCGCAACGAAGTCGGAAATGAAATCACACACATCCTTCACACTCACACGCTTGTGTGACTCACCTGGTCTGAGGCGGGGATCGAACCCAGGTGTCCACGTTGCCAGGCGGAGTCCATCACCGCTCGGCTGTCTTCAGCGCTGAAATCTGAGGAGAACCGGAGTGAGGAAGAAGATGAGAGCCAAGCTGAACAAACTTTATTAACATCAATGAAGAGAAACAAAGATGGCCGACTTTATTTAACCAAATCATGTTCACACTGACACACCTTCAACCAGCACACACACACACACACACAAACACACACACACCTGTTATCATGGTGCACTCTCTATCCATGGTTAGCTCAACTGGGAGAGGATCAGGCTGTCAAACTGAAGGTTGTGGGTTCAAATCGCGCTCACACTCATGTTATCTTCGCTCTTTACTGTTATATCTTATTATTTCACCGTTTTTTGGCGTGTATCTCCTCCTACACGGTTTGTGCAAGAAACATGGTTCCAACTGGAAATGGTCGAGCTTGGTGAGGAGATGTGCGCTCTGACGTTAAACGGTGGTGGCCGTGACAACGATAAACGTTTTACTGTAATTGATACTTTAATCATTTAGTATTTCACTAAATGTTTGATCAAACTTCACCAAACTTGTCAACAGCACTCAGGAAAGTATCAGGATACGTTATGATTATTTTCAGAATTTTATGATAAAAATGTTGATAATTTGAAGAATTTGAAGTTTTAAGCTGCAAGCGCCATGTGATGTCATAGCGTCATGTAGTGAAAGTGCAAGTCTTTGACTTTTCTGTGGCGCAAAGGCTTAGCCCGATGGCAAGCAAACCTAACTCGAAGATACTGGGTTCAATTCCCGAGAAAAAGGCATAAGCTTCTCACTAACTCGCAGACTCTTGGTCGCGTGTTGTGAGAGCTTTTGCTTCTCTCAACAGTTAAATTATGTTTCAGTGACTTTAAATTAACTTTAAAAATGTTAAATATCTATTGGAGCAGGTCTTGAAAGCTGATATCTCAAAAACTAAAAGTGCTACGGCGTTCAAACCTGGCCACATGGTTACTGGTCGTCTGCTCAGTATAAATGATCCTATAGCGCCACCATGTGGTCAGCCATCAAGAGTTTTGTGATTAAGACTCATAACTCTTTACCATTAGCCTCAGGCAAGTAATATTGCTGATTGTATTGTGATTGTTTTCATCACTTCTGTAGCTCAGCTGGTAAAAATGCACGTCAGGTAATCCTGAGGTAGCAGGTTCAAATCCTGATGGGGATGTTTGTTATTTAAGCTGCAAATGAGGCTGTGCTTTACTTGTTGTACAATGCTCATGAGTCGTATCAGCGTGTGCTGCAGCTCTCACACTGTCTCTCACATTTTTTCATTTCACTTTAATTCTGCACTTCAGGTTGCCGATTCACAACTGGCCGGAGACTACAGCTGGAAATTAGCCACAAAGGCTGAAGCTGCTCCTTTAAATGTAAAAGGGGATTGTCCACAAAATAATAAACTAATAAACTTAACTAAACTAAACTTTGACCTCTGAGAGGTCTGCTCTCATATCTGGCAAACCCAGGGGCGTCCAAAACGGCCTTCAAAGCCCCGCCTACCTTCTCTGGTCCAATCAGATCCAGAGCATTCAGGAGCAGAATCTAAAGTTAGAAGGAGGACATACTGGCTGCTGCATTGTTGTCAGAGAAGCTTCAACACAGCAGGTTTCCTTCATGATCACACAGGAAGAGAGCAGCTCTCTGATTGGCTGATTGATCACAGAGGAAGAGTGCAGCTCTCTGATTGGTCCTTTAATTATCTGGAGTTCATGTTAGAGACTCGTGCATTATCTACACTATCTATCATCTCTGACCTGACAAAGAGCTGAAGTGAAACAACAAAATCAGAACAAAAAGGATTCAAACCCACAACCTTCAGAGCTCTAACCCTCCTCCAACACACTGAGCTAAACCTGCAGGGAGTCTTTCTGATGGTCTGAGAGGATTCAGGATTCGTCTTGTGGGTTCAGGACTTCCTTAAAGAGTCTAACCCTTCAGGGGTCTGAGTCCTAAAAGTCTCCTGAAATATTTCAGAGGACGACAGTCGTTGATTCAGTCACAGCTGATCAGTGTAAAACAATCAGCAGCCAATCAGCTGTGAGCGTCTTTAAACGACTCATCGATCCGCTCGTCACTAAAACACACCAGTATCAAAGTGGACTATGACTGAGGGGGATTTGAACCCACAACCTTCAGACTGAAAACCTGATCCTCTCCCAGCTGAGCTAACCAGGTGTAGAGAGGTAGGTGTGTGTGTGTGTGTGTGTGTGTGTGTGTGTGTGTGTGTGTGTGTGTGTGTGTGTGTGTGTGTGTGTGTGTGTGTGTGTGTGTGTGTGTGTGTGTGTGTGTGTGTGTGTGTGTGTGTGTGTGTGTGTGTGTGTGTGTGTGTGTGTGTTGTTTGTGTGTGTGCTGGTTGAAGGTGTGTCAGTGTGAACATGATCTGGTTAAATAAAGTCGGCCATCTTTGTTTCTCTTCATTGATGTTAATAAAGTTTGTTCAGCTTGGCTCTCATCTTCTTCCTCGCTCCGGTTCTCCTCAGATTTCAGCGCTGAAGACGGCCGAGCGGTGATGGACTCCGCCTGGCAACGTGGACACCCGGGTTCGATCCCCGCTTCAGACCAGGTGAGTCACACAAGCGTGTGAGTGTGAAGGATGAATGTGATTTCATTTCCGACTTCGTTGCGATTTCCGAATTTCCGTCGTTGCGATTTCTCGTCAATTTCAACTTGCGTCACTTTGGAGCGTCCATTTCAACGAGGGAATTTCCATCATCGACCATCAAGGAGGTAAAAACACACCTGAGCCCAGGGGGGTCCAGCTAGCTAGCTTGGTAAGCTAGCTAGCTGGACGGGCATATTTACTGTTTGTTTTGGTGACTTCAGATTGTGGTCAGTGTTTCAGTGTGACGAGCAGCAGAGAGAGAGGAGCTCACCTTCACCTGCCTTCATCACATCCAGTCAGCTGCTCACCTGCCTTCATCACATCCAGTCAGCTGTTCACCTGTCTTCATCACATCCAGTCAGCTGCTCACCTGCCTTCATCACATCCAGTCAGCTGTTCACCTGCCTTCATCACATCCAGTCAGCTGTTCACCTGCCTTCATCACATCCAGTCAGCTGCTCACCTGCCTTCATCACATCCAGTCAGCTGTTCACCTGCCTTCATCACATCCAGTCAGCTGTTCACCTGCCTTCATCACATCCAGTCAGCTGTTCACCTGCCTTCATCACATCCAGTCAGCTGTTCACCTTCACCTTCATCACATCCAGTCAGCTGTTCACCTGCCTTCATCACATCCAGTCAGCTGCTCACCTGCAACCTTTCACTGACACACTATGAACGTTTAAACAGTTACAACCTGCATGATGACGCTCAGGATCCAACATGAACTCTTTAGAGGTCAGCATGTGGTGGACACTGTAGCTTCAGTGTTTAGCCAGCTCTGCATGTGGTGGACACTGTAGCTTCAGTGTTTAGCCAGCTCTGCATGTGGTGGACACTGTAGCTTCAGTGTTTAGCCAGCTCTGCATGTGGTGGACACTGTAGCTTCAGTGTTTAGCCAGCTCTGCATGTGGTGGACACTGTAGCTTCAGTGTTTAGCCAGCTCTGCATGTAGAGACACTGTAGCTTCAGTGTTTAGCCAGCTCTGCATGTGGTGGACACTGTAGCTTCAGTGTTTAGCCAGCTCTGCATGTGGTGGACACTGTAGCTTCAGTGTTTAGCTAGCTCTGCATGTGGTGGACACTGTAGCTTCAGTGTTTAGCCAGCTCTGCATGTGGTGGACACTGTAGCTTCAGTGTTTAGCCAGCTCTGCATGTGGTGGACACTGTAGCTTCAGTGTTTAGCCAGCTCTGCATGGGTCTGTAAAGCTTTCTGCGTTCTAACCTCTCTCCATGTTTCATCTCCAACATTGATCCTAGTTTGAGCAGCTTTCTGCTGCTGGAGCTTATTAGAAACATGCAGAGGCTTTTTAGCTCGGGTACAATCACTTCTATCTGAAGCAGTTCCACTGCCCGCTTCCATCGCTGCAACACCTGTTGCACACATTGCGGCAGCCAGCAGTGCAGGTGCGTCAGGAGCTCTCCTTGCACATTTATTTTTTGGAGTAATTTTAAACCTGTTGGATTCGGAGAGGGAACATTAACATCCACAGCCGTACCACAAAGGCTGTGTGAGCATCCACTCTAGAGAGGAGGGGGGAGACAGCTCTCTGTGATGATTAGAGTTTAGACTGCAGTACTCATTTTAAACACTAGGGGGCAGCTCTCTGTGATGATTAGAGTTTAGACTGCAGTACTCATTTTAAACACTAGGGGGCAGCTCTCTGTGATGATTAGAGTTTAGACTGCAGTACTTGTTTTAAACACTAGGGGGCAGCTCTGTGTGATGATTAGAGTTTAGACTGCAGTACCCATTTTAAACACTAGGGGGCAGCTCTGTGTGAGGATTAGAGTGTAGACTGCAGTACTTATTTTAAACACTAGGGGGCAGCTCTCTGTGATGATTAGAGTTTAGACTGCAGTACTTATTTTAAACACTAGGGGGCAGAACTGTGTTTATCCACTGGTCTCACGATCGTCCCGTCAGCATCAATGAAGACAAGCAGTCAGATAAATATGAACTCCCTTCTTTATTATTCAGTAAGTACTTTAGAACATCAACATCAACACAAATGTCTTTACATTGTAAACCAAAGTAAATCAGTTATAAAGATCCAGCTGCGTCCAGAAACACAACAAGCTACGTCAGCTCCCCCAACAATCAGCTTTTGTTCTGTTTCTGCTTTGATGCAGAATCGTCCTCGACAGTCACCATCTGCACACCTGTGAATTTAAAAGACCCGCCTCTTTCTCTAAAGATCTGAAGCTGTGTTTTAACTTTTCAATACAAACGATCCATAAAATAACAGAGAGGATGGTTTGAAAACGAGCGGGATTCAACAACCTTACAATAGAAACACTCAAATTCCCACTTCAAACAATAATGAGTGTTTGGAACAAACTACTTCCCCTTCTTAAAGTTTATTCAGGAATCAGTTGAATTCTAGCTGTCTCTGTTTTAAGCTAATGAGCTGTCCGTCCAGATTTGCGTTCTGATTCGTTGTTTTAGGAGTACGTGTGTGAATACGACGTTAGCTTCCCACCCGTAATGTTTTCAGAGGACGATATCTGCACGGACATACTTTAGTTTCTCCAGTCACCAACACACCCTGGACTCATCTAGAGCGCCAACACTGTTGCCATGGTTACCCCCGGGTTAGTAAACCTTCAGCTCGGAGGTTACACAGTTGACCTGAACTATGGTTGATGTGTCATTATGTACAGGTTTTAACTACAGTGACAGACGGGAGCTGCGTCTAAGCTCTCCCTGCAGACGTCAGAGCAGACGGTGGGCTTCATGCAAGAACCACTCTGACCCGTTACACATCTGAGAGCTCCTGTTACAACAAGCGAACTGTAGAGGCAGCGTGATGACACTTTCAAATCACTAAATTAACCTTAAATGTTTTGCAATGCTTTTCAGCTTTGAGCCCCCCCCCCCATAAAAACCCTGTGTCCTTCAATCTAAACGCCCCCCTGATACAAAAGAAGAGATGTCTGCCGTCGGTACACTGAGCATGCCCGGCTGTGTGTCATGCATCCCAGAACTTTAATACAGAGAACAAACAGAGTGAGTAAACACTGCCGTCACCACTGCAGTGGAAATAAATGCACAATGACACCTCTGCAGCCCTTTGAGATCACCCCATCTTATCCCAAAATGCCCCGTCCTGACTCCCTCCCCCCCCCCCCCCCCCCCCTCCGATCCCTGATGGAAAGGTCACATGACACAGACACAAGGCGGGACACGAAGGCTCCAGTTGGAGTTGGAAAGCGACAGTTCAAAGAAGAGTAAATGTTTGACACAGAAGACGTTATTTTTTATTTTCTTGTTTCGGAGGGGGGGGGGGGGCGTTCAGATGATGATGGTGGTTTTCGGTCACCCCCCCTATTCCCCCTCCTCAACTTTCCCTGGTCTCACGCGAGCAGGTGGCGGCCTCTATCCCGAGGCGTTGATGTACAGTTGACTCTGCAGGATGTAGTCGATGACGGGCTGATTCAGGTAGTCCACAACATGGCCGTCCCCGTGCTGCAGGGCCAGTCTGATGGAGAGACAACAACCAATGAGTCTGTCTGACGTCCTTCACTTACTGTGGTTAAATGTGACGTTAAACGTGGCGTGCAGACTTTTAAAGACGGCACAGTCAACAGCCATGAACCGTGAGGTGGACTACGAGAACAACGGTGGACTTCTGAGTCCTGTTTGTGCTGCTCACTCCCAGTCGACATCTCATCTTTGTGGTTCAGGGTCACATGGACCAAAGACAGAGACGGCATGCAGCATGTCTTCACTCTCTCACTGCTGGATAAACCAGCTCAGTCCAGGCTGATGCTCTGTGTTCAGTGTGTTTTGGATTGATCAATAAAAACACATGTGCCTGGGTTGGACATGTTTGCAGCAGTTAAAGTTTACCTGCTCTTGGTTGAGCTGACGATGGACATCGGGTGGCTCACGGCGTCTTTCACCACGATGATGTTGTCCTGAAGCGACAGACAGAAATCAGACGAGACGATGACTCACATATAATAATAATAATATTTAAATATGAGTGTCACACGGGAGGATCAAGAAGTTCACAGAGATCTCACCTTGAATTTGCGGAGGACGGAGGAGTGATTCATGATCCTCTCAGTGTCGGCTCCATCACGAGGAACCACCACAATCCCGAAATCCCCCACGATCACCTCCATCTGAGAGCAAGCGTGACACAACAGTCAGCCAAAGTGAGAGCTGAGATATTAAACACACGAAGCCCTTCATCATCTGGACTCTCATATCTGCAGTTTGACCTTCTCTTTTATCTCTTTTATACAAGGGCTATCAAAAGATGAATTATGCATAAAAAGCTTGTAAATGTGCAAACCTAAGCAGACGTGTGGACCAACACTTCAAATGATGTGAAACTGTTTGATACATCCATCATGGTTCAATGCGAGCTTGTTTCTTGTGTTTTTTTTATGGTTTTGTGTACAAGCGTCTGTGAGCGGTGATGAGGAAGCTGCTGTCTCTCAGTTAATCACCATGCGCTACAGTGATGACACTGGTGTCAGGTGTCAATATGAGGAAGCAGCAGGTTTTTAAATCAGGGGTGTGAGGACGTTTTGGTTTCATTATTGAGTTAAGAAAAGGACAGTTAACAAAAAATGACTCCCTGTAAAACACTGACAGAGTCTGGTCAAAAGTCTGACTGACAGACGGAAGCAGGGAATAACGTTAGCGCACCGTCCTTGTTAGCACACCGTCCTGTTAGCATGACGTCACGTTAGCATGCCGTCATGTTAGCATGCCGTCATGTTAGCAAGCTGTCACACTAGCAGCTATAGACGTCAGCAGTTTCTAACTGTGCCCTGCAGGATGCAGGAGGGCAGAGTGAGTGAAACCATACACAATGAAATATCGACGCCTTACGACCCATTTCTGTGTAAAAATCTGTAAAGATGAAACATGTGCATTTTAAGAATACATTTCTGTGTGCCACTACTTTAACACTGCCTTCATTTCAATAAGACTTTACAGCAAACATAAGGGATGTGTTTGATTGGGAGCCTGAAGAGGTTCAAACTGAACCATGTGCTGGCTGAATTGTTGCTGTTGTTTCCTTGAGATCTCGATTTATTTATTTAATAATCAACGAATAACAATCCTGTGTTCCTGTGATAACGAGTTATTCCCTCGATAAAACGTTGACAGTTAATTGTTATTCATAAAAAGATAAGTAAGAAAACAGTCACAATCAAACGCTCAGGGCTTCATGAAGTAAATAATGTCAGTTAAACTTTTCTAATGAAAAGTAATGACCCTAGATTTCCTTCATCCTCTCATGCTAACAGCTAGCATTCACGTTAGCATGGTTAGCTTGTTAGCACTGAGAGAGAAGAGAAACGCTGCATGCTACAGGAGGTAACTTTGTTTAGCAGATGTTTCCTTTGTGAAAAAACATCTGCATGACTTCTACGTCACTATGATAGGGTTTAGAGTATTTATAAGGGGCGGGACTTCATTGTAAAAAGGGGTGGGGCTACACGGGTGGGGGCGGGGTTACAGTGTGCTTACATCACTGTCCTTCCACAGGCCAGGGATGCAGAAGGATTCCAGGAGATCACTGCCACACAGGAGCAAGATGCGCAACTCTACAGACGACAAACGGGCAGGAGGAAAGAGACACGGCCTGAGTAAACAACATGTTTACTGAGTAAACAACTTGTTTACTGGATACAAAACAAACAAGAAGGAATCAAACAGAGCAGGAAGGAAACCAGAGAAAACACAGAACACGGGTCTGATGACCAGAGTGACGACTCACCGATCTCCTCGTATCTCATCGCTGTCCCCAGGTTTGCATTTTCATCTGACACAATGGGACACAACACATTTATAATTCAAAACACATTTCATGGATATGAGACATGTATGAGGGTTACACTGTCAGTAGTTATTTGTTTACCCTATGTTTATTTTCATATATGGATATAAGTTGTGAGTAATGGCGGTCACGCCAGTCATGCTCCTGTTGCAGTTGATAGACTAGAGGTCATCTCTTAACTCTAAGTACCAGAGAACCTATATGGTTGTTTTCTGGTGCATATAGTCTATTAAAGGTCACATATTACCCAGAATCCTCTGCTCTATGTTCCTCTAACATGTCTGTCTACAAACCCCCAAATGATGAGAAAAGTCCATCCTCTCCGTCTTCTGCCTGCTCCACTTTTCAGAAAATGTGTGCTCAAACAGGCCGTTTGGAGATGTTCCCTTCATGACATCACAAAGGGCAGTAGCCCCTCCCCCAGGTGGGTGACACTCCCACAGCTAGGTGTTTGTTCTGCCCTCTGAGTCTGCCTTCTCACCGTAAACAATAGGACATGGAGCCAGAGAGCCCCGAGTACACCCGAGTTGAAGAGCAGGAGAATATGTGACCTTTAACCTCTGAGGTAGCTGATTCTTTGTTTCTTCTTTTTGATCTACTCACCAACGAAAGTGAAGCGCTCCATGTGAGGGCGGACGCAGCAGATCTTCCCCAGACTCTCACTGACCTTCCCCCAAACTTTGACTGAGCAGAGACAAAAGAAGAGTAAGACAGTCTCCAGACCTTTCTGATTTGGTGGCTAATTGATTAAAGGTGGAGGTTAAAGACTCACTCGCTGTGGGCTTGTGGTTCATGTTGCTGTGGTTCTGATAGATGGGTGGGGTCTGGTTCTGTGGCTGACCAATCACAGGAGTGGTTGATGGCGTGTTGACGTTGGACAGAATACAGCCGGTGACTCTCTGAGGATCAAAACAACCGTGTTGATCAGCAACATGCGGACCAGCTGATAACGGACCCTTCACACCCTGATGGCGTGCTATGAGGTGAGACCATCAGAAGTAACTCACTCCATTCATACGGTGCTGACGTAGCAGCGTGAGCAATTCAGGGATGTCTTGCCCAAGGACACATCGGCTGCAGGAGCTGGGGATCGAACCCTCAACCTTTCAGTTGAGAGATGACCACTCTAGTACCCGTGGAAGAGTTGTTTGTGATTCACTAATCATCCTCCTTTTGAGGGGGCAGCTGTGGCTCAGTGGGTAGAGTTGTTGTCTCTCAATCGGAAGGTAGAGGGTCCGATCCCCAACTCCCGATGTGTCCTTGGGCAAGACACTTAACCCCCCCGCCCCTGATCTGTACCGTCCTTCTTTTTTGCTACCGTTGTTTTGGGTTGCCAAGCATCCGGATACTAAAAGGAGGAGCTCCGCACTCTGCAGTCTGCTGATTGGTCAAAAGAATCATCACTTCCTCTGTGGCAGTGAAGGATGCACACACAATGTACCATTTCTAAATTTGTTTGTTTTTATGCGACTGATGTTATCGGTCGTATCGCTCTGTGAAGGACTTCGGAGGTGCTGACCTCTGCTGGACATCCTTCATTGTTTACTCCTTCTTGTTGACTTTTTTTTTGGCGAGCTATACAGAGTGTCGTGCTGCTGTGATGTCACCATGATGATGTTAAGTTATCTGGCTTACAACCCGATTACCAAGTAAGGGTACAAAACACAAGCAAGATCAGGGTTTAACATATCCAACTGCACTGAACCATACCGGACTGCTGGAACAACCTGAGCCTGTCAGGGTCAAAAACGTATTCTTATATTATTGTACCTATTGGTAATTTAAGTTTTAAAACACTCTTTCTTAAAGACACGGTGAAGGACACAGATATCTCCTCACCTTCATCAGGTCCCGGTGATGCTCGAGCACGCTGCAGGTGGTCTGCCAGGTGTCCTGGTAACACTCCCAGGGGTCCACCCTGCAAAAACAAACAAGCTCACAGAACTTCACAGTGACATGATACCATGTGGAAAAGTGTGTGTGTGTGTTGTTTGCCTTTCATTTGTGCGTCAATAAAATCTTTATATTAAAGATATACAAGGTGCCTCACCTGATCCAATCAGAGGACTGGACAGCCAGCTGACACATGGTGAGACGATGTCTGCTGGGCACTAATCCCTGAAGACAAACACAGGATGTTTGCACACACATCTTGTCTGTAACTGTGCAGACTGACTAGATATCATTTTTTTGTGTCTGCTGACCCTGCGACCTGGTCCCTGATAAGCCGTGGAAAAATGAATAAAGTAAACTCGTTTGTTCAAAATGAATCAACAAGCGTTCATGAGGGGAAAGCCTGGGTAGACTCCCTCCTGCAGTGAATGGAGGACCCCTCTTAGATATGTAGACGTCACTCCAGCCTGCAGGTCCCTTTGACTTTTTTGTATCTTTAAAATGACTAGAAAGACTAGACCTCACTTGGTTGGACAGTGTCAACTGAGAGTCCCCTCTAAGTTAAGTATGTTTAAGCAGAGACGATCAGACTTCCCTCACCCCAGACACTTCCTCCAGCTCTTCCGCTGGGACTCCGAGGTGTTCCTAGGCCAGCAGAGAGACATAATCTCTCCAGCCTGTATGGAGACTGACTCACTGCAGGAGACAGACTCTAGTGGACACTGGAGGAACTGCAGCTGTAAAGTTGGACATTTTAACATAGAGCTCTATGGAGACTGACTCACTGCAGGAGACAGACTCTAGTGGACACTGGAGGAACTGCAGCTGTAAAGTTGGACATTTTAACATAGAGCTCTATGGAGACTGACTCACTGCAGGAGACAGACTCTAGTGGACACTGGAGGAACTGCAGCTGTAAAGTTGGACATTTTAACATAGAGCTCTATGGAGACTGACTCACTGCAGGAGACACACTCTAGTGGACACTGGAGGAACTGCAGCTGTAAAGTTGGACATTTTAACATAGAGCTCTATGGAGGACTATGGAGGGGTCTCAGCTTAGTTCAGATACAAAATAAAAGAGGTTCTATGGACACCACTGTAATAATCATCATGAATATGACCTTTAGCTGACCTCAGAGCTTGTGTATCGGTCTGAGAGGTGTCACAGTCACCTGTTTGTATCTGCTCTGATCACTGATTGATATTTATAATCTCTGATAATCAGAAACAGTTTTATAAAGTGCAGCGTTGAAATCAGTGAATCTGTTTCTGCAGCATCTTTTATTCATGACGAGTGTTCCTGCAGCTGCACAGCAAAAGTAGGACAAGAGCTTCATTAACTCCAGTAGGAAACAACAGCAGACACACACACACACACACACACACACACTCACACACACACACACACACACACACACACACACACACACACACACACAC